>NC_081563.1:97805638-98122364 GCF_022355385.1 Mustela nigripes | reverse complement strand
GGAGGAGACACCACTCAACCAAAATTCACAAAACCAACTACTGAAGGGCCAAGCTGTAATAGCTGTACACAGAGAAGAGTATCACCTCACAGCTTTCCTTATGTGTTAAAACTTAACTGGACTCTGGTAGCAATTTATTATTTAAAAAAAGGTCCAGGGGCGCATGGGTGGCTCAGTGGGTTAAAGCCTCTGCCTTTGGCTCAGGTCATGATCCTGGGGTCCTAGGATCGAGCCCCACAGCAATCAGGCTCTCTGCGGAGAGCCTGCTTCCTCCTCTCTCTGCCTACTCGTGATCTGTCAAATAAATAAAAGTAAATTCTTAAAAAAAAAAAAAAAAAAGTCCAACAGGCAATCAGGACCCACATTCAACTTACCATAGGTTTGCTAGACTACAGGAATGAGACTCATCAACTTAAAAAGATAGACACTGACTCACTAAGCAGAAACTCACACATACTGCCCACCTATTTTAATGACTTTTTTACAAAGGGAAGGCCCAGAAAGCCTAAAAAAATACAGAATGACCGAAGACCAGGATAACTATTTTTGCAGGAACAAGGTTCTGCATAAAACTCCAATTTTTTTCTCCTACCCACAAAAAACTCCAAGACACTACAAGACACTACAGAACTCTGGAAGAATGGGGTATCTCAGTACTAGTTTATCATGATGATAACGCCTAAAATGCTGTCAACGCTTTAACCTTTTCAAGAGCGACTTAGTGGGTTTAGCCTCTGCCTTCCGCTCGGGTCATGATCTCAGGGTCCTGGGATCGAGGCCCGCATGGGGCTCTCTGCTCGGCAGGGAGCCTGCTTCCCTCTCTCTCTGCCTGTCTCTCTACATACTTGTGATCTCTGTGTCAATAAATAAATAAAATCTTTAAAAAAAAAAAAAAAAGAGCGACCTGGTAAAACCTTACTTTTCTAAAAATCAAAATACAATCTTTCCTATCAGTAGAGGATGAGTTAAAAAAAACAAAATTTATCATCTATCTCTTTTCCTCAACTGCTTTCTGGGAAAGGAGACAAATCCTAACACCCCCAACTAACGGATGTAACTAAGCGGAAGGCTACCAGATACAAACCAATACCCCTTTTGGTTTTGCTGAACAAGCTGAAAAGAGTACTTCACTGCATGAGCATTCAAAATCCTCAAGTCAATTATGTTCCCTACTTTACTAGTGATCTAAACCCCATCCTTATCCTCATGTAAATTCCAAAGTGAGAAGTTCACATTTAAGACATTTGCTGTAAAAACTTGGCTAACAAAACTGTATTATGGCAAGAAAACAGTTTGCCCAAGATCTGACTTCCTGTTCTCATTTTTCCCAAACTCCCTTTTCCTGAATAGTGAAAAACACTTATACTTGATCTGCAGCACAGGGCTGGCTGTGGATCACAGATTAAGCAAGCAAAATAAGGGAGCCTCCTTTTGAGGCTCAGTTGGTTAAGCATGTGCCTCCAGCTCAAGTCCTGATCCCAGGGTCCAGCTCACTGCTCAGGAGAAGTCCCTTCACCTTTTCCCTCCACCCCTCTCCACTATGTGTGGCTGTATTTCAAATAAAATCTTAAAAAGCCAAGAGTTAGAGTGGTATTATTAGGCTTTTTTATTTCCTGATTTCTGTAACTTAATAATAATGCTGTATAATCCTTTCCTGTATCCACTAAAACAGGCAGGAAATTGCCTTTATAACCCCCAGTTCTGTCGGAGCATGAGTGGTGGGAAAATTACTTTAAAATCCAGCTACATGGCCTCGGATAGCCGGTCCCCCGCCGTCCCCGCCGGCGGGCCGCTGCGCGCGCCCCGCGTGGCGTGGCGTGCCCCGCCGCGCGTCGGGACCGGGGTCCGGTGCGGAGAGCCCCTCGTCCCGGGAAACGGGGCGCGGCCGGAAAGGGGGCCGCCCCCTCGCCCGTCACGCAACGCACGTTCGTGGGGAACCTGGTGCTAAACCATTCGTAGACGACCTGCTTCTGGGTCGGGGTTTCGTACGTAGCAGAGCAGCTCCCTCGCTGCGATCTATTGAAAGTCAGCCCTCGACACAAGGGTTTGTAAATAAATAAATAGAAAAAAACAAAAAAAAAAAAATAAAATAAAATAAAATCCAGCTACAATATAAACACAGGGAGGTCAGTTGAAGGAGTTAAGTCCTTTTAAATAGCTGTATAAAACAGATTCTGGATCAAGAGATGAGGTACCAGATTGGGGGGGGGGGGCAAAAACTACTGTCAACATTCCTATTCAAGCATCTGAACTCCTATAAAGAAAACTACGGCTATAGTATTCTAGAAAGAATCATAATCTCAAGCTCCCACTTTCGGTTAAACAAGAACACTTTGCTTCAACTCTCAGAAATATAAAAAGTACCCCCATCAAGACCCTACCCTCACACACCAAGTTGCATTTCAGTAACTAACGCGGCAAGGACACCCCTGCCGGAAGAATCCAGCTAGCTGTGTTTCACCTGGCTACTTCCTAGTTGGAAAACAGTCTCTCCCCACGTGCTGCGTCGATCAAAGGTTGCCTCGGACTTCTGAGTAGATGTAACGCTATTAAAATGCCTTCCAGGTTACTTACACTTGACAATACCTTGTATTCTTAGGGGTTTTTTTCCCCCATTTTCTGTCATAAAAACTTTCATGATTCCGCACGTAATGCGTCTCGTACCCACCTTTATTAATTACGAAATTAGCAAGTGTAATGAGAGACCTCTCTCAATCTTTAATTGGCCACAGTAACCCGAACTTATTGCATTATCTTTTAGGACTCAAGATTTAAGGGGCATGGGGCTAGCTTACACAAACTCAAGTTTTTAAAAGGAAAACTAAGTTTAACAAGTATTTCAGTACCTACTAAAAATGACGAAATTCCCGCAGTGACGCATCTGGCGTTTATAAAGTTCTAAAGAACACGCTTCAGATTTGATTTGATGGAATTTCCCCAGTAATTGGGCCAAAAAGCTTTCCCACAGAGGGGGAGGGGAGCGGGGTGGGGGAGAGACTGGCAGTTCGAAGGCAACCGAACCAAAATATGCCATTTACTGCACGTCAAGTGCATTTCACGTTCACCGTCGAATCCGTACAAAGCCAGAAGCTTCCCTAACTTTTTACGTGAGAGTACTTTCTCGTGTCTCCAGAGAGGAGCTCCAAAGACCCGCCACGCGCCTTCCGTACCCGACACCCGGGCGTGTGCTAGCAGGGACCGGTCCCGCGACCCCGGCTCTCGCCTCGGGTCCGCAGCCCTCAAAGAGGAAGGAGCCAAGGGCACCGCGGGGTGCGGCACGGGCCTCCGAGTGGCGGTAGGGGGTGGCCTTCGTGGAGAAAAAGGGCTGCATGAGCAGCCCTCAAGGGGTAAGGGAAGGAATGTAGGGCTCCAGGAGGTCGGCGTGGCCTCCCGTCCTGGAGCATGAGGGCGAGGAGGGCCTCACCTTGCTGCGGTCCTCCTCCTGCTGCTGCAGCAACTCGGGAACCGCGGCCATGGCGACGCGGGCCTCGAGCGGGAGCCGCCTGGCTGTGCGAGGAAAGAAGAAGCTGGGCCGCCGCCGCCTCCGGGGCGCCTCTCAGGGGCGGCCGCGGCCCCGCCTCCGCCAGCCTCCCTGCCCGACGGCGGCTGGAGGCCTACAGATTCCGCCACCATCCCAGCAGCCCCGGGGAAGGCCAGCAGCGCGACACGTGCTCCCCCAGGGCGGCCTCCCCCGTCCCCGCTGCCGTCCATCTTGGAGCCGGGCAAAAAAGCTACGCGTGGCCTACCCTCCCTCCGGGCCACGCGGAAACCGCCAACCGCAGGGCCGCGACAAGGACTCGGAGCAACGTGAACGCTCTCAGCAATGCGCGTCTCAAGAAAGCCCGCGCTCTCGCGCGGGGCAATTTATTACTCAGCCAGAGTTCAAGATGGCGACGGGCTGTGACGTACACAAGATATCGTGAGAGCGTAAGGCGCGATTTGACAGAACGCGCGCTAACTCCGGAGGGGAGGGACTCCTCAAGGATCGCGGGAGTGTCTACGGCGGTGAAGGAGAGGCTAGCAGCAAGGCGTCAGCGCCGCGGTGCAGGCGGGGACCGCCGCCCCATAGGCGGGGCCTAACTCGATCTCTGAGCGCGGGACCGGGGAAAGTACGGGTCTGGAGAGGTTGTGGGCGCGTTGGAAGTTGAGTGAAGTCTGGTGCTTCTGAGGTACCTTTCCTGGCCGAGAGCTGGCTACTGTTTAAGCTGTTTCTTCCCTAATCCTGATTCCCACAGCAGAGGCCCCAGCCGTCCGGTCCACATGTAGGACCCTGGTTCCACATGCAGGGCGTGGTTCCAAATGTAGGGCGGAGCGGAAGGCCCCAGTCTTGGGATCACGATGATGGGCCCCGCTGACCACTGCTTACCCGCGCTTTCCTGGTGGGACCGTTCAGAAGCTCAATTTCCGAGTCTGTAAAACCGTGTCGCAGAAGTAACCACCTTAAAGCGTGCGAGAGTTTAGTGAGAAGTCTTCTCCTGGAATACTTAGCAAGCAGGGAGCCTGGTATCTAGGGATCAGCGGTTCACCTTGACCGTCGTGGCCGCTATGGGACGGACGGGCTGTAGCATTCTCTTTTTCTCTATGTCTCACAGGCCTCCCTTCTTAGGTGTCCCGATTCTTCGGATTGAATATTAGCGACGTCTTGCCCCCAAGCTGTACTATTTCACATTTAACAAGTACTGGTCGTTCTGCCTATTAACGAGAGTCTTTCTTTGGAAATAGCATTGTCCAGACATGTCGGAAAAGCTTAATGGAATGCAGGTTAACGTGCCTTACCGTACTGATGCAGTTTCCATTTTAACCGTTCAAATATTTAATGCATGTGGTATCTAACTCCACTTTTCTCTTTAATAGGAGTGCAAAGATAAAAGGCCCTCAACATTGCCAATAGACTAGAGGGAAGTGAGAAAGCATCTAAAGATGAAGGCGTTTCAGACCATCTGCAGGCAGCTTAGAAGTTCAAAGAGGTTTTCTCTAGAACCAACCGCCCATGTGGATTTCTCCACTTCCTCTTACTCATGCAGCCGGAAGAAAAAAGTGAACCCTTATAAAGAAGTGGACCAAGGAAAGTACTCTGATTTAGTACAATCTGTCTTGTCATCCAGAGGCCTTGCTCAGACTCCAGAATCATTGTTTGAGGAAGATAATTTACTTTATGGACCTGTGAGTAAGTGTAAGCCCCCTAAGCAAGATGAAGAAGCAAGAGTTCCACGAAACTGGTGTCCTCTCTTCAATCCAGAGAAAAGCATAAAACCAAACGCAACAAGTACTCCTACAGTTCCTTTGAAAATCCCTTTGCAAAGAAATGCAGCACGTAGTGTGACCAAGATCCTTCAGCAGACCATGACATCAGAACAACTTTTCTACTTGGAGAGGTGGAAACAGCGGATGATTCTGGAACTGGGAGAGGATGGCTTTGCAGAATATTCTTCAAGTAATTTTCTCAATCCTGGTTCTGTATGGTTACTGTGTTTTCTAGACTATAGAGCACCAGTGTCGAAAGAGTGAGGGTGTTTTTGACCTGAACTAGTGAGGTGCTGCTTTCAAATGATAAGTAGCATTAAATAGCACTTAATCTGAATTAACTCAATCATGAACAACCCTATGCAGAATATATACTATTATTCTCATTTCAGATGAAATGAAACTGAAGCACAGAGAGCAAGTAGTTTGACTAAATGATTTAGAAAATTCTTTTATAAGCTACGAACTTAAGTATTAAAGTTGCCTGTTTTCTTTGATTAAGGAAAACAGTCACCTGATAATGGAATTCTACTTGTTTGCTAGGCAGTCTCTTCAGAATGCGGTGACTGCCCCTGGCTCTACTCATCCTCATTGACGTGTAAATTTAAAGACAGGGAGTAAACCGGAGCACAGGATTTGTGTTTAGATTTTGGTAAAGTGAAATAATCTGATGCTCTTGTTTAGTAACTGAGAACAAATAAACTTAAGCTTTCAGCTCCTAATACTAACTTCTTGGGTGAGGAGAATAGCTTCCTTAAAACAGGTTTCATTCGAAAGAAAGGTGAAAGCCCATTAGCACAGGTGAATTAGCTGGTCCCATCAGAGTGATATAGTTGTCTTTTATTAAAGCTAGGTTTTTTTGGTTGATCATTCCTTAGCCCGTGCTTCCCTGAAAGCAGTACGTATACCCCTTGTGGCTGGTAGAGAGCACTTTTAATTTCGAGAGTAATGCACTAATTTTGTGGCACCTTAGAAAAAACTGTGTGGGTAACACATTAAATATGCCGCATACGTTAAGTATATAGACAGCACCTGCATATGTCAAAAAATGGTCAAGGTCCTCATCCTTTAGAACATTCCTCAGCTCTGGTGGGGGAGGAATATATGCAGGAGCTAACTGCCTTTAGGTAATAAGTAACAATCACTATCTATTTTTTGCTTTCTAAGCAAGCAGCATAAAATGAAATCTAATGTCATCTTAATTTTCATATTTTGTACTACTAGGATTTAGACTTGACATTGTTTCCTCATGGGAAGTTGTTTTTGATTTTCCTTGAACCTGGAATATCATAGTTTGTGGGGATGCTGAAATCACAGATAAGTAAAGGCAGAAAGCTGCTAGGAGTTTGGGAACCTAGGACTTTGTAGCCCTTGGCACAAAGTAAAAAAGTACTCTGGAGGCCTTGATAAAGGAAAGGAATTTCTGTTGGGAATGTGAAGGTGCTTCACTATCCCAAGCAGAAGTAAAACAATGGTTGTTTTCCATATAATTCACTTTGTTGATCTATTACTCTGACGAGTTTCTCAGGATCAATTTTAAGAAACAGGCAGAATCACTTTTTTTTCATAAGGGGCAATCACATGAGGATTAGGGCCATGCTCCCCCCTACCTATAAAGAAGGGAAGAAAAGAAAGAAAAAGCATGTCATAGCCCACTAAATTGATTAATGGGTCAGGAGAAGGAGTTTTTTAAAACACGGTCTTGGTAAATTCTTTTCCCCCTGCATTGAAATTACCTTACTAGATCAGATTTTCCTAATTTTCTATGGGTCTGTCTCCATGCATATATATTTCCTACTCTAATCCCTAATTTTGCCTTCCTCATTCTGTTGTATGATGGACTGGAATTGAACATGGACTCTGGTGCCAGGCTGCTAGTCTGCCTTTTTGCTTTGGGGCAAAGCATTGTGTAAGCCTCATTCATTAAACTGGGAGTCATGATTGTTACCTTGCTGGGTTGTTGTGTTTGAAAGTTAAATAATATTTTTAAAGCACCAGGGTCACTTCTTAGCACAATGCCTTCCCTTTGTTTCCTTCTCTTGTCAAGGATGAAGTGAATATGTACAATTTCTTGGATTTATTTGTATTTTCTTAACTTAAAAATGTATGAGGATATACAGATACCAAATCATTATGTTGAATGCCTGAAATGAATACAGCCTTATATGTCAATTACATATCTAATTTTTCTTAAGCATATGAGGAAAAATTTCAGGATAGAGCAACTGTCTTAACCTGTTTTAGTCCCCCCCAAAAGTGCAGAAGAGTGTTACATATATCCTCTTACCCCCAAGCCCCAAAACGTGCAGTTTGTTTTTAATTTGTATGTGACTTGATTTTTATTCCTTGCCATTCATTAGGCCTGTTAGTGAAAGGATTCCCCCACTATGTTCATTAATTTGGTGTTGGTTGTAAAAAGAACTGTGAACAGAAGCACAGTTCCTTAACTTTCTAATAATTATTTCTCATAATCAGTTAAGTTACTAAAACGGATGCTTAAATTCATAATATGATAAACTAGGTGTTGCCCTAGATCTTCAACTGTAGCTTTGGCCTAATTCTACTAGAAATTATTTTGATTCTCTTTATTGTTCAAACTATTTTAAGTCCCTTTACTCTTTTTTTAAGATTTTATTTATTTATTTGACAGAGATCACAAGTAGGCAGACAGGCAGGCAGAGAGAGAGGGGGAAGCAGGCTCCCCGCCGAGCAGAGAGCCTGATGTGGGGCTTGATCCCAGGACCCTGAGATTAGGACCTGAGCTGAAGCCAGAGACCCAACCCACTGAGCCATCCAGACGCCTCTTAAGTCCCTTTACTTTTCAAAGTACATTCTTAGATTTCAGAAGAGGCTAAAATGTGGTATCTTAGCAGTTGTCACTTAAAGGTAATTCATATAATTTCTAATTTTATTGTTCAGAGGTTTTTAAGTATTTGTTTTTTAGACTTTGTTCTTGTTTGTTTTTTCCCCCAATTTTCTTTTCAGACATATTTTTACAAGGGAAACGGTTCCATAAAGCCTTGGAAAGCATACTTGCACCTGAGGGGGACTTGAAGGAAAGAGAAGAAAATCTCGAATCTGGATATATTGAAAGTGTCCAGCATATCTTGAAAGATGTCAGTGGAGTGCGAGCTCTTGAAAGCGCTGTTCAACATGAGACCCTAAAGTATGTAGGTCTACTGGACTGTGTGGCTGAATATCAGTAAGTATTAGATTTTTTTTCTATCAAAGTGTGGAGATAAAGTAATGCAGGGTGGAACAGATGATGCCTGTCAAACACTATTTTTTCCTCTGAACTCCTGTTTCAAGGTACAGCCCTGTGAAGTTAAAAACCTCTATGATACATAAAAGAATTGGGAATGGGGCAGGAGATAAGAGACACATGGGGAAGAGCCTCATAATTCTTGTAAATTTGTGTTCCAGAATCAGTGTTTGGTAGAAAAAAGGTAAAATTTTTCCATATCCAGCATGTTCCTCCTTCCCTACTCCCAAGCAAGCTGCTAACCACTAGATCCAATTTGATGGGGCACCCAAGTGGTGGGCTCAGTCTATTAAGCGTCCAACTCTTGATTTTGACTCTTATCTCAGGGTCATGAGATTGAGCACTGGGTTGGGTGTGTGCTGAGTGTGGAGTCAGCTTAAGACTTTTCTTCCTCTCCCTCTGCTCCCACCCATCCCCCTGCAACTCATGCACATGCTCCCTTACTCTTTCTCTCTCTCTAAAATAAATAGCTTAAAAAAAAAGATCCAGTTTGATTCCTGCATTTTCTTTCCCTTTTCCCTAAAAATAGCACCTTGATCTGTTAGCCCTGAAAATCATTTCTTTTCCTGGCTTCCAGGTGGTAGTTGACATGGGTAGGGACTCTGAACTTACTAAAGCTTTCTGTGGTTTTTAAATTGTTGCTATGTTACTGTTTTTCCCACTAATTCCAGATTCCAAGGGGAGATGTAACCTGCAGATACCCTATTCCAAAAAAAAAAAAAATATATATGGGCTATACACCAGGATAGGTAAAAATCTGTGAGTGTAACTCTTGGAACTCTAGTCAAAATTTAAATTTTAAAAAAATTGACAGAATATTCATTAGTCTGGAAATTGTTCAGGGCACCTAACAGTTTTATGCCATAACTGCCTTGTATCTGAGAAGAACCCTGTGTGCCTAGAAATTTAATAGGCTATTTTTTGTTGCCTTTTAGATTAACCAAGGCAGCCATAGGCAGTTCTACCTAAGGCTTTCAAGAAGTTCCTGACACTGAGGGAGCCTGGGTGGCTCAGTTGCTTGGGTGTCTGCCTTCAGCTCAGGTCATGATCCCAGAGCCCCTGATCAAGTCCTGAGTTGGGCTCCCTGCTTAGCAGGGAATCTGCTTCTCCCTCTGACCATCCCCTAACTTGTGCTTTCTCTCTCTCTCTCTTAGATAAATAAAATCTTTAAAACAAAAACCAAAAAAACCCACAACAAAATCAAAAAAGAAGTTCCTAACACCAGACACTTCACAGTGCTGTCCACAGTACTGATGATTGTTTTCTGCTCTTCAAGTGGAAAGGATCAACATTGAGAATATGTCCATTGAATATTTTTGGAAATTAAGGTTTCAAAAATTTTTAAAACATTTTTAATAGGTAATATATGTAGTTAACCCACGCTACTAAAAGTAAGTCTCCCATTTCCACTTTTTCTTTTAAAAAGGTTTTAATGTGGTAAAATATTTATTATCATTAAATACATGCAAGATGTTGTACAACCGTCAATACCATCCATCTCCAGGACATGTCATCTTATAAAACTGAAATTCTGTGCCCATTAAACAGTGATTACTATACTCTCCCCTGCTTTCAGCCCCTGGCAACCACCATTCTACTTTCGGTCTCTGTAAATTTAACTACTCTTTGGTACCTCATGTGAGTAAAATCAAAGTATTTGTCTTTCTTTGACTGACTAATCTTTATCCTTGTGCTTTGATGCACAATTTTTAGAGCTTTTCCTGTAAGCCAATTGGTGTATTTTGTTGTTGTTGCCTGTGCCTTTGGTGTCACATTCAGTAAAATCACCACCAAATCCAGTGTCATTAAGCTTGGGTCCTATGTTTTCTTCTGAGTTTTATGTAGTTTTAAGTATTCCCTTTAAGTCAGGGATCCATTTTGAGTTAAAATTTTTATATGGTGTTAGGTAAGAGTCCAACTTTATTCTTTTGTGTGTGGATGTCCAGTTTCCCCAGTACCATTTGTTAAAAAGACGGTCCTTTCCTCATTGAATAGATGTGGTGCCTTTTTCAAAAATCTTGTGATGGTGTATGTGAGGGTTTCTGGGCTTTCTATTCATTTCCATCAGTCTATGCATCTGTCTTTATACAAGTACCATACTATTTTAATTACTATAGCTTTGTAGTAAGCTTTGAAATTAACAAGTGAGAGTCCTCCAGGTTTGCTTGGTTTTTTGTTTTTTTTGTTTTTTTGTTTTTGTTTTTTCAGGGTTATTTTGGCTTTTCAGAGTCCCTTTTAGATTCCATGTGGATTTTAAGATTGGTTTCAATTTGTGCAAAATCATCATTGAGATTTTTATAGATTGTATTAAATATGCAGATCACTTGGGGTAATATGAACATCTTAAAAATATTACATCTAATCTGTGAATATGGGGCATGTTTTCATTTAGGTCTTTTAAGTTTTTTTAAATTTTTCATTTTTTTCAACAGTGATTTGCAGTTTTCATTGTGCAAGTCTAAAGTCTCCTTGGTTAATCCCCAAGTATTTTGTTCATTTTGATGTTATATGGAATTGTTTTTGTAATTTCCTTTCCATATTGTTCATTGTTTATGTATAGAAATGCACTGGACTTGTGTGTTGACTTTGTATCCTGCTACTTTGGTGAATTTATTTATATAGTCCTACCAGTTTTTGTGTGTATTCTTTAGAATTTTTTTTTTAAGATTTTTTATTTATTTATTTGACAGACAGAGATCACAAGTAGGCAGAGAGGCAGGCAGAGAGAGAAGAGGAAGCAGGCTCCCTGATGTGGGGCAGAGAGCCGGATGTGGGGCTCGATCCCAGGACTCTGGGATCATGACCTGAGCTGAAGGCAGAGGCTTTAACCCACTGAGCCACCCAGGCGCCCCTATTCTTTAGAATTTTTAACATAAAAGATCATTCATCTGTAAACAGAGATAATTTTACTTCTTCCTTTCCAGCTTGGTTGCTTTTTTATTTCTTTGTTTTACCTAATTGCCCTGGCTAGAACATCCAGATCTGTTAAATAGAAGTGATGAAAGCAGGCAGCCTTGCCTTGTTCCTGATCTTAGAGGAAAACCTTACAGTCTTTCACCATTGAGTATGCTGTGGGCTTTTCATATGTATATGGCTTTTATTATATTGAGGTAGTTTTTTTCTATCCCTAGCATTTTGAGTATTTTTTTCATAAAGGGTATTTCATTTTGTCAGATGGTTTTTCTTCATCAGTTAAGATGATCAAATGGTTTCCTTCATTCTATTAATAAGGCATATAACATTGGTGGATTTTTGTGTTTAACCATTCTTGCATTCCAGGAATAAAGCCCACTTTGTGATGCTGTATGATTCTTTTAATAAGTGCTGAATTTTATTTGCTACTATTTTGTAGAGGATTTTTACAACTTTGTTCGTAAGGATTATTCTGTAGTTTTCTTGTAGTGCCTTTGTCTGGCTTTGGTATCAGGGTAATACTGTATTCATAGAGTGAATTACAAAGTTCCCTACTTTACAATTTATTTGGGAAAGTTTTAGCGTTGGTATTAGTTATGTAAATGTTTGATGGGATTCATCCATATGAAATCATCAGGTCTAGAGCTGTTAGTTGCCAGGAGATTTTTGATTACTGATAAAATCTCCTTTCTAATTATAGAGCTGTTCATTTATTCTATTTCTTCATGATATAGTCCTCATAGGTTTTGTGTTTATTTTCACTGATTTTTTTTCCTATTGATTTTCTATTCTGAAATTCATTTGTCTTTAATCTCTTTTATTTTCTTCTATAAGTTTTGGGTTTACTTTGTTTTTTTGGTTCCTTAAGTTGTAAGGTTAGGATGTTGATTTGATTCTTCGTTGTTTCTTTTTTTTCTTAGATTTTTAAAATTTTATTTATTTATTTGACAGAGATCACAAGTAGGCAGAGGGGCAGGCAGAGAGAGGAGGAAGCAGAGAGCCCAACTCAGGACCTTGAGACCATGATCTGAGCTGAAGGCAGAGGCTTTAATCCATTGAGCCACCCAGGCGCCCCTCATTGTTTATTAATATAAGTATTTATTGTTGTATAGCTTCCCTAACACTGTTTTCACTGTGTCCCATAAATTTTGGTATGCTGTGTTCTCATTTATATTCACCTCTAAGTATCTTCTGATTTCCCCTGTGACTTCTTTGGTTGGTTATGTTAATTTCCACAAATTTATGATTTTTTACTCAAGTTCTACTTCTTTTACTGATTTCTAACTTCATCTTGTAATTGGAGAAGATGCTTTGTGTGACATCTATCTGTTTAAATATGTTGAGACTTAATTTATGGCCTAGTATATGGATTGTGGTTGAAAAGGTGTGTATTCTGTTGTTGGGTAGAGACTACTGTATATCTGTTAGATCTAGTTGATTTATTGTGTTGTTATAAGTCCTTTATTTTCTTACTTCCTACTGTCTGGTTCTATCCATTATTGAAAATTGGTATCGAAGTTCTCCTACTATTATTATTGAAGTGAATTTCTGGGGCACCTGGCTGGCTTTCTTGGAAGAGCATGTGACTTTTTATCTCCGGGTCAGACCCTCATATTGGGTATAGGGATTACGTAAATAAATAAAAGTTAAAAAAGAACTGTATTTCTCCCTTCAATTTTGTCAGGTTTTGCTTTATGTTATTTTGCTAACCTGTTACTAGGTGTGTAAATGTATATAATTGTTATACTTCTTGATGTATTGAACCTTTTATTAATATATAATGTCTTTCTTTGTCTCATTTTTTTCAATTTAAAGATTATTTCTTCTGTTAGAGCCACCTTTGCTCTCTTTTGGTTTTTATTTGCATGGAATATCTTCTCTGTCTTTTCACATTCAGCCTATTTGTGTCTTGGGGTCTATGGTGAGTCTCTTGTAGATAGCATATAGTTGAATCCTGTGTTTCAGCCATCCTGCCAATCTCTGTCTTTTGATTAGAGAATTTAATCCATTTACATTTAAACTAATTACTGATAAGGAGAGACTTTTGTCATTTTGTTACCTATTTTCTATAGGCATGATATCTTTTTTGTCTCATTTCCTGTATGTTTCTGTCTTTTGTGTTCTTTTTTTTTTTTTTTTTTTTTTTTAGTTTATTTTGAGAGAGAGACAGAGTGAGAGAGAAGGTCAGAGGGAGAAGCAGACTCCCCATGGAGCTGGGAGCCCGATGTGGGACTCGATCCTAGGGCTCTGGGACCATGAACTGAGCCGAAGGCAGTTGCTTAACCAACTGAGCCACCCAGGCGCCCCTGTTTCTTTTTTGTAGTGAAACATTTCAATTCTTTTTTTATTCCCTTTTGTGTATATCTATAGCTATTGTCCTTGTGCTTACCATGGGGATTGCCTTTAACATCCCAGTTATAACACTCTAATTTAAATTTGTACCGTCCTCAATGACATATAGAAACTATTCCTTTAAACAACTCTGTCCCTACTTTTCCCTTTTAGTTGTTGTCATAAAATTGTCTTTATATATTATGTGCCCCAAAACATAAACTAATAATTTTTTTAGGTTTATTCATCTC
This sequence comes from Mustela nigripes, assembly GCF_022355385.1. NCBI lineage: Eukaryota > Metazoa > Chordata > Mammalia > Carnivora > Mustelidae > Mustela > Mustela nigripes. The sequence continues at coordinate 98,108,363 of NC_081563.1, read as the reverse complement.
TTTAATTATGTAGAAAAAAACCCACTCACCTATCCATGGGGCTCTCCCTCTTTGCTGCATGCAGTCTCTGGCACCTGAGGTGCATGGCTCATTGGCAGCAACAGGATACTACTGATACTACTGACAGGTTAAGGGTAAGGGTTAGAAAGGCAGTCAGCATAGTTTCAAAAGTATCTTGGACTATGTCTAACTCAGGGTTTTACAGAAATAGCAAGAATTTACTGAATCCAATAGAGTGGGTAGTATTGTGGATTTACAAGTATAAGGAGATGTGGCTGGAGTAACTGAGACAAAAGGAAATGGCCAACGTGGAGCATGAATAAAAACCAGCTCTGATGGGGCAAGAAATGATGGAGAGACTCAAGTCAGAGGAGCTCCTGTTTCAGCAGCAACAGCTAATATTCTAGCTGGAGTTGGAAATGCAAGAAAAAGACAGGAGATTAGGAGAACTGCAGAGAGCTCAAGAACAACTAGAGGAGATGAGTGGAGCGCCTAGATGGCTCAGTTTGTTAAGTATCCACATTCAACTCAGGTCATGATATCAGGGTCCTAGGATTGAGCCCCACATCAACCTCCCTGCTTCTCAGGGGAGTCTGCTGCTCCCTCTCCCTCTGTCCCACCCCCCCATGCTCATGCTCACGCTCTCTCTGTCTCAAATAAATAAAATCTTTTAGAAAAAAAGAAAGAAAGAAAGGAGATGAGAATGAGTAGAAAATAACAGTGAAGGGGCACCTGGGTGGCTTGGTGGGTTAAAGCCTCTGCCTTTGGCTCAGGTCATGATCCCAGGGTCCTGGGATCCAGACCCGCATCGGGCTCTCTGCTCTTCAGGGAGCCTGCTTCCTCCTCTCTCTCTGCCTGCCTCTCTGCCTACTTGTCATCTCTATCTGTCAAATAAATAAATAAAATCTTAAAAAAAAAAAGAGAGAAAGAAAATAACAGATAATTCCCATCAGGAGGATACAGCAGCAGTCTTAGGCAAAACACTAGTTGAAATCAGTGCTCTGTATAGGGCAGCTCACTTGAGCAGAGTGAAAGAACATGATGAACCAGTGCTATCTGATGTTTCACAAAACATTGATCAAGATTTGTATGATCAATCAACCTAAGAGCAATATTTTTTTCTGCTTGTTTCAAGGTTTAAAAAAAACTGTAGAAAACAAAAAAACAAAAAGTGGAGTTACAAATCATTGTTACAAGAGTGCTTACTTTTTTTTTTTTTTAAGATTTTATTTATTTGACAGAGAACGAACAGGGGGAGCGAGCAGGGGGAGCAGCAGGCAGAGGAAGAAGCAAACTCCCTGAGAACCAGGAAGCCGGATGTGGGACTCGATCCCAGGACCCTGAGATCATGACCTGAGCCGTAGGCAGACACTTAACTGACTGAGCCACCCAGACACCCATATTCATTGTTTTTGTTTGGGGTTTTGTTATTGTTCTCATAGGCTATCTCTGTGTTAAGATCAGCCGGAAGTATAAACTCAAGGTCTTCTCAAGCCTTTCTGGGCCTGTGCCCTTCCCTGGACATACACAGTCACTTTCTTTTTCTTGTCGGTGCTGTAGTCTTTAGTATCTTAATTCCCAAATAAGGGAAAAAGAGAAAAATGAAAGGTTGGGAAAAGTGGGCGTTGGCCCTTTAAGTCCTCTGTAAGTAATTTGGCTAGAGGAAGAGGGGCTTGTAGCAGTGGGGGGAGGTGCAGTAACAATGGCCATCCTGTTCATCTATACCTCTGAACTGGAGCAGCAGTCAGTGATAAGAGCACAGATCCCTGACATTTGGAGGATGAGGCCCTTTTTGTCTGCTCTTATTCCCACAAGCTGTGTATGTGCTCCTCCAGGATCATGTGCACAGCTGCCTGCCCCTTGAGAAGGGATGGGAGGAATGGGTAGTTGTTAAGAGCTGAAATTGACCAAAATTAACCAGAGTTTACCATCCAAGGCTTCAGTAGGCTCTAGATTTCCAATAATTATATCAAGCAGATTCTGCCATTGCAGTTGTTGTCTAGGTGGGCCTACATATTTCAGGTGCTTCCTACTCTTCCATTTTCCCAGAATCCTCTACCCCTACTCTGATTTTAAGTTCTTGTGATCTTGGGGCACCTGGATGGCTCAGTCTGTTAGGCACTGAACTCTTGATTTTGACTCAGGTCTTCATCTCAGGGTAGTGAGATCAAGCCTGTTCGGTTCTCTCCCTCTCTCTCTCTTCCTTTCCACTCCCTCCCTCCCTCCTTCCCTAAAAATAAAGTTCTTATGGTCTTGAAGTACTTTATGACTATATGTTACAATCATTTGTCTCCACTCCCACTTATTAACACAAAGTGCCAAACCCTGCTTTATTTCATTTTGAAACTATTTTAGAGATCTTTCCTTATTAGTTTATGTAGATCTGCAACATCCTTTTCTCTTTTAATAATTTTCCACCACTCAAAATTAATTTAACATAGTCACATCTGCTTCCGATTTTTTTTAATATACCATAAACTAAGCTCACATCACCTATAACCACATCTTCCCTCCTCTCACAGTCCCCTTGCCAAAGACAATCACTATGTCCTAGGCTACTTCCTATACTACTTAACACACCCACAAGACTAACACCGTTTAATGCATGTGTAAGACACTGCCAGTCTACTTTCCACATACATACACAGCACTGTATAGGATACATATACAGAATACCATGTATTGTTACCTACATGTCTATAAGAGTCACAGTATATAGAAATTTCTACATGCATAGTATCACAAAGCTGGGAAGATATTTGGCTCTGGAGCCAGGCTGGCTAAGTCTGGTTTCTAGCTTTTCATCTTAACCTTAAGCTAGTTAGCCTTTCTGTACTGTTTGTTCATCTCTAAAATAAGACAAATAAAAGGACTTACCTCATAGAGTTCTTAAAGAGATTAAATGAGATATTCTCTGTATAGTACTTAAAATGCAAACTACTGGATAGATGTTAGTCTGGTGATTTTGATCTTCTCTCTTTAACTGTTATTTGGTATTCCTTTGTATTAATGAACCATATCTATTTCCCTCTGGGGAACATTCAGGTTATTTCTGGTTTTCCACAATTACAAACTGCAGCAGTGTACATATCTCCTTGTATATGGCTGTGAGGTTCACTTGTTGGTTCGGTGGATCTTATGTACAGTTTGGATAAATTCAGTTAATCTGAAGTAGGCCTGGATATGAATACTTATATTTTCCAGACTCTTGTCACTTGCACCTGGGATATCAACCTATTGCTCTCCAGTGCATACTGAAAAGGACAGTTGCTGGATTAAAGGGAACAAGCATTTTCAGTTGTCCCAGGTGTGAGTGTGCTTATCTGTATACACCTTCAATGACACCATATTAGGTGCTGTTTATCAACATTGTCTCTCGTGGTTTCAGTCAGTATTTCACTTAACTTAGGCTGAGCATCTTTTCATTTGTTGTGAACTGTAACTGTCTTAGTGCAATTTTAATTTGGGTTTATACTACTAAAAATCTCTTTTACACATTATTTAGTTCTGTAAATTATAGTATGTTGCAAGAAATGGTGGTCCATATCAAAAATCTTTATTTTAGGTATTTTGATTTATTCCAGGTTGAGAGCTGTGAAGCCCCCTGGGGATACTGGGGCCCTCTCTTCATTTTCATAGATTATATTGGTTTTGTAATATTGCAGAGACAGTAAAGCTACCTCTAGCCCTGCACTGTCCAAAAGACTACCCACTAGCACATACAACAATTAGATACTTGAGTGTGGCCAATCTAAAATGAGGTATGCTGTGAATATATAAAATAGACTTCAGTGATATACTACAGAAAAGAATGTGATGTATCCCATTAATAACTTCTTAACATTACATAATGAAATGATAATATTTTGAGTATGTTGGGTTAAATAAAATATTAAAATTTCACCTGTTTTCTTTTTTGATGTGGTTACTAGAAAATTTGAAATAACATATATAGCTTGCATTTTATATCTTTTAGACAGTGCTACTCTAGGCTGACTTTATAAATACCTTGCATAAGTTCTAGAACTATGGTGGCAGGTGGGTAACATGCATACTTTGTACAAAAACTCCCTCTAAACTGCTGGTTTTGAAACTGAAGTTCATGAAAGACAGAATGAACAGATAGTCACCAGTTATCAGTCTGCTCACCCTGTGATCCTTCTGATATCTGCACTAGGCAAATATAAACCCCACTGGGAGAGGGGTAATGGGGAGGAATATACTGGTTATTTGACTTTATTTTAAAGTGGCAAGAATTTTTTTATCTTTCCCAATACCCCTAATAGTAAGACACCCTACCCTATATGTAAACTTTCAAGGCAGGGACCAAGTTTTCTTATTTGTATTTCCACATATAATCAGTGCCTATTAAATGCTTATGGATTTGAACTCCAGCTTTGGTTCCTAGCAAGAGAATTTCTGAAGCACCATGATGCTTTTGTCCTTTATGATGGGGATTGCTACTGATCTCTTGTGGTTCATCCTGATAAATACTTGAATTAAGATCCAACTAAGATAGTGATAGACATAGTTTCAGTTCCCATGTCAACTGTTAAACAAGGCCATGGAGGTCCAAAGGACTTTTGAGACAGTTTAGAAACTGGAACTATGGGAAAGTTCCCCAGCACTCCTGCATGGATCTGCACCTATAATTCTTGCTGGTGTGCTTCCAGAAGCATTTCCCATCATATCCCTGACAGGCCCATTACTGACCTGAATATAGGACTCAGGAAAGAGAACATCACACTTCTCTAATCCTCAGGAGTAAAGCTCAGAGGAGCTAGCTGTCTTTTTGGAAAGTGGAGAATAGAAGCAAGAGTCATTGAGTGGTAATTAGTAAACCATACCTAAGAAGAGGCATAAGGTTTCTCAGTTTGAACTATTACTTACGAAGACTTCCTTTTCTTTCTCTTTAGGGGCAAGCTGTGTGTGATTGATTGGAAGACATCGGAGAAACCGAAACCTTACATTCGAAATACATTTGACAACCCGCTGCAGGTTGTGGCTTATGTTGGTGCCATAAATAATGATGCCAACTATAGCTTTCAGGTTGGGACACTGAGCCTGTACTTACATAAAGCCTTGCTCGATGCTTATCCATGGCTACTTAACTCCTCGTGATTTTTATTCTGTTTGTGTCCCATTGTTCACTTTGTTCCTTGTCCTTCTACCACCTTAAAAAGCACGTCCCCTGTTCTGAGCTTTCTGTCATTGTTAATAGTGCTTTAGTGCTTACAGTCCATTCCTCAATATCTTACTTGTCATCTTTGTGTTCTTATGTATCCTGGCATAATCTTTCACCAAACCCTCTTAGAAACAGGAGTTATTACTGTAGATTGTTTTATTCTGAGTTTGCCCTAGAGCAAAAAGGAAATGAACCTCAACTCTGGTCCTACTGTATAAATGTTGGAACTGCCCTGTGTTTCTTCCTAGGTTCAGTGTGGCTTAATCGTGGTGGCCTACAAAGATGGATCCCCTGCTCATCCACATTTCATGGACACTGAGCTCTGTTCGCAGTACTGGGCCAAGTGGCTTCTTCGACTAGAAGAATATACAAAGAAGGAAAAGAACCAGAATGTTCAGAAACCAGATTAAGGGACAGAATGATGTCTGGGAACATTCAGTGGTTCCTCACAATCTGGGAAGATCTATTGCCGCTTAAGGTAGAGATGCCACAGGATCTGAAAGTGGAAGTATTTGTTGAAATCTATAACAACCAAAAAGATCAAAAAAACAGAGAAATTTAGATGTTAAGGGTTGGACTTGAGCACATAAAAGAAGCACAAGTAAGCATGGTCTATCATTTACCTAGAAAAGCAAAGCAGGATTCTCACCATGTTGGTGGCTCTTGGACTCCTCTCTATAACCTGTTCCTGAGAAGGATGTCCAGTCCTTGAATTGAGATTGGAGGGCTTGAGGCTTGGCATGCAAGAAGTTCCCCAGGTACCCCAGGAGGAAAAGGGTCACAAGCGCCCAGCTATGTGTGGAGGGAGAAATCGCATCGGCCCACTCCTACTGCTAATGTGAGTTCCTAAAACTAGTTTTATATATTGAGGTTTTCTGTATATTTCACTTGGGGGAAAAAAACTTCCATTTAACATTTTTCAAAAAAATTTATTTTTTTTTCATATAAATGTGATTCCTTAGCCTCAGGTAAAACATTGCTCTCTGGAAAGATGGAGCATTTTTCACATGGTTGACAATCCCACTTAACATACCAGTGAATAACCCTTAGGAGTAGCCAGACCCCAGTCTGAGCTTTGTAATTATGGATATTTTAGTAGCTCTGTTCTGGTTTGAGTCGATGAACCATGTACATAAAGAAAAAGTATCATTTGTGAGATTCTTCAGCTATGGAGAAACAGTAATTTTTGTGTGTTTGATAAGTAATAAAAAGTATTAGTTGTCACTGGGATCGGGAAACTTAATAAATAAATGCCCACTATAGCTTTGGGGGAAGGGTCCCTGTTTTATGGAATGGGATAGCATTTAAGTTATATTTGTGGTCTTAAAATAGTAGGGTGCTATAGTTTTTTCTTTAATTGGCCATTAATTATAAGAAATAAAATATAACGAGTAAAGTAATGAGGCTCTTGTTTCAGTTTCTGTTTACTTAGATTAGTGTGTTTATAGAGTAATTTCATAAACCTGGAAATTGTTTAGATTTTGTATTTAGAAGTTCAGAATTCAGCTTTGCCACGGGCCTAGTAGCTTTGGTGTGAATTCTGTGTAAGTACATACAGGAAGGAGGCATCCTCTGCGATGGCCACCTGGCAAGGAAAGTAAGCTTCAGATACGAGGAAGGAGGATTGCAGGGGAACTTTCACTCATACACACCTCTGCATTCTCTTCAAGCAGCAGACATTCACGTAGCCTGTCATTTCCAAAGTCAAAAGTCAAGTGAGATCATTAAAAGTTGTAAGAGCATGGGGCGCCTGGGTGGCTCAGTGGGTTAAAAGCCTCTACCTTCGGCTCGGGTCATGATCCCAGGATCCTGGGATGGAGCCCCATGTGGGGCTCTCTGCTCAGCAGGGAGTCAGCTTCCTCCTCTCTCTCTCTGCCTGCCTCCCTGACCACTTATGATCTGTGTCTGTCAAAAAAATAAAAGTTGTAAGAGCAGATTTTTCCTACACTGCTTTAATAAGCCTCCCTGTCAGGAGCCAGTACAGGAGGCCTACTATAAGAGCTATAAGGGACTGAATATTATTGGCTGTTCATTTAGGTCCACTCATGCAGGAGGTGCATGAGCACTGCGGTGATTGGCTAGGCGGGCTAAGCTGCCGGTGTATATATGCTTGAATGTTCTTGTAGAGGGGCGGGCCTGCCGGGAGCCAGGCCGCGCGCCGCGCCGCGCCGCGCCAGCCGGCCTGAGGGGGCCGCAGCCCGGACCACGGCGGCGGCGCAGTTCCGGTTAGGCAGCGGCAGCGGTGGCGGGCGCCGAGGGGCGGCGCGCGGCCCTGGAGGTGGCGGCGGCGCCCGAGCGGGGCGGCGGGAGCTGCGTGCTGTGCTGCGCCAGAGGGGGAAGAAGATAAAAAGAAGCCATTAAAGAAGTTTGCCTCCACGCGTGTCTCCGTGTCGTTCTTGCTGGCGAGAGCGACACCTCCCTCCAGAATTGAGGAGATTAGGCTCAGCAAGACAGCCTTTTTTTTTTTTTTTAAGATTTTATTTGGCACAGGGAGAGATCACAAGTAGGCAGAGAGGCAAGGGGAAGCAGGCTCCCTGCTGAGCAGAGAGCCCAATGCAGGGCTTGATCCCAGGACCCTGAGATCATGACCTGAGCCAGAGGCAGAGGCTTTAACCCACTGAGCCACCCAGGCACCCAAGACAGCATTTTACTTGTTTCCTAGGGTTCACAGAAATGCACCTTGGACCTGGCGCTTTACACCAAATCTCCCAAGCTAATGGCATTAAGAGTCCCATGGAAGACCCTCAGAGTCTGACCAGGCAGACAAGGTTGTATGAGAACAACCAAAGTTAATCCCTGGGCAGACTTCCCAGAAAGACATAAGAAACCAGTGTCTCACTACAATCCTGGTAGTCCTCAGATCTCACCCATTTAAGAAGTCTCAATCCTCTTTTTTTTTTTTTTTTTTTTTTTTTTTAGTCTCAATCCTCTTGAGAGGGAAATGTCAATGAAAAATTATTTTCCCGGCTAAGTCATAGGAGGAGAAAGCCAAATCTGAGTTTCTAAATGAGACAACTTCTTAAGAATTACCGTGTATATCACTAAGTTGTGGATACCACCTGTTCCCCTAAGTGATGTGGCATATTAAAATCCAGTGAAGGGGCAGATAACCCACTGGGTGGCTCATGTCATGATCCCGGGATCCTGGGATTGAGTCCCACATCTGCTCCCTGCTCGTCAGGGAGCCTGCTTCCCCCTCTGCCTGCCTCTCTGCCTCCTTGTGATCTCTGTCAAATGGATAAATAAAATCTTAAAATAAAATAAAATCTAGTGAAATGAAACACGATTTGTGATGAGGGATTCTCTAAATGAGGATAATTAAAAATATATTTTTTAAAAAATGTTTATATATTCAAGGGCCGCCTGGGTGGCTTAGTCAGATAAACATCTGCCTTCCGCTCAGGTCATGATCCAAGTCCTGGGATGAGTCCTGCATCCGTCAGGCTCCTGGCTCAGCAAGAGCCTGCTGCTTTTGCGTGCCACTCTCCCTGTTGTGTGCGCGCAACACACATCTGTCTCTCTGACAAATAAAAACCTTTAAAAAGAGCAAGAACACAAGGGAGGAGGGCGGGGAGGCCAGACGGAGAGGGAGAATATTCCTCAAGTGAGCAGGGAGCCCAGTGTGGGGCTTGATCCCAGGACCCCAGGGATCAAGACCTGAGCCCAGGCAGACATAGAACTGACTGAGCCACCCAGGTGCCCCTAAAATATTTTTTGTGAAGAGGCTTCCTCATAGCATAGGATATAGTATTACAGTCTGGGGCTTTGAGACAATCCATTAGGTTCAGAGCTATCCACATACCCTTTTCCTCTGCAGTTCTACACATTCTTAGTGCATTCAGCCACTGACAAAAGCTCCATGCTGGCTGGCACTAAAAACCAGTTTTCAATTTTATACAAAAAAGTTTTATCTTCCCTCTTCCCGTCCACCCTCCACCCCCCAGACCTGATCTCTTGCTCAGAGCCATTATTCCCTTTTAATTGGAGAGCATTAACCTCTGTAAACCTATTACAGTTCTAGGAAAACTTGTCACCATATGACCTGTGATTTCTTATGTGTTGACTCTGGTAAATACAGGAAGAGGGTTAGTTGTAAGTCATTGTGTTTCTAGGTAACCAATTTGCCTACCGGCTTTAAATGTAGTTAGAGAGGGGTAATTTGTTTGAGTCACTGTGTCTTTCCACCTGAGCAATTAAATACTTGATTATAACATGCCTTCCTCTCCACCACCACCCCCCGGCCCCCCCGCCACACACGAACACACACACCACAAGTAAAGTTGCAACTTTACTTAAAAAGAAACACTTCAGGGGAGCCTGGGTGGCTCAGTGGGTTGGGCCACTGCCTTCGGCTCGGGTCATGATCTCAGGGTCCTGGGATCGAGTCCCGCATCGTGCTCTCTGCTCGGCGGGGAGGCTGCTTCCTCCTCTCTCTGCCTGCCTCTCTGCCTACTTGTGATCTCTCTCTGTCAAATAAATAAAAATAAAATCTAAAAAAAAAAGAAACACTTCAGTGGTTTGGAGCTGGTGCCCTAAAGAGAACCACTGTCTTAAGTCAGTCACTAAGCACAAGACAGAACGCTCCCTGCCCCCCCCTCCTCTTCCCTTCTTTCCAACCTCAGAGGCCTTCCATCCATCAGAGATGCCCCTGATGGAGCAAAAGGTTTGTATGGTTGCTTGACAATAACAGTTATCAGGTTTGAGGAACGCATTTGTGAGGATCCAATCATAAAATGATGTTCTGGGTGCCTGGGTGGCTCAGTGGATTAGGCCTCTGCCTTCAGCTTGGGTCGTGATCTCAGCGGGGAGCCTGCTTCCCCCCCCTCTCTCTTCCTGCCTTTCTGCCTACTTGTGATCTCTTTGTCTCTCTCTGTGTCAAATAAATAAATAAAATCTTTTTTTTTTAAGATTTTATTTATTTATTTGACAGAGAGATAGACACACCAGGAACACAAGCAGAGGTAGTGGGAGAGGAAGAAGCAGGCCTCCCAGAGAGCAGGGAGCCTGATGTGGGGCTCGAACCCAGGACCCTGGGATCATAACCTGAGCTGAAGGCAGATGCTTGACAGCTGAGCCACCCAGGTGCCCAATAAACAAAACCTTAAAAAAAAAAAAAAAAAGATACTCTGGATTAGAGTAGGGTTTGAGCTTCACCCTTTTTGCTCAGGATACAAAAGGAAAGAGAAAATACTAACACATTACAGATAAGCTTAGAAGTCCTTGTCTTTTGTTTCCCTCCTCAACCCTGACACACCATTATAAATTTGGTATGCATCTTTCCAGTGTATCCTTTAACAGTTTGAATCTCCATGCTGGTCCCCATAATATGCAGATTTGCTTCTGTCTTTTTGATAGTTGCTTGCTTTATCTCCACATTTGTTTTTGCCAGGTTGACCACTTGTAGGTCTAGTGCGTGGTGTTACCTGCTCTCCAGTATTCCCTCAGGCTTTCTTGTCTCATCAACAGGGTTAGGCTAGCAGACATTGCGGCAGTGAACACCCTAGCATGTGCGTGTGTGTGTGTTTCCTGGTGTACACGAGCCACATGCCCTGTACTGGAAACAGGGCGAGCTTTGGAGCTCTGCCACTTACTAGCTCTCTAATCTGAGTCAAGGTGCCTGAACTTTGGGTGCCTGGATGTCCCCTGTGCAAAGGGAGAGGGAAATAACCGTGTCTGCCCACATGGAGTTGGGAGGACTGGATGATGTAAGCGCTTAAGACAGGTCCTGCAGGGCACACAGTCAGGTCAAAATAAACATTAGCCATCATCATCCTCAAATCCAGATCAAATCTATGATCAAATCCAGACGTGTCGGGGTTGGGTCACATGGTGTGTGCAGCGTGAAAGTGACTCTCAAATTCCTCCAGCATAGTACTATCCACTTATGCTTCAACCAGCGCTTGCTGACATTCATCACTTTCCCACATAGTCACTAACAAGAATTTTAAGACTTTTTATCCCTCTTTTTTTGCCAACATCATGGGGTGAAAACGGTTACTTTTTATCTTGAGCAGGATTGCGTGAAAAAAAACCTGCTTTAAAACGGGACTGCCATCTAGTGGTGGGAAAGGTAAACTGCACTTATATGGCACAAGCCAAATCCGGGTGGACCTACTGTAGCTTGGGGTACTTTGTCACTACGGCGGGTCTAGCTGCTTTAATTCCACTGTGTGAGGGTTCTATTATCTTCCCCTAGTTTTTTAAGCAGCTCGTGATTTTCTCCTCATTTTTTCCAGTACGGCAACATGGAGACCCGTCTGCACAACCCTGTGCATGCGGCCTCACAGCCCAAGGAATCTGGGTCACTGGCTCAGAAAAGAGGAACGAGATAAATTAGGAACGAGACTATTTACAAACTGGCAGGAGACTGTGGCTCCTAGCAGGGCGGGCTTTCCTTGAGCGATCCTGACTCCCCAATGGAGAGGTGGTCAAGTGCCTGCATCAGCCTCATTCCCTCAGGGGGCTGAGCAGGGTCCCAGTGACCATCCTTCCAAACCCAGGACTTGGACTGTCTGCTGTGAAGGCTTTTCAAATCATCGTCTACAAAGATTTAAAAGTGCATGGCAATGTTAGAGGTTAATCATCAAAGACATAGACACTTCTTATTTATTTTTTTAAAGATTTTATATATTTGAGAGAGAGTACAAGTTGGGGGAAAGGCAGAGGAAAAGGGAGAAGCAGGCTCCCCACTGAGCAGAGAGCCCTATGCGGGGCTTGATCCCAGACCTGAGCTGGCTTAACTGACTGAAGCAGCCAGGCATCCCACATAGGTACATTTTTAAAACTCTGTACAAAAATGTTCCATGAAAGATAAAGGTATAAATAAAGCAATGTCACTGAAAAATTTATGCAACATGTATTTAATTAAGTACCGTTACTAAAATAATGGGATATTACAAGTTGAAGAAAGAAAACAGTCTCGACAACAACAAAGGTCAGTTGTGATTAGAAACACCCACTTGGGCTGATCTAGACTGTCCCTCAGCACCAGGCTCCTGCCCATTTCTAAGCTGTTATTCGTGTGGATACCTTTGCCTGAAATAACTTCCCTTCCTCTGTTCAGCCAGATCTTCATCTTCAAAGTGCTTGGGCCTGACCCCCTCTCTCCCCTTAAGTCTCACTAACGCTACAGGGGAGGAGACAAAGTAGTATAGAAAGCACAAGTCTCAGAATCAGGCAGACATCGAAACTGGCCTGCTGCCTGTTTCTGTGCAGGCTGTGAGCTAACAATTGTTGCTCACATTTTGAAACGGTTGAAAAAAAATCAAAAGTGGACTCAATGACACAAGAAAATGATAAACATTCTAATTTCAGTGTCTAAAAATAAAGCGTTCTTGGAACACAGCGACCCCCACTTATTTACATGTTGTCTAGGGCTGCAGAGTTAAGTATGTGCAGAGAAGGCTGTATGACCCGCAAAGCCTAAAATGTTTGCGATCTGGACCTGTACAGAAGTTGGCTGACTCCTGGTCTGGACGAGAACTGATGGTGGCTGGGGCAAGAGAGGTGGCGAGAGATGCTGGCTAACGGCCAGATTTGAGATGTACTTTGGGAGGCTTGCCTGGCCCCTGGGATGAGTAGGGTTGAGGAGGAGGTATAAAGGTAGCTCCTTGCTTCGGGGCTGGAGCAGGTGGGTGTTATTTGCTGGAATGGGAAAGATGAGAGTGAGAGAACAAACCAGGTGAAATCCTAGCTCTTCCCCCATTGCCAGCACCATGAGCTAGCTCTGCTGTGTTAAGAATCACCCTGACATTAGTGGCTTAAAACTTATTTCTCATGAGTCAAGGACAGGATCTGGTATAGGGACTCCCCTGGGGGCAGGACCAGCTAGGATGGCCCATGGTTAGCTCAGGACCAGCTGGGGCCATGGAGATGCCTGGCCCTGAATCTCCTGTCCTCCAGCAGCCTGGCTCACTCAGAAGGCAGTGGTAGAAGGGTTCCCAGTAGCCGCAAAAGATTATGCTCCAGTGCACTGTACTTTCCAAGCCTGTCTGGGCTGTGTTCCCCGATCCCCCAATGCCCAAAGCAAGTCATGTGACCAAGCCAAGAGGGGCGTGGGGTGATGAGCAGGGGAGCTGTTAATTACCCTTATCACCTCTCCATGAGAGAAGCCAAAAAGTCACATTGCAAAGAGGGTGTGGATCCATGAAAGAAGGGAAGACCTGGGTGCATTTTTACAATCCACCAAGCTGACCGGGTGACTCAGGCAAGTTACAGGAAGTCTTTGAGCTTTGGTTTTCTCATCAGTAAATGGACAACACAACAACAACTTCATAGAATTGTTATAGGGATTAGAAATAACAAATTTAGGGGCGCCTGGGTGGCTCAGTGGGTTAAGCCTCTGCCTTCAGCTCAGGTCATGATCTCAGGGTCCTGGGAAATTGAGCCCTGCATCAGGCTCTCTGCTCAGCAGGGACCCTGCTTCCCCCTCCCCCTCTGCCTGCCTCTCTGCTTACTTGTGATCTCTCTCTCTGTGTCAAATAAATAAATAAAATCTTTAGAAATAACAAATTTGAAGCCCCGGCATAGAATAGATACCCCGATAGTAGCTATTTTATTGTGATAATGAACAATGATCAAGTTTAATTCCTATTGGGTACTAATATTTCCTAAACTTAAGTCCCTTGCAGCCACTACCAGGATTTTTGCTGTCTTTGAGGACCACTTAGACTCTTATTTACACAATATTTTTCTTTAAACAAGTTCACTCCTTTTATTTAAAGAATTTTATTTCGGGGGCACCTGGGTGGCCTAGTTGGTTAAGCATCTGCCTTCAGCTCAAGTCATGATCCCAGAGTTCTGGGATCAAGTCCTGCATCGGGCTCCTGCTCAGCGGGGAGTCTGCCTTTCCCTCTCTACACCCTTCCATGCTCTCTCTCTCTCGCTGTCTTTCTCTCTCAAATAAAATCTTTAAAAAAGAATTGTATTTCAAAGGCAAACCACAATAAAAGCAGGCTGTGCTTGCCATAAACTGAAGGCAACTGCAAAATAAATACAGTGAAAATGAAGCAGTGCTATTAACCCTAACTCAGCAGTTCTCTTGCTTTCCAAAGGCCAAATCTGAGGCCTGCTATCTCTTTGTTAAAGATCATGTTCAAGGGACACCTGCGTAGCTTGGTTAGTTAAGAAGCCGATTCTCTGATTTCGGCTCAGGTCAGGGTTACAGGGTTGTGGGATCAGGCCCCTTGTCAGGGTCTGGGCTTAGTGGTGTCTACTTGGGATTCTCTCTTTCCCTCTCTCCCTCTGTCCTCACTACTTAAGAAAAAAAAGGGTGGGGGGGTTTCCAAGGAAAAAGGTGCCAAAGAAAATCTGCAGAGGTTTCCTTCCCGTACAACCAGCAGGATGGATGATTCTTCTGCTGTTCTCTCCAGGGCGGCACATAAAATGTGCGGTACAGAAATGGGTCTGAAGTCATTTAGGAAACACCAGGGCAGACAGAGACAAGGAGAGACCTGCTTCCCACCCTCATGAAGGCCCAGTGGGCCTCCGAAGGGTAGGAAGACAAGGGAGACACACAGGACCTGGGGCAAAGACCCAGGGGTGCCTCATGGACCTGCCACTTTCCAGCCATTTAACCTTGGCCCAACTCATTGACATTCAGGGGACCATGGTTTCCTCAGCTGTAGTCAGGAACATCCTACCTACCTCACAGAGTTGCTGTAAAGACAATCATGAGCCTGTTTGTCACAGTGCTTCTCCATCTATAAAGTACTATTTAAACAGAGCAGATAATTAGCTGAGACTAGGCATGAAGAGGTGGGCACGAGGAGATGGGCCCCTGGGCCGTGGAGGAAGGGAGAGGAGGCTTGTCAGCCACTGGGCACAGGGCAGATGATGAAGTGTTGTCACACTGCCCTCCCATGTGGTCTGAAAATCAAGGAACCAACCAGTCGCAGAGCCCAGGTGGGGAGAGGGGGCCAGGGGCCTCCCAACCACTTTCCAACTCCGGGATTTTCTGATGTCACCAAGGCCATCAGCCAGTTCTCCCTTCTAGCCTGGCACCTCAGGAGTAACCGCAGCATTGACTGAGCAGCCTCAGCCCCCTTCCAGTGTAGCCTTCTGTGCTGAAGACCCGGGCACAGTTCATGGCGTGGAATTCCAGCCGTCCAACACCTCCAGAAGCAGTCACCATCATACGAGTGCGGTAGTACAATATGTAACCCCAAATTCATATCTGGTTCTCAAGACTCCACTGCTGTTCCCTGCTCAGCAATTGTTCCAGTATCCTCAGTGGTGACCTGCCCCCCACAGCTTTCAGCACAAGCCTTTGCATCTGTGTTCATCAATCCACTTTGTAACCATGTTCCCCACTAGCCTATGAGCAAGGGTCCAGTTTCATATGCACAACACCTGACTGGGGCAGGCGATAGGCAGTGCTGCTTGGGGGACAGCAAACGCCATCTGGTCCTGCCTGTGCCACCTCAGTGCTTACTGTATGTGATCAGCGCCATGAGCTGGATGTTGGTGTCCCCTGCCCACAAATTCATGTGTAGAACCCTTAATCCCAATGTGATGGGATTGGGAAGCAGGGGGACTTTGGAGGTGTTAGGTCACGAGGGTGGAGCCCCGTGAGTAGAATTATTACTGCCCTTCCCGGAAGAAGCCAGAGAGCTGGCTTGCCCTCTTTCCACCAGAATATGAGAAGTTGACAGTAGCCTGCAACCCAGAAGTGGGTGCTCGCTAGAATCCAACCATGGAAGCACCCTGATCTCAGCCCTCCAGCCCCCAGAACGGTGACACAGAAATTCCCACTGTTTACAAGCTCCCTGGTCTATAGTGCATTGTTCCAGCAGCCCAGACTCAGAGGGCTTCTGGAAACCTGAGAACTGCCTGAAAGTTTGGTCTAGCTGCAGGGCAGGCCTAAGTTCTGTGGACTGAGGGCCTCTAGGCAAACCCCTTAGCCAACAGGAGAAACAGGAGTTGGTGGATGAACCACCCAGGTTCCTCGCCCCTCGGATGAGACAGCTCTGGGGCGCACCGTGCCCAGATGCCCACAGCGGTCACCTGCTCTGGTGGCCACACCACACCCCGTGTAGACTTTCTCCTCTCCCCTGGTTCACTTCTGCGCCACCCGGTCACACCCCCTGGGGTCAAATGAACCACAGTCTTGGGGTCTGCTTCTGGGACAGTGGGGGAGCTGGCTGACTAGGTAGAGGGGGACGCTCAGCCGCAAAGAAAGAAATGGAATCCAGCTCACCCGCTGTCCCTGAGCACATGCTGCGGCTTCCGCAGTGTCTAGACTACGCTGGAGCACGTGCACAGCCAACAGCTCTGGCACAGGAAAAAGCCCTTCGCAGCTGTCCCCACCATCCTGCTATTTGTCATCCCATCCATCTGCTGTCCCCACGAAATGCTCACCCACGTCAGCTAAAATGGTGCACTGGGCTTGGAATCAGTTGAGAAAATGTCAGGCCGATGGAACAGAGGAGAGAACTGAAATAGCAACTGTACGGACTGTGGGGACCACACCAATCTGCCCCTTCGCCTGGGAGGAAGGAGTCCCCGAGCCCAGAGGCCCCTCCCGGGAGGTTGGCACCCAGTGGAGGGAGCGTGGTGGGGTGGGGAGGGTGGGCCCTGGGAGTCGTGAGGAGCAGGGGCGGGGCCCTCCCCTCAACCCTCCCACCTGGCCCCTGGGTGCTCTTCGCCCCTTCCTAAGCCTGGCTTTGTGTCAGCTCCTGCTTCTTGCCCCCTCTCTGGGGACATGGGGAGGGGGGGTCCCCAAACACAGAACTGGAGTTGTTGAAAGTTGCTGCTTATTTTTAAATGTTCATTTTAGTCTTCCAATCGGCGTTTCCTGTCAAAAGAGTTCAACAAAAATGTGTTGATTTCATGCCGGGTCAATGGCAGGAGGTACCTCGTGGGACAGTTTGTGCCCCCCTGTGCTGGGGAGGGGCTGCTCTTCCTCAAAGGAAAAGGGCCCTTCTGAAACCAAGACTGTCCTGATCTCAGAAAAGTGGATACTTATTACGGTTCATTCAACACGTTCATTCATTCTTATTTGTTCATTCACGAGTTATTCATTCACGGAGCGCCTGAGACTAGCGAGGCACCATCTTGAGCTCCAGGAATAAAGCCGGGAGCCTAAGGAAGAAGATGTCCCACCCCGTGGAGATCATGGTGGAGGGGAGGGAGAGCCGGCAGTAAAGAATGCCCATACTAACGTCAGGAACTGGGAAGGGGAGTAAAAAAAAGCAGAGGCAGGGAAGGGACAGAGATCAGGGCTTGAGCTGGGCGGTCAGGGAATGTTCCGGGTGTCTACTGCTGCAGGACAAACCACCTCAAATCGAAGTGCTTCAAACAACAATCTTTGCCTCATCTCCTGAGATGCTGTTGACTAACTGGGTCCAGCTGGGTGGTTCCTCTGTTCACCACAGATTTTTGCTGGGGGTGTTGTCTTCTGAGGTCTCTCCCAGTGGGAACGTCCAAGACGACTCACTCACATGTCTGGTGTCTCCGCAGGGATGGCAAGAAGGGTGGGCCCCGCTAGGATGTCAGCACAGCCGGGCCCCTGTCTCCAGGTAGTCTCAGGCCTTTCCCTGCCTGGGTGGCCTGTCCAGATGGCCCTTCCACCTGGCCTTGCCAGCAGAGTAGCCAGACTTCTCCCACAGCATCCCAGGGCTCTCCAAATTCAAAAGCAGGTGCCAGGCCATCTTAAGGCTCAGGCCCCAAGTTGGCACGGCCTCCCTTCTTGCACATTCTGTAGGTTACAGTGGGCCACACGCTGACATAAATTCAGTGTGTATGTGCAGGGGGCTGCACAGGGGCGGTGGGCACTGGGAGGCAGGGCTCGGTGGCCGGGGCACATGGGAGCAGACCCCAGAACAGAGGGGACGAGTGAGACAGTCAGCGATCTGCCGCCACACAAAGGCCCTGAGTCAGGAGCGGGCTTGGGGTGTGTGAGGAGAGTAGAGTCCACCATGTGAGGAGCAGGGCAGTGAACTGTGGGGCCCACAGGCAACTGGAGGCCAGACCACCTCCATGGCACAGGCCCTACAAGGGGACTTGGGAGCAGCTGTAGTATGACGGAAAGTGCGCGATGTGAGGCCACGGCGGTCCTGACTGGGTCAAGGCTTCCCCCCAGCTTCTCACTTTGGCCTTCTGGGATCACACTATTGAACTGTGGCCCCCTTCCCTGCCACTTCTCTGTCCCGGTGATTGTCTCCCTGCACTCAGCACATCTTCACCCGGGACTTAGACTCATTTCTCTTAGCTACTGTCCCCCTCTCCCTCCTAGCACGTACACTCGAAACACGCTGCGGTTTTTGTCCATTCTATCTGCGGGCCGGCTGCTCATATTTGCTACAGGAAGGATAATCAGTGAATCTACCCCCTGCCCCCTGGGGAGACCGTTCATCTGATAAATACTGAGCGACTGGATTGATTTGGCGACCAACTAACTTTTAGAGCTGGACTGCGCTTATCTAGAAGTTACCTTCCAGTAAGCAGTTATCCAGGGAAAAAGAAGAAGAAAGGGAAAAAGCCTTCAGAGCAGCTTCAGTAGCGACTAAAGGTCACAGGACAGCCCCTCATTTTACGATTCAAGTGAGCTTGATAAGCCGGTTATTGAGCAAGTGTGGCCCGGAAAGATCCGGTTTGAAGAGAGAGGGCCTCTGCCAGGGCAAGAGGGAAAGCGACACCTGCCAGCAAGGGGAGGCAGAAAACTCCAAATGCACCGAGCAGGTGTGGAGCCCAGCAGCCCCAATGTGGGCCCGTGACCCACGGAGGCCACGCCCCCCAATGTGGTCTGATGACAGGCCACCTGTGGAATGACAGCTAAGTCACTTCCAAAAGGTCAGACTGTGCTCACTCTGGGCTCTGCTTAAGGTGAGGAGGTCACCTGAGAAAGATTTCTATTCCAAGCACCTCCACCACCTCTCGCCGCATCCCCCTTTCCTAAGCAACTCCTTTTTCTTCTTCACTGGGCGGGGGCGTTTCTTCTTCATGCCCCAGCTTCTGCACTGGCTTGCTTGCCCAGGGCTCTTCTCACGGCCACAGATGATCGTGGCCAACCTCCTGGATTCACCTTTACTCATCTTGCTCTGGTCAAGCAACACTCACATTCCACCTCCACCCCAGACACCCCACCATCAATCTACTCACCTTGTCCTCGTGCCCACAAGACCTGAGGCCATCTCTGATTCCTCCCCACCAGCAAGCGATGCGCAGTCACTCCATCTCAGTAAATGGCACCACGATGTTTCCAGACACTCGGGCCAAAAACTTGAAAGCCGTTCCTGACTCCGCACTTTCTTCTCATAACTACAGTGCATGCCTTTCATGACACAAACTAGAAGTGTCCGAGACAAGCCAGGATGTGTGGGCTGGCCATTAACCCACATCCGGTTCATCAGGAAATCCAGCTGGCTCTATCTTTAAGTTCTTCCCATCTCCTGCACTACAGCCCTGCCCCAAGCACTCATCCTGTCCCATCTTGATTTTTGCAGTGGCCTTCTAACTGGGCTCCCCACTTCCATCCGTGCCTCCCACCTCCAAATCTGTTCTCACAGCAGCCACAGCAAGCCCACTAAAATCTAAGTGAGATCACGTTACTCCTCTGCTCAAAGTTCTCAATGGTTTCCCAGTTCATTCAGAGGAAAACCCTCAGTCTTTCCCAGAGCTTTGCCTTTGCTGTTCCCTGTGCCCGGAACATCGCCGGGGAACCCCAGCGCATGCTCCCACACTTCTTCCAGGCACGCATCCCGGTCTCAACATAAAACACCAATAATCTCCACCACCATCACCTGTGCAGCCCCACCCCAGCCTTCCTCACCTGATGCAAGAGATTGCATTTTCTAAAAATGGCCAGAGCAATTTGTATGGTCCCACAGACTCTTCTAGAACCACTCCTCCCATCAAAAGGGAGTTTAATTCCCCCTCCCCCTCAATATGGACCCACCTTAGGAACTCACTTTTAACAGATAAGATGTGGCAAAGTGACACTACAGGGCTCCGGAGGTGGCCTCTTCTTACACCATATGTCCTCCTGACTCTGTCTCTCAGGACCTCCTTCCTGGAAACCCACTGCACCAGAAGAAGCCCAAACCAGCCCGCCCAGAGAGACCAGATGGGGAGGAACCAAGGCCGCACAGCCACCATTAACCACCATTAACCAGGAGTGAGTAAACATTCTGGGGGGTTCTTGGGCCCTGGGCTTCAATTCTTCTAGCTCAGGTTCTGGACATCAGAAAGCAGAGAAAAGCCCCCTTCTTGCCTTGTTCTGTGCCCTGTCCAAAGCCCCAACCCACAGAACTCCTAAGTTTTGGCACTGTTGGCTACGTGGTCATAGTAACTGAAATATCAAACTTCATTTTTCTATGAGCTACCACCGTATACAGTTTTGCTTATTTCTTGTGTCTCCCGGAAAAAGAATGGGAACACCTGGAGGGCAGGGACTTGTATCTATTCTCCCCCGAGCCTCAGTATCTAGATAAGTACTTGGCACCCAGTGGGCACTTGGTAAATACTTGTTGAACAAACGAGTCTTTGCTAATTAAAGAAAACTGCTCCGTACTATAATTGCAACACCTTCTGCTGAGGCACGCGACCTTTTCCTGAAGAAAGCGTTCTCTGGTGTGTTTTGGACCAGCTCCCTGTTAAAAAATATCTCTTGTCAGCCATCTGGAAAATGATAAAGTTGGATCTATACCTCCCACTATACGCCAGGAAACAGTCCAAACGGATCAAAGATTTATACGTGATAAAACGAAACCATTAAAATCCTAGAAAAAGGCACGACAGAATTCCGATATAACCTTGGAGTGGGAAGGCCTTTCTAACGACGACTCAATCTCTCACAGCCATAAGAGAAGATGGATCAATTCAAACCGCATAAAAATCACAAAACTTCTGTTTGACCGAGAAAAAGCAGTATGAGCAAAATCGAAAGATAAATGACAACCTGGGAGGAAATCCAGTAGCTCCTACCACAAAGAGTTAAACTTCCTGGTATCTTTAAACAAACAAACAGACTCCTAGAAGTTGGACAGAAAAAGAGGCCAACAACTCAGTAGAAACGTGGCCATTCAAGGCAATTCGCAGAAAGGGCCCTTCGTCACCTGAGAAAATGCTCAGCATCTTTCTCTCACACGTGATGAGAGAAGTGTAAAGTAAAATTACACTGAGAAACTACTTCTCGCCTATCAGATTGGCCCAAATCCCAAACCATGGTAAACGACATTGGCAGGGCAGCGGGGAGAGGGCTGCTCTCACGAGTCGCTGGTGGGACAGCCAAGTACCCTTAGCCCTAACAGTGACATTTATTGGGAATTTGGGGGAATTTATCCCACAGATCGGTTGGCATATATGTGAAATAACGTATATATGAAATCACCCACTGAGCGTGTTTCAGAGTGCCCAAACACAGGAAACAGCATAAACATCCATCAGTACAGATCGATACCCTAGATTATGGTACTTGCGTGTGACACAATACTAGAGAGCTAAAGAAGAAAGAGAACTTTGTTGTCCTATTATAGAAAGAGCTAACAGATGCATTATAAAAAGGAAGACGCAAGGTTCCAAACAGTATGCATAATGCTATCTGCTAATTTAAAACGACCTGGAGAACAACAATACTTCTATTCCTGTTCGCTTAGACATGAGTAAAGAGACTCAAGAAAGTTACACAAGGGGCGCCTGGGTGGTTCAGGGGGAAGACTCTTGATCTGGAGGGTCGTGAGTTCAAGCCGCAAGTTGGGGTTAGAGATTACTAAAATAAATAAAAACAACAACGAAAAAAGAAAGTTACACAAGAAGCTAACAGTGGATGACTACAATGGTAGAGATGCGTGGCAGATGAGGAACAGATTTGGAGGGAAGACATGCATTTTAATATATATATTTTTTTATTTCTCCCCAAACACGACATAATTTTGCAGTGAGTGATTTACTCCTTTAGCTCTGAAAGAGGTCCCTTATCCAAAAGTAAATAATCCATGGAGAAATAGCCGGAGCTTACAGACCTCAAGCTTTTTCACCTCTAATAGTCCATTCCTGTGATTAAACCCCTAGCTGCTTAGAGCACTGGCAGCTCAACAGCCCAGTGATCATGTCCTTTACCCTCTCCTCACCAGGATAACCCAAAGCCAATGACTGGTTCCCAGGCCTCAAAGAAAGATAGTCTCTATAGTACCATTCGCTCTCCAGAGTTCCCCTGGGATCAAGCTGAGGTTAGACTCTAGCTGAGCCCACATCTTTGCCTAGCTTCTTCCTGTTCTAACTTGTTTCCATCTCCTCCTTACTGGTTTTTCCCGAGAGCCTCTCTCAAGAAATCACTTCCCAGAATCCCTGTCTTGAGCTCTGCTTCTAGAAACTCAACCTAAGGGACACTTGGGTGGCTCAGTCAGTTTAGTGACTGCCTTCAGCTCAGGTCATGATCCCAGCATCCTGGGATCGGGTCCGAGTGGAGAGCCTGCTTCTCCCTCTGCCAGCCGCTCCCCCGCTTGTGTTCCATCCCTCTGACAAATAAATAAATAAAATCTTTCAAAAAAAAAGAAACTCAACCTAATATATCAACCAAATAAACCACCTGAACTGTTAACAGATCCCTTTCTCCAAACTGCACCACTGGTAGGCACTTTTATTTATTTATTTTATGATTTTATTTAGGGCTGCCTAGGTGGCTCAGTCAGTTAAGCATCTCCGTTCAGCTCAGGTCATGATCCCGGGATTCTGGGATCAACCCCGCATTGGGCTCCCTGCTCAGTGGGGAGCCTGCTTCTCCCTCTGCTACTCCCCCTGCCTGTGCTCTCTCGCTCTGTCAGATAAATAAAATCTTTAAAAAAAAAAAAAAAAGATTTTATTTATTTGTCAGAGCGAGAGAGCACAAGCAGGGGGAGTGGCAGGTAGAGGGAGAGGCAGGCTCCCCGCTGGGCAAGAAGCCTGATGCAGGACTTGATCCCAGGCGGCTTAATCGACCGAGCCACACAGGTGTCCCCTGACCAGCACATGTGTGAGTTTCCACACTGTGCTGACCTAATACCAACCAAAAGCAAAAATACTGCTGGCTGGCCTTTGTACAAGTTCATACATGGTTTCCAATGAGGGATAAAAAATATCGACAATAACTCACGCATGCATTCATTTCTATGCCCACCACCCATGAACTTAAGGTCCCGAGACTCCCAGCCTGAGAACTAGTTCCCCTGAAGTCATGATCCCAGACACTTTCACTGGATTCTGACAATTGGCTGAGAGAAGACAGGCAAACAGGGTTGGGAGGAGAGGGCCAAAGGCCCATGTGAATGTCAGCTGGCTTTGCCTGCTGTAGCAGAGATTCGAGACGTCCGCCACGATCCGTTCCTTGGTCCAGGCATACAAGAGTGTTATGACTGAGAAGGCTGCATTTTCCTGCCGCTGCGGTAATCTGGCAAAATCCTCACCCTGGAATGGGAGTGGAAGGGCTGTGTGCAGTGTCCAGGGCGGCAGCTTCAGATAGTGGATGTGACCCTTCCACATTGGTACCAGACCCCGCACCACCCTGCTCAGGTCTTAGCCCTTGGCCAACCCCTTAACTCTACCTGAGAGCTTTTCCTGGCACAGGAAGCATGCTTGGCAGGGCAGTTGGAAGGCCCCCAATGCCAGCACCCTCAACTAAATCCCCAGGGATGGGGAGTTAGTGGGCAAATGGTTTCCTACCCTCTCGAGGGGGGTTACAATGAGGCACATCTATACTATTTGCTAGAAATCCCCACTAGGATCAAGCTTCAGTTGCCACAGTAGGAACTTCCTTGGTTATATTCCCTTTATTGGCTGTGTGCTCTCTCCTACCACATTTCCCCACTCCCACTACAGATGGTTCCTGACTTCAGCTTGAACCCTTGCCTCAGAACCTGTGGAGAAACCCAGAGCAAGGTCAGCCAAAATCCACACAGACCCAGTTTCAACCATGCGTATGTTAGAAGTGTCCTAGGGCATGGTAGAGCAACAAAGAAAATAAGTCCAGGTCCCTCGGGGACCTGGGGGGTTCAGTTGGTTGAACATCTGCCTCTTGATTTCTGCTTGGGTTGTGATCTCAGGGTCATGGGATTGAGCCCCACATCGGTCTCTGCACTGAGCCTGGAGTCCATTTGAGATTCTCTCCTTCTGCATCCCCCTCCAGCTTGCTCTTTCTCTCTCTGAAATAAGTAAATAAATAATGCTTTTTAACAAGATTTTATTTGGGGGGCGCCTGGGTGGCTCAGTGGGTTAAAGCCTCTGCCTTCGGCTCAGGTCATGATCCCAAGGTCCTGGGATAGAGCCCCGCATCGGGCTCTCTGCTCAGCGGGGAGCCTGCTTCCCCCCCCTTCTCTCTACCTACCTCTCTGCCTACTTGTGACCTCTGTCTGTCAAATAAATAAATAAAATCTTAAAAAAAAAAAAAAGTTTATTTGGGGCGCCTGGGTGGCTCAGTGGATTAGGCTTCTGCCTTTGGCTCAGGTCATGATCTTAGGGTCCTGGGATCAAGCTCTACATCGGGCTCTCTGCTCAGCAGGGGGCCTGCTCCCCCCCCCCACCTACCTCTCTGTCTACTTGTGACCTACTTGTCTGTCAAATAAATAAATAAAATCTTTTAAAAAAATATGCTCATAGATCTCTCTCTCTGTCAAATAAATAAATAAATAATCATTTAAAAAAATAAAAATAAAAAGATTTTATTTATTTATTTGAGAGACAGAGAGAGTGTGCAAGGGGGAGGGGCAGAGAGAAAGGGACAAGCCCAATGCGGGACTCTCAGGACGCTGCGACCATGATCTGAGCTGAAGGCAGACAGTTAACCAACTGAGCTGCCCAGGCATGCCAATAAATAAGTCTCTAAGAAAAAAAAAAATAAGTAGTCCAGGTCTCTGAGTGATGGCATAAGGACAGCCACCACCAATCCAGAACTGTTGGCAAGAAATTATCTTCTCTCTTCTTTAACCCACAGAATTTGGAGGGAATTTTTTTGGAACAGCTGTGCCTTGTCCTAGTCAGGAAAGCTCACCAACACCCATTTCCTCTCTGGTCATGGCACCTACTTTTCTGCTGGGAACCACTTTCCTACTCCCAGGCCAGTGACCTGTTCACACCACCCTGGCTTCAGGGGAGGCAGGAGCATACAGCTCAGGCCTGGCCAACAAAGCCTATACCCCTTATCTCTCAGAGCACAGCGATGGGATCAGGGATGGACCCAAGAGCCAAATCAGGCCACTCAGAGACAAGAAGCATCAGCCCCAAATCAGACCCTTTTTCTGCAGAGCTGCTGTACTATGGGACAGGAGTCCAGCAGTGGTGGCCATGAGGCCCCCACCTGAACCTGTCTGAGAAAGAAGTCACCTGTGGGAAAACCAGATGTAAAACAGAGAGAAAGATGAGTGATACCATGATTTAAGCACCTAGATCCAGCCATCCCTGAAGCTGAAACAACCCTAGATTTGTCAGCCAATACATTCTCTT
Organism: Mustela nigripes; assembly: GCF_022355385.1. NCBI lineage: Eukaryota > Metazoa > Chordata > Mammalia > Carnivora > Mustelidae > Mustela > Mustela nigripes. The sequence continues at coordinate 98,082,766 of NC_081563.1, read as the reverse complement.
TTCTGTTAAAGCCATTTTTTTTAAAGATTCTATTTTTAAGTAATCTCTACACCTGATGTGGGCCTCAAACTTTGTCTATCAAATAAATAAATAAAATATTTTTTTTCTTTTTAAAGATTTTTATTTATTTATTTGACAGACAGATCATAAGTAGGCAGAGAGGCAGGCAGAGAAAGAGGAGGAAGCAGGCTCCCCACTGAGCAGAGAGCCTGATGCGGGGCTCGATCCCAGGACACTGGGATCATGACCTGAGCCGAAGGCAGAGCTTTAACCCACTGAGCCACCCAGCTGCCCCACATAAATAAAATCTTTAAAAAGAAAAAAATAAATAAACAGTTTCTGTCAATAGCAGGTCCCAGGGCAACTGGCTGGTTCAATTAGGAGAGCATACAGCTCTTGATCTCAGGGTCATGAGATCAAGCCCCATGCTGGGCATAGAGCTTATTAAAAAAAAAAAAATTAAAATATGTGAATATATAAAAATCCATCCCTAGAGAGAATATCTTTCCAGCTGGTTCACAGTTCCCTGCGCAAAACAGGACCCAGGCCAGCTTCCCCAGACAGTCGTTTAGATATTCCCTTATCGTTTTTGTTGTCAGAATTACCCAGATAACTGTGGAAAACAAATCAAACACTTTCTAGACTCCTTTCCCTGTACCAAGTTCTAGGAGACACGACAGGATGTCAACAATTGGCCCCTGCCCCCAGGGCAGAGCCCTCAGTGCTGGCCATCCCAGGAGGCCGTAAGAGCCTTCACAACTTCCTACTTTGCTGTTCCAGGTCCCAAGTGCATCCCCAGTCACCGTGAACACTTGGACGTGGCCATGTAGACCACATGGTGCTGTGGTCTCAGCTCTCAGGTCTTCGTGCGAGGCCCAGCAGGACCACATCCACCCAGCAGGATGGTTCTGGGGCACTGAGTGCCGCCGTTTAGAGAAAACAGAGGTGTGAGGATCTCCCAAAGCCTGCCCTAGCCTCATGCCTGCCTCTCCTTTAGTTCTAATTGAACTTGGTGGGGGGCGGGGGAGGTGGTTCTTTCCTTTCTTAAGTGTGGGGAGAGGAAAAGTGGGATTTTGACCGGGTTTAGGATTCTTGGCCCTTTCCTCCCACCACCAGCCGATGGCCCCTGCAGCTGCCTCATCTGCTCCTGGGCGCTGGGACACTGACCCCTTCAGGAGAGCTCTGAGGATTGCTCCAGAGAACGCTGCACAGCCAGGGGTGCCCTACATCATAGATGCTCCACAGAAGGGTTTATTCACTCCCTTCAGAAAGGGGAGCCGACTGGCAAGACCGATGTTAACTCAAGTTAGAGGCCACGCCACGGAAACTGTCCAGATTTGGCATGATGCCTGGCCTGCGGTGTGGGAAAGGAGGACATCGGGGGAGGGAGTGAAGCGGGCAGAGAGGTGGAAAGAGGACGGAGAGGAAAGCAGACAAAGCAGGGCCATCACCCAAATGCTCCCCAGCCCAAGCAGCAGCCTGGTCCTGATGCAAGATCTTCCTCTTCCGGGGAGGAAATGAAGCTGGGGCTGTCAGACCCAGGGCAACAGGGGATGCCTGCCGAAGGACTGCGGGGTACAGGAGATGAGCACTCCGCTCAGTTCCCACAGCTCCCTAGACTGGGGAAAATCCCTTTCTCAGCCACCAGGGTTCCCTGAGGGTTTGGGCCCTTCCTGCTACCCCCCTGTCACCGAAGGACCCTGGAAACCACCTCACCACCCCTCTTGTCCCCTGAGGCTGCTGCCTCTCCTTTGCCCTATCTCGGTCTCAGGTCTGCTTTACTGTGAACGTCCTGGGCCTCTGGAGCCAGGCCTCCCAGGTGAGGCGATCCAGGTGGCCAAAGGTCACAGTGCTCAGCAGTCACATGCCCTGAAGGAGACTGCTCTCCCTCCCGCAAGACCACAGCCCTGCACCTGGCCAGGGAGCGCTCCTGGCGGTCCCGCTTCTGCGGGCTTCACCTGCAACCAGCAAGTCAAGTCCCAGCCCCAGAAAGCCAGAAGCAGCTCTACAGTAACCCAGGGCCACGGAAAATGACGAAAGCATTCAGGAGTGACCTTCCCCGTCCACCCCAGGCGTCTCTGCCCACCTGCCTTGGGGCACCTGTCCATTGGCCCTCCTACCCCGTACTCAAGATCTGCTTCTTCAAACCCACCTGCCAATACAAAGTCATTTGCCCCAAATGACCTGAAATCGAAGGTCACACATTAGGCCCTAATCAGGGAGCTAGAACTCAATGCTCTGTTTTGTTTTATAATTTCACAAGAACATTTCATTTATTAAAATAATTCCTGTAAACTCTTTTGGAATAATAAAATCATTTTCCTTGCTTGAGGAGCATGGCAAGTGGAAGTACTTTTATTTCAAGGCACCATAAAATGAGTCTCTCTAAGAACACCTCGGCCTCCACATGTGAAAATCCTAAAAAAAAAAAAAAAAAAAAGAAAAGGAGAGAGAAAGAAAGAAAAATGCCTTACAGTGATCGTGACCATCCACAAACTTTTGTTAATGTGACTGTCAACAGGATGTGGGTTACAGGGGACCTGCCACCACGATTCTCACTGATGACCCTTGGAACAGATCCCCCAGCTCCGCCTCCGCCCTGGAAGGGCAGAGGGATGAACTGAACCCAAGTGGGGTTGGGGGAGCCTTCAAAACCCCAAATCCCTGTAAACACAGCAGCTCTGGCTGCCTCCTCCTCCTCACTTCTCCTCCTCCTCGCTCAGGTTGGCATTCCCTGGGCGCATGGACATCAGCTTGGTTTGCAAAAGAGCCGCTAGTTTTTTGGACGTCTTTTTGAGAAAGGCGCTGCCTGGGTGGGCACTGTTCACGTGCAGGTACAGGTCCTCCTGGGTGGGGCCCGTGTAGCCACAATCCTCGCAGACGTAGAGCTTGTCCCGGCGTTGCTTGTAGGCATACTGCTGCTGCACCCCGTGGATCTTCTTCAGGTGGGACTCCAAGGAGCAGCGCTGGGTGAAGGCTTTGTTGCAGATGTCACATTTGTAGGGGCGAATGCCTGCAAGGTCGATGGGCAGACATATTACCAGTGGGTCACAGTCAAGCCAGAGCCTCCCAACCATGAAGCCATTTACAAACATGATGCACAGCCCAATAGCAGAAAACCAAACCTCCTGATTCAAAACCGGGCAGAGGAACCGAACAGATCTTTTTTCCAAAGAAGGCAAGCAAAGAGCCAACAGGTACGTGACAAAGTGCTCCACACAGCTGGTCGTCAGGAGAACATGAATCACGGCTGCAATGAAATATCACCTCCTACCTGTTAGGATGATTATCATCAAAGACAAGAGATAGCAAGGGTCCTTGAAGATGTGGAGAAAAGGGAGCCCTTGTGCACTGCTGGTGCAAATGTAAACTGATGCGGCCATTATGGAAACCAGTATGGAGGTTTCCCCAAAAAAACAAAAATTAGCACTACCATGTGACCCAGAAATCTCTCATCTAGGATCTGTTTCCAAAGGAAATGAAAAGAGGATCTCAAAGACACATCGGGACATCCACGTTCACTGCAGCATTATTAATAACAGCCAAGACATCCAAATAACCTTAAGTGTCCATCAGCGAATGCACGAATAAAAAAGATGTGGTATATTTATACAAGAGAGTATTATTCAGCCACGAGAAAGAAGGAACTCCTGCTATGTGCAATATTGTGGATGAACTGTGAGGGCATTATGTGAAATAAACCAGAGAAAGGCAAATACTGCGTGGTACCACTTGTGTGTGTATAAAAGTCAAACCCATAGGAACAGAGTGCATAAATGGTTGCCAGGAGCTGAGGGCTGGGAACAAAAAATCAGCCTGACCAGGGACTCAACATGAGGAAAACGATTCCCAAGGGTTCCCAACATCCACATGAGCAAAGATAAAAAGAGATGCCAACTTAGCAAAGAAACACCACCTGGCTTTGGGAGTAAAGGTTTTTGGTTTTCCCACTTGTACGCCTCAATGTTTTGATTTTATAGTGGGCAAAGTAAACCTTGTTTTGTTTTTGTTTGTTTGTTTGCTTTTTAAAGATTTTATTTATTCATTTGACAGAGAGATCACAAGTAGACAGAGAGGCAGGCAGAGAGAGAGGAGGAAGCAGGCTCCCTGCTGAGCAGAGAGCCTGATGTGGGGCTCAATCCCAGGACCCCAAGATCACGACCTGAGCCGAAAGCAGCGGCTTAACCCACTAAACCACCCAGGCGCCCCAAACTTTGTTTTTATTTTACGTGGTTTTCCTGGAAATAGACCCTGTAAAAAGGATTCCAGTCCGGAGTGAAGAAAGAAGTGCGGCAGCGAGAGGAAGGAGCCCTACAAGGTGGGGACAGCAAGGCAGTCACTGCTGTGAGCGACCAGAGTCCAGTTCCACTGGACAAGGTGAAGGGACAAGGTAGAGCACTCAACTCTGAGTCATCTCGCCCCACACAGCTGTGGTCTCCACCCCCCCACCCCCATTCCCACCCCCTCCAACAGCCTGTCAGGGGCTGTCCCTGGGGGGTGCCGATTCTCCCTCCCTGTCTGGTGCCAGCAAGAACGCTCTCAGACAGAGTAGCAGGTGTGGGCAGTTGCAACAGGGATGGGTGTGCCCAGAAATGGCAGGAGCCAGGGGCGTGGGCTGGACACGGGTAGCATCTGCCACAGTTATGAAAGCATTTCCAAACCAGATCTCTCACTGGCCTTCAAATTGGGCTAATATCGGTGGGGCTTGCCTTCTAGATGGAGAGTTCCCATGTGCCATCTCCACTGGGGATCATCTTAGAGCCCAGAGGCCAGCAGAGCCATCCCCTACAGGAATCCCCAAAGCCTCCGATGCAGAATTTAAGGGCCTGCCAAAAACTCATCAATCCAGTGAGATAATATTTCAGAAATTGAAACACATTAAAAAAAAATCCGTAGGAACGAGTTATCAAAAATCTTAAACAAGGACAAGACCCAACAACACCATCCTCCAGCTTGAGGCGAAAGGAAAAACACGCACTCTATGTAGATGTTTTCATGTATTTCTAAAATGGTTATTATTTTCCCCCATAAAGTTCTAGCTGTTGAAAAAACACACTGCACAATTGAAAAGTAGCTGAATTAAAACTCACACTTAAAAATGTTTCAATATATATATTTTTAAACACGAAAATGGAATTTATGATGATTTTACTATTCTGGCTTTAATGGAAGCAAACTTATCCAAAGATATTTTCAAAATCTACTTTTTTAGCTTCACAATGCTCTGAAGGATTTTTCCATGTTGGTGCCTACAGCTCAGTTTCATTCCTTTTCAACAGAACCGTGGTGTTTTGTCATCTCTCACAAGCCAGAGATAGGCTGACTGCCTTGTAACAACCGGGTCCTCGCCTTTGCTCCTGGGGCCAACAGTCACACTGCACCCGCTGGGAGCTTCTGGCCATGCAGAGTCGCAGCCCCCCACCCCCCAGACTGAATGGAATGTGGAGCCATGGTCCTCAAACCCAAGGGGCTCACCAGAACAGACTCCTCGCCCCAGCCCTGGTGTTTCTCTTTCTGGGGTAGGGCTGAGACTCCCGTGTTTCTAGCGAGTTCCCAGGTGATGGGAAGGCTGCGTGTCCGGGGATCTTTGGGAGTCACATGTCTAACTCCACGCCAAATGAGGCATGACCAAAACTGAAGCAGGAAGAAACGAACATTCAAAGAGACCCATGACCAGCAAGGAGATTGAATCAGTAACCAAAAAACTGCCAACGAACAAAGTCTAGGACCAGGTGCTTCGTGGACAAATTCTACCAAACGAGGCATGAGGATGGTACTTCAGGGTCTGAAAGCAGCCCTGGCCTCAGTATTTTCTCTCCCAGGTTACATGCCCCCATTTTCTTAAAGGCAGATGATAAGGGAAGTTGAAATGGAAAAAAACTATTTCCCCCAGCTCCATCCAACCACCCGAAGGGTTTGGAAACCAAACCCTTCCACTTTTCATGCAGTCCATGTCCAGAAGCACACATGGGAAGCATATCCTGTAACATGCATGTGAAAAAGGTGTATTGGGTCAATGCAATTCAATTCAGGCAGAGTGCAGGTCAATCTTACATTCCACACACTCTAGAACAACTGCCAGAAGTTAAGAAACTCCTTTCTAAGCCTTGGCACCGGGAAGGCACATAATAGGTGCTCAGTAAATAATTTTTCAATGAAGGAATTAATGAACCCCTACGGGCCCAGAGAAAGACATTTAAGAAACAAAGAGATTGAAGAAACTGGCAAATTTAAGTGGGGTGCCTGGGTGGCTCAGTCAGTTAAGCATCTGCCTTTGCCTCAGGTCATGATCCCAGGGTCCTGGGACGGAGTCCCACATCAGGATCCCTGCTCAGTGGGGAGCCTGCTTCTTCCTCTCCCTGCTGCTCCCCCCGCTTATACTCTCTGTCAAATAAATGAATAAAGTCTTTTTTTTTTTTTTTTAAGATTTTATTTATTGGAGAGAGCGAGACAGAGATAGTGAGAGAGGGCGGGAGCAGGGAGGAGAGGGAGAAGCAGGCTACCTGCTGCGCCCGGAGTCCTGTGTGGGTGGGACTGGACCCCTGGACTCCGGGATCATGACCGGAACCGGAGGCAGACACTTAACCAACTGAGCCACCCAGGTGCCCCAATAAAATCTTTTTTTTTTTTTTTTTAAAGAAATTCACCCAGAGGCCAGTTACTCCTTTCAATAGTTATTGGAAATAACCCACTACTGTTTTAAAACATCCAAACTAAACACGTGGAGAGGACAGTACACTTACCCCCCCCGCGAGCTCCTAGGCCCCCCAGGAAAGGATGTTTCCAATCCTGCTCTAGGAAGCCCCACCCCATCGGGTGACCCAGAAAGGTGATCTGAAGTGGCTGCTGACCAGGGCTTTGCCAGATCCCTATCCCCTGGCAGAGGTAAGCGTGCTGGGAGCACATTTCCTTCTGCAGCCAGCAGGTCAGCCGAGCCCCTTCCACAGACAGAACCCCCAACAAGGCCCAGGGCAGCAAAGGCTAGAGATTCCAGAGCCCTGCATCATCCAGACGATAGAGAGAATAGGGATGACTGCTGCGGGTGGGCTTTTCCCAGGGACGGTGCATTATGGGATGTGAGCCGGGCTCAGAGGACCAGGGACTCACAGACACCAAGATGGATGTTAGACTGCCAGCACCAAAAACTGCAGTTAGGGCAATTCTGACTTTTGCACACCTGCTTCAACTCCCCTCTCTGGAAATACCACATTCATCCATCACTCACTGATGCAAGCAGACACGGTCATGCAGCAGCCCCCAGGTGACCCTTCTTCCCGGAATCCCCAGCCCGCCATGAACTCAGGGGTGGATGGGAGATGAAGGTGAGCAGAGAGGACACCTGGGCAAAGAGGACTGATGCCAAGGCCTCCCCAACTCCGGGGACTCACCCACCTTAGTGCTCTGGAGCCAAGGCCAACCTTGCCCCTGTCTGGAGTGGGATACTGGAACTCGAAACCACAGCTGCACCAGACATCATTAGCCTACTGACACCACCCAGCGAGAGTCCCAGGCCTCTGAAAACCCACGCATCACACATCTGTCACTCGTCACGTGAGCCCATGATGGATGGCTGAGCCCCTCCAGACCTCAGTTTCTTCACCCACAAAATGGGGATAACATTCATACCCCCTTGTCAGGCCGGTCAGAGGATTAATGGCGACGTCACCTGCAAAGGGCCCAGCACATATTACGTACTCAGTGGGATACAGCCCTGAGAGTTTACGGTCCAGCTCAACAGTATGCTCTCCTCCTAAACTGGCTGGCGGGTACATATGTAGTATGTCTTTCCATTGGCTCAATATAGACACTTCACACGCACTTTGGGATGTGTTGTTTATTTCCCGGTGCAGAGAGAAAAAGGGTAATTGTTTTCAATATGGTCATGAGGGTCTGGTGGAGAGAAGAGTGGAGAGCCCTCTATTTTGTTGGTGACCCTCTGGAATGTTGTGCCAAACGGCCTCTCTGACCTTATTCAAAAAAACACTGCATTGGGTCATCCAAAAGGGTTTCTTCTCTTCAAATTTTATATTCCTATTACCAAAATCAAGCTTTGTATCACACATCTCCAAAGAAAATTCTTGGCTACGGGTACTTTCTGCTTGCTCTCCTTGCCACAGCCTGGTGGTCCCTTGCTGAACTTGTACAATCATGAACTTCGGCAAGAAGCTTTTTACAGTCCTCCTTGTGGGAGTGGGTCTTCAGGGCAGCCTCCCTGGTGGCCGTGGCCACCAAAGGCTGCTATGTGTATTGGTGGCCGTGCCTACCAAAGACTGCCATGTGTTGACCTCAGGCCCATCTTAAGGAAATTATCTACAGAAAGATGGACACAGGTAGACAAAGGAGGTGTAAGAATATTCACGGCAGTCTTACATTTAAGGAAAGAAGGAAGGAAGAAAAGAAGGGAGGGGAAGACAACTCTGAGAATGGAAACAAGTTCATCATTTGGGACAAGGGGAAATCATGGTGCCTCCACACTGGAACTGTCATAATCTCATATTAAGAAATGCCCTGACAACTATTAAAAAGAGGCGTGTCTGCCTGTATAGATATGAAAGAGGATCCAAGGCACATATGACATGAAAAAAGCAATGTGTATTAACAACTTTGGGGGATAAATATTAATTGGTGGTTTGCTTTCGGGCATGGAACTTTAAGGACTTGGGAGGGGAAGAAGGCTTTACTTTTCTTCCTTATCATTTCCACCCCCCCACCCCCGCTTTCCTATTATTTCTTTAGCTGAAAAGTAAGTCAAAATGAAATAGAGCAGGGACAGCCTGATGAGCCCAGGAGGCGATCCCACCGGACATCCTTGAACTCCCTAGCCCTGGAGTTTCCTTTCTTCTTTTTCTGCCATCTGCCCCACTCCAAACTTCTCCCAATCTGCATTTTTCCTGGAGGAGTCAATCCTTCCCTGTAGGTTCCAAACAAAGACACTATTGTTTCCTCTTCTTCAATCAAGATGGGATTTGTTTGCCTTCCAGTCCCTCTCAATGTGGCCCGATGGAAGATAAGGCCAGAGGGCGTCCCAAGGGGTGGGGCAGATACTGCGGTGGGCCCATGCCCCCTCCTCACCTCCCCGGCCTCCTCGAGTCTACATTCCTCAGCTTCTCTCTCTGGAACTCCAGAAACTTCCTCAGGAATGGCCGGCAATGGGAATGGCCTCCTTTATTCCAGAGTCAGAAAGTTATCACCAAGGTGGGTTATTCCTCACAGCACGAGACCCCTGAAGTCTGCGCTGGGGACCCCGCAGTTGCGTGTGGCCTTCTTGGCTGTTTATAGAGTGGCTTACAAGTTCTCGTCTTCACTGGCTGGAGTCTCTTACAGACTCAGTAGCCCTTTCCAAACCAGAAGAAAATAAAAGACTTTCAGTAAATGCTGAACTTGTCTGAGAGACCTTGGCACATCTGGCCATACCAGTCAACAATGCCCAGGCCACACTGTGGCCCTGGATGAACGTGGTTCTGCCTGACAGGCGCCCACATGCCGCTGGTGGTGCTGGGTCCTGAGCAGTGAAGTGGGGTACTCAGTGCTGAGTGCGACACATGCAAATGCTGAAAAACAGGCCCGTGATATGATGTTTTTCACAGGAGGAGAACGGAATATACATTAGTTTCTTTCTTCTTCTTCTTTTCTTTTTTTTTTTAGGATTTTATTTATTTGAGGGAGAGTACTTGAGCAGAGGGGGAGGGGCAGAGGGAGATGCAGACACCCCACTGAGCAGGGAGCCCAATGCAGGACTCAGTCCCAGGACCCAGAGATCATGACCTGAGTTGAAGGCGTATCTGGAACCGACTGAGCCACCCAGTCATTCCACATTCACTTCTTTCAAGCTCATGGCCCCTTCTCTCTATTTTGACCAGAATCTCCCACACTGGCCTCAGTGGTCCCGTCAACTCCAAAATAGAGCAGTTTCCTCTACTATGTGTGTCAGGGAAGCTGCTGGTCCATCTGCAGACCCCCCTTGACTAGCTAGTGCTTCATGCTGCATATATCCTGTGTGGCCCACTAATGGCTCCCGACTGCCCCCTTCTCCAAGGAATGGGCACTGGGCAACTGACCTCCCAGCCCAGGGGAGAGGCGGCTGTCTGACTGACATCCAAGTGTCCCCCACTTGTCTATAGTGTTTTCACACCCCAGAGCCCCCGTGGGACCAGGCTGAGGCCACATCTCTGCTCACCCCCTAACCCTGCCCTGTTCCACTACCCTCCCCGCTCCCTCCAGGTTTCCTCTGACCCCTCCCTCAAGAAATCATTTTACAAGAAGCACATCTCAGAATCTGCTCCTAGGGAACCTGACCCAAGACAGTCTGGATTGAAAACAGCCCTTGTTTGCTGATCTGTTTTCACAAAATGTTAGTTTTTGTGCATCAGTTTCTGTCTTCCAACCTTGAATCAGATGCCATTTGACTAACATCCCCTCTCCCCATCACACACACACACCCTCTGAGTTACTTTTTTCTTGGTGAAGTCAACCAAAACAAACCAAACCAAACCAAACCAAACAAAACACCCTTAATCTTTTCTTTCACCCACTTGGATATTAAGGTCAGACATTTACAGGCTCTGGTTTCCCTGGGACTCTTTCAAGATGTCTCTTTGTGTTCTGAGTCTTCCCTTAGAGGCCCTGTCCCTCCCAGCACAGGACAGGAAGAGACCTGGGGGAAGGAGAGATTAATCGTGGCTCTCTCCACCACTCTCTTTGCCCACCTCATTGATGCTGTAGCCACAGTTCTCAATAGAAGGGTCCTGGGATCCCAGCTAAGTCTTTAAATGAGTCATGACTGGTCCAGTCAGAATCTAAGCAAATACAGACTTAACTCAACTACTGTCTCCCATATCTGCATTCACACATCTTTGCTTCTGGTCAAAATACATTTACTTGTAACCGTCAATAGCAAAATCTGACCTTCACATCTTCATCAAACCCAGCATTCTGGTAAGGTCTTTTGGAACCAGGGAGGTTATGTACACGAACTTTGAAAATGATGATGATGAGATGAGAATCCTAGATTTTTGCTCTTTTTACTGACTAACCCTTTTATGTACAGCTCGAGGGAAGGCAGGGCAGGCCCTCCCACCAGGATGCTATGGCTGCTCCTTCCGCTGGCGTGGCTGCATCCCCAAGCCAGAAATCCTTTTTTTCGTAAGCCCTTTGCTCCCCATTCTGGTCCCTTATTACCTGGAGGCACATCTCCAGCAGCAAATAAACCAGGGCAGGAAAAACAGGTTCAAGACATTTCTGTAATTCTATTTGTTGATCACTTAAGGAAGCAAAATTATGTTTGAAAAAATTTTAAATTACCTGTAGATTTGATCTTATAGTCAATGCTGTCCAGCAGACATTAAAGTGCAAGCCACTCTGTAATCTTAAGATGTCCAGTAGCCTCATTAAAATAAGTAAAAAGAGGGGCATCTGGGTGGCTCAGCCAGTTGAGCATCCAACTCTTGATCTCGGCTCAGGTCATGATCTCAGGGTCATGAGATCGAGCCCCACACAGGCCCCATGCTGGGTGTGGAGCCTGCTTAAGGTTCTCTCTCCCCTCTTCCTTTGCCCCCTCCCCCACAAACGTACTTTCTCTAACAAACAAACAAATAAATAAATAAGTAAAAAGAAAACAGGTGAAATTAATTTCAATGATATATTTTAACCCAATGTATTCAAAATATTACCATTCCAACATGGAATCAACATCAAAAACTGAGATGGTTTACATTCTCATTTTGCATTAAGTCTTCCAAATCTAGTGTTTTCCACTTAACACCACATCTCAGTCGGACCAGCCACACACTGGGGGCTCGGTGGCTACCCATGGCCAGGACGGCTGCAGCTCTTCCCCTCCTAGATGCCTTCCCTTCATGGAGTAAACTGTGAAGCTCTTCAGGAAAAGCATGAGGTGGAAGGCATTATGATTCACCAACTTTAGTAATTTTCAGCCCCTCTGAGTCACTAAAAATGTCACCTTCGAGGAGCAAGAGAGGGAGGAGCTCAGGAGTCTGAGATGCCGGCCATCTTCCTCCTTGCTCACTCTGCCGGTATCCTGGTGCCGCAGAACATGCACGCTCAGACTCCCATGCTGAGGAAGGCACTGGGAGGCAAAGGGAACAGAGAAGGAACTGACAAAATGGAAGCCCATGAACTCCAGCATGAGCTAGTCTGGTTCCCTGCTCCACCGCTTCTGGTTGTCTGACCTTGGTGAGCCCCATCTGATCATCCGTTAAGTGGGGCTCGCTGACTCCTTGGGGATGAGACAGCAGCGTTAAGTGCTGAGGGCCTGGCATGGAGGAAAGTGACTACTGGGGGCTTGCTGCTGTCTGAAGAAGATGTGGGACCTTCTACAGGGATTCCCAGCCTCTGCCAAGCCACCCCCCTCGCTTGCTAACCCTTCTTGTCCTGAGAGGACACTGTCAACACCCCCCACCCCCGAGCCTTCCACTGGGTCACCTCAGTTCCAGGAAAGTCAGTTGCCTTTCTGCATCTCTCTCCCCAGAGACCTGCAAGAGGCTGGGGGGGAGGAGCTGCCTAGGAAATGAGGGTCCCAGGTCCCTCCCCATCAGGGAGGAATGGGAGTTACTGGATAAATAGCCCAGCTTCCTCACCCCTGGAGCAATTCTATGGAGCATTCTACATGGTTCCTCAAAAGGTCCCCAGTGGGGTTGAGCCCCAGCTGTCCACAGTGATAACCTGCTCATTAGCTGGTTCTTATCGGTTGTCTTCCCCTCCCCATCTCCCCTCATAGCCCCTCATTATGCTTCCTGAGATCACCTCCCCAACCCAGCTTACCCAAACCCACAGGACCCCTGCCAGCCCACTGCTCCCTCAGCAGTCTCCTTGCTCCAGCCTAAGGGGCCTGCCTGGCCACACAGAGATCAAACTTTTGCTGATTCACTGGTTGCTAGGGACTAAAAAAGAAGCCTTACTGCCAGACCCAGGAGAGGACACACTACATGATTCCATCTCTACTATGCTCAAAACCAGGCACCGTAATTCATGCTGTTACAAGTCACACAAGTGGTGCCTCTTGGAGGGAAGGGGATAGTGACACAGAGAGGAGTGGGGCCTTCTGTGGGCTGGACAAATGTTAGGCCCCTTGTCTGTGGGTTTGCTTTCAGTGATTTCAGTTACCCATGGTCAACCGCAGTCCAGAAACAGATGACCTTCCTCCTGACCCATCAGCAGAAGGTCAACAGAAGCCTAACACTACGTCACAGTGCCAACGTCATTCGCCTCGCTTCCTCTCATGGCATACTCATTTTATCATCTCACATCATCACAAGAAGGGTAGGTCTAGTACGACAAGGTACTTCCAGATACAGAGATAACATTCACTTAACATCTATTACAGTATATCGCTCTAATTGTTCTATTTTATTAGCAGTTATTGTTATTAATCTCTTACTGTGCCCAGTACATAAATTAAACTTTATCATAGGTTATGTACATATAGGATATATAGTGTTTGGAGCAACCTGTGGTTTCAGACGTCCACTGAGGTCTTGGAATGAATCCCCGTGAATAAGGGGGACTCCTGGAGTCTGTTTCGAGGTCTCAGTGCTAGTTATCTGGGTGTGTTCACTTTGTAAAAATTCCTCAACTCGTCAAACTACACACTTATGATTTGCTAGCACTTCTCCAGCGTGCTCCATTTAAATGAAAAATCCACTTCAGAAAAGGTTTTTTTAAAAGGAAAAAAAGGGGGGCGCCTGGGTGGCTCAGTGGGTTAAGCCTCTGCCTTCGGCTCAGGTCATGATCCCAGGGTCTTGGGATTGAGCCCCGCATCGGGCTCTCTGCTCAGCGGGGAGCCTGCTTCCTCCTCTCTCTCTGCCTACCTCTGCCTACTTGTGATCTCTCTCTGTCAAATAAACAAATAAATCTTTAAAAAAAATTTAAAAATAAAAAAATAAAAGGAAAAAAGGAAGTTTTGAGTAGGCTAGCCTACTCTCTCAGACGGAGGACACTCTTCCCAGGCCGGGGAAAGAGCTCCTGGCCAGCACTCTCAGAACCAAACAGTGTGATGAAGGTTATAAAAGAAATCTGAATAGACAGGATCAGAGAAGGGCGCTGGGTGAGGACGGAAGTGCTGGGATCTCCCTCTGGAGGGAGCAATAGACATCTTCCTATCCCACCAAGATGCCAGAGGGAACCCCGAACTCTGAAAGGGCTGGAGGATCGGGAAACTATCTACAGTAAATTCTATGAGGCTGTAGGGAGAACAGGTCATAACCAGGACGGGTCTGAATGGTCAGGACAGGATGGGTTTACATGAGATGAAATGGGGCAGGATGAGACGGGGTGGGGATCTGAAGGTGGGACCCAGAGTGTAAGGAGCTTACATGAAGTCCACCAAGATGAGAAGTCTGGATTTCATCTCATCTAGAGTTGGAGAATTTTCAGAAGGGAAATGTCATCCTCAGAATTATCCTCAAAAGATCCCTCTTTGGAGGTGTGGAACTGTGGGCCTCAAGGGGAATTATAGGGGCCAGATGTTTCTAAATTAAAACTAATGAGGCCTTAACCAGAAGGGCTCAGAAGGGCTGGGAGAGAGGCCAATGGACACCCCCAGGATTCTCTGTGAACTGAGCTGGTAAGGACCCAGGTCCACGCTTCATTGGTCAGGAAACTGAGGAAGGACCAAGGGGAGGAAGACACTTGGCAGCCTCACACAGGAGACCAACATCTCCTTCTCTTCCGGAGCTCCATCTGAGACAGGCTTACATCCCCACAAAGAAGCAAAGGACACCACCCGTGAGACCACAAGAATCCATTCTAACAGTCAGCCCAGTGACAGCTGAACTCTGCCCCTGGGGAGTCTTGTGTCGGCGATCACAACTCCGAAAACACTTCCAGCCCGTGACCCATCTTTAGGCCCTAGAATGGCCCTAGAACTTGGGCCATTACCACACCAGACAGAGGCGAAAACAGCGTCTGAAAAGAGGCTTTGCTGGGCTCAAGGTGACTCAGCTGCCTGGTGTCACAGCCAAGAGCTGAGCCCAGATGCCCCAGAAATGCCACCCTGCTCCACACTCCCAATGTGGTCTTCTGGTGGCCGAGGAGCAGGAGCTCCGCCAACAAAAGCAACCGCGAGGGGCACGCCCCCGTCCTCACCTGTGTGCGTGCGGACGTGCCTCTTCAGGTCAAAGGTGTCATTGAAGCCCTTGCCACAGAAGGTGCACAGGTGCCTCTTCACTTGGTTGTGGCACTTGAGGTGCCGGTTGAGCATGCGCTGCAGGCGGAAGGCCTTGCCGCACAGCTCGCAGCTGTGGGCCGCGGGGTCGCTGCACGTGCCTGTGGTGAACTGGGGAGAGAGAGAAGGAGGGGGTGAGGGCTTCAGTGCAGACGGGCACATGAGCTCAGCCTGGGAGCACACCTCCCCCGTGTTTCGCCAGGCTGGGGCTCCTGACCCCTAACCCTAAAACTTCCAAAGGGGTTTGGGGAAAAAAGAACCAAAAGCCCTGTCCCACATTCATTCACCCCAGCTGCCTCAGAACAGACTTGTGATTTCTGGGCACAATGGCTCCCCCCGAACGTCTACGCTTGCGGGCCTGACAGCAAGTCAGTGGAAGCTGGACGAGGGGACTGATGATGGGTACTCCTGCTGTGGGAGAAGGTGGTGCCCTCCTCCTCCTTTGCTCCTTCCCGCTGGCCGGAGCTCCAGCAGCCACTCTGGACCATCGAGGGGGAAGCCTGTGCTGGAAGGGCAGAAAGGAAGGAGTCCAGGGGCGCCTGGGTGGCTCAGTCATTAAGTGTCTGCCTTCGGCTCAGATCATGATCCCAGGGTCCTGGGTTCAAGTCCTGCTATGGGATCCCTGCTCAGAGGGAAGCCTGTTTCTCCCTCTCTCACTCACCTTGCTAGTGTTCCCTCTCTGGCTGTGTCTCTCTGTCAAATAAATAAATAAAATCTTTTAAAAAACATTAAAAAAGGACTCCAGGTCCTGATGAGGGCATGGAGCCTGTTGTACAGAGTCCCCCAAGACAGACATGGTCAATTCCTTCTTCCCTGTGCCTACTGCTCCCATCAGCAGATGGAGACTCTTTCCTCTCCCCGGGGAGCTGGGCAGGGCCTAGGTAATTTCTAGGTCTTAAGACACTCTGCAGCTGGGGGCACCTGGGTGGCTCAGTCAGTTGAGCGTCTGACTCTTATTTTGTCTCTGGTCATGATCTAAGGTTGTGATATCGAGACCCACTCATTGGGGCTCCATGCTGAGCGAGGATGGAGCCTCCTTGGGATTCTACTCCTCTCCCTCTGACCCTGGCCACCCCCCCCCACCACCGTGGGCCCTTTCTCTCTCTTAAAAAAAAGAGAAAGACTACGCAGCTTCCACATGTTCCCTCTTGGAAGCCAGCTGCCTTGTAAGACTATTATGCTACAAGGAAGCTCAAGCATCCATGGGGAGGACAAGACCACTGGCAGAGCCACTGAGATGCCAGATAAAGCCTCACTGGGCCTCCCAGCCCAGCCCATGTCTGCCATCAACTAAGGGACTCTGGCCGATGCCACCCAGGGTAGAGCTGCCTTGCCGGGCCACACCCCAGCTCCTGACCCACAAAAGTAGGAACACCTAACATGATCACTTTGGGAAGTGACTTGGTCAGGACCCCACAGCTTCATTCTCACAAAATAAACAAAAAACCCAGGCCCTGGGCTTCTAGTCCCACATGCCCTCAACGATGCTGGCCACTTCAAAGGCAGAAACTTAAATCTATAATTAAGTGGTGAAATACACCAGAGCCAATATATTCATCAAAGGTTTCCTAGTTACCAAATGAAATCCTTTAGAAGCTTGAGCCGACTGCTCCACTATTTACAAAGGGGGCTCATAACCTGATTTTCATACAAACATCATTAAAAGGAAGAGTCGGTCCTTGCTGGCTGAACACCTCCATAACCTCCAATACCTTTCAGCTTCCCTCCACTCTTGGTATCACCCTCCTCGAAGACCCAACTCAGCTGCTCCCCGCTCCCTGATGCAGCTTCTCCAATTACTGCAGCTTCCTCTGCCCCAGCAGTTTTCTGTGCCAGTGAGACCAGGGCCATCAAACCCCAATGTGCACACAAACCCCCTGGGGCTCTTGTCAAAATTTAGGTTCTGATTTAGCAGGTGTGGCAGAGTCTAGACTCTCCTGGGAGATGCCACTATGGCATAGACTGTACTGGGGACATGAGGCTAGGGTACGGCCCTCCCACAGTTCAGCCCTTTATCCCACTCGTTCCAGAGGGTTCCGAACTGCACAGATGTTTCCTCAGCATTCATCTCATCTCCTCAAGTAAAGGCCTTTGCAGAAGTCAGCAAGGGTTTGTGCGGCTTGCTGCCCCCCCATCCTCTAAGCTCTGACTCGGGGCACAGGGCAGTGGCTCACAAGTGGCAAAATACAAAGGGACTTGGGGAAGGCACAAGACCCCGGAACACAGTTTTTCGGTCGGCCTCCTCGTCTGCATGGGGTTTCATTTGTCTCATTGAACATTGAACATATGGAGTGCCGGGTCAGCAGCAGGCCCTGTGGTCAGAGCTGCAGGCAGCGCAGTCACCAGGACAGCTTGTCCACAAGAAGCTGCCAGTCTAGTGGGGAAGCAGACCCAACAGAAGGCCACTGATATCGGGGATGCTCCAGGCGCAACGCACACCTCGGAGAGGCACCTACGCCAGGAGTAGTGAGCTCACTCCTCAGCCAGGCAAAGATGACTAGGAAAAGAAGGGCAACAGCAAAGAATATTCCAGAAGAGGGCACTAGGCAACAGGGAGACTGTGTGTGGTTCTGCACGACAAGCCTGAACCCAAGAGAGCAGTTAATGAAAGAGAGCTGGGGTAGCAGGGAATGGTAGCTAGCGTCCTCCTTGGGGCTCTACCCTGGGGCCCCCCAAAAACTCAGCTCTATTCAAAAGACAGAGGGGCCACTGGAGGGCACAGAGGAGGATGGCCTCAGGGGTGGGGTTGTTGACCCAATGGGTAGCCACCCTGGGCCTTCCAGCTGCTCACAGCCTAGCTCTGCCCTGTATCCCCCAAAAGGGTACAGCCTGGCCCTCATCCTGAGGGAGACCCAGTTGAGCCCAAGACTTTATTTCTGTCACTAGGATGGGGCAGGTCTTCTTGCTTGGAAGTCCCCATTCTGGGCATTGCAGCCCTTGAAGGGCTGTGAAAGACTAAATATGACCCAGAGTGCCTGGGTGGTCCTGGGATCAAGTCCCCAGGGAAGCTGCTGCTTCTTCTCCCTCTGCTCCTCCCCACTGTTGGTGCTCTCTCTCTCATATAGATAAATAAAATCAAAACAAACAAACAAACAAAAAACAAACAACAACAACAAAAAAGACAAAGATGACCCGAGTCTTGGCAAACTGAGTATCTGGAGCTTCTGAAGGCCGAGTCTACACAGGAGAAAGGTCACTGAGAGCTGGTGACAGAACACAGACAACTGACCCAGGCAGTTTGATTAAGAAGGTGCAGAAAGCTAGAACTGTTCCTGCAGAATGTTCTTAAAGCCTTGCCAACTTACACTCCAAACCCGAACTCCTGTTTACTTTCAGCCTTTTGGTAAATTCCTATTTTTAAAATGCTCTGCATGTAATATGGATACCTTCTATTAGAGTCCAGGATGAAAACTTTAAATCACTGGCATTATTTTGCTTGAACAGAATAAAATCTTGAAGGATAGAGAGAAAAGAGGTTAGTGACAGTTTAAGGGAGTGCAGGCCCAGGGGATCATCTGACCAAGCTACAGGAAGCCTTTGAACACAGGGGAGAACTTGAGAAGGGGGGAGGAGACTGGGGACTAAGCTCCCCCACCCCCCAACTGCAGTCACAGGAAGAGTTTTCCTCTGGTTTTCAAAACCAGAAAAACAAAAAACAAAAAAAAATAAATAGAAATTCTTCAGGTGTGCCTCCACAAAGGCAAATTTTCCATTTCTCTGTCTTCCTATACATCCCCATTCCACAGGACGGCAAACTGAGCCCGCACCAAGGGGCTCATTTAGGGAATCCATGAAGCACTGTTTGCCACCTCTCTATGACCAATCCAGCACCTGGACATTAACAAATTATATCTGAAGCCTTAAAGGGGCCTTGTTGAAAGAAGTGTAGTTAATTAAATGGCAAAAGACCATGGCTGATGAAGCCAGCTTCTGCCAGACTATTTCAATTCTCAGAAAGGAAGGACTATTTGTAGGATAAATTCCTAAATGTGAAATTTATCCCAGAGTATATTTCACATATCAGGTGCCCTGAAATTCTGTCTGTAATGGCAAAAGACCAGGAACTACCTATATGTCCATCCATAAAGGCTTTGAAAAGACGGTAGAACCATGTAACTAAAGCAGCTAGAAAAAGGAAACAGTGTCAGCTGTCAGATACCTGATCCAGCCAGTCAAGCCCCCAGAAGATTCTAGTTCACCACCATCTGATCATAAACATGAGAGAAACCTCAGGCAAGAATGGCCCAACTAAGCCCAGTCATTCTGCAGAACTAGAATACAGAATAAGTTAGGCAGCTAGGGGTGCCTGGCTGGCTCAGTTGGTTGGGCGTCTGCCTTTGGCTCAGGTCATGATCCCAGGGTTCTGGGATAGAGCCCAGCTTCGGGCTCCCTGCTCAGCTGGGATCCTGCTTCTCCCTCTTTTCCTCTGTCTCTCCCCTCCCCCTGACTCTGTGCTCAGGTGTGTACTCTCTCTCTCTCTCTCAAATAAATAAAGTCTTTGGAAAAAATACACTTAGGCTGCTGAATGTGGGGTTATTCGTGAAAGCGCAACAGGGAACTGTAATAGTAAGAAATGGGTCACATTCTCTCCAGGGTACCAGATCTGCCACATTTCCTAATGTTCTCCCCCAGAACGGGCTGCAGGATACAGACAACATATCCGATTCCCGGAATGACATCCCAGGGGCCTGAGTACCAGCAATCCCTCCCCAGGTCACTGGTCCATCTTTACAATGTTTACAGAGGTTTACACCTAATACCTGACCTCCTAAGGGTTCAAAATAAGGTTAACCAAATCTGACCTCATTACCCTACTTTGCAGGGTAGACCCGAACTAGTTATGTTTTGGCCATCTTGGTTACAGAATGAGAGGGGAACAAACAGACAAGGAGTGTTAGGGATCAAATGAAAACCTACTCCTGCCATCACCCACTTGTGGGATGTCATTTAATATCCCTGAGCTACAACTTCCCCTGTGTAAGGATGACAAAATGGCAGGGTGCCTGGTGGGCTTGGTCGGTGGAGCATGTGACTCTCGATCTCAGGGTTGTGAGTTCAAGCCTCACGTTGGATGTAGAGATGACTTAAAAAAAAAAAAAAAGATAAAATGGTATTAGATGAGCCATCTTCAGCAGCACGAGGATCTAAGAGCAGAGTCTGTTTTCCTTTTCCTTAAGTTCAAGCCCTGCTCTGCCACTTACAGTCTGTGGGGTACAGTCTGAGAGAGATTACTCCCTCTCTCTAAGCCTGTAATACGTGCACAGTAACTGTTATCTGCCTCTCAGAATTGTTAAGGAATTAAATAAGGAAAGCTATGTAAAAAGGACCTGGAGGGGGCGCCTGAGTGGCACAGTAAGTCAAGCAATGAACTCAGTTTTGGCTTTAAGCTCCACTCAGGATCTCAGGGTCCTGAGGTCACCCTGAGTGGAGCTCCACCCTAAGTGTGGAGTCTGCTTAAGACTCTCTCTGCCCCTCCTGACTGTGCTCTCTCTCTCAAATAAAATAAATAAATCTTAAAAACAAAAACAAAGGACCTGGAGGTCAGTAACACGTAACTCATAAGACAGGTTCCAAAGTTCTGTGACTCTGAATAAAAGGTAATTGGTCCAAATCTCTCGTTTCTCTGTTGCCCATTTGAATTTTCTCTCTGATGGAAAAAAAATAAAAAAGGGAACTAACCTTCAGTATGAGCAGGCAAGGCCCAGTCCTTCATCCACAACTCTGAAAACCAACGTTCTTACCTATCTCCCTTCTGCCATAAAAGTGGGCCCAAGCAGACACGGAGCTACAAGGCAGACTTCATCCCCTTTGGTGTCAATATTCCTGTGTTTTTTTTTTTTTGTTTTTTTTGTTTTTTTTTAAGATTTTATTTATTTATTTGACAGAGAGAGATCACAAGCAGGCAAGAGGCAGGCAGAGAGGAAGGGAAGCAGGCTCCCTGCTGAGCAGAGATCCAGATGAGGGACTTGACCCTAGGACCCTGAGATCATGACCCGAGCAGAAGGCAGTGGCTTAACCCACTGAGCCACCCAGGCGCCCCAATATTCCTGTGTTTTGATATGGAACCCACTAAGGTGTTTAATTATATAGGGCACTGCTCCAGACCTGCCGTGGGGGGGGGGCAAGGGGGTGGGGCGCGGGGTATATACACCATGCTACCTTCTGGAAAAGCTCAACAGTCTCACCCTTTATCCAAAATTAATCCTTCGCAAAAGGCTTCTTAAGGAAATGTGGGAGCTACCATGGACGGTGGGAGGTGACATCGGTCTGGAGATTGATTTAGGGCAAGAAAGACGTCTTGAGAGACTGAGTGATTCTCCAGCCCCATGGTTGGGGGGCGCTTTCTTGCTTGCTGTCCTGTTTCCTGCAGGATCTCTACTTTCATTTTAAAAAACACACAGGTTTCCCTCTAGGTCTTCTAAAAGAACAGGTCTTTGCAGCAAAAACAAACCAATCATTGTATCAGGGCTGCTGAAAACTGCAGGAGTGTCTGGGAGGTAGGGACTTTGGCTGGCTCTCTGACCAACTTCAAAGCTGGCTAAGGTCACTTACCTGTCAAACTTCTAAAGCAAAAAAAAATCCTTTACTTTCTGTTGATGCTTCCAACAGAAAAGTTTATTAAATTATTAATGGTCCTATTTCCTGTGGGAGAGTACTGTGAAGGTGGTGGCCATCTGGATAAGATTTTCACACTAAGCAAGGGGCACCTGGTTGGCTCAGTTGGCAGAGCATGGGACTCCTGATCTTAGGGTCGTGAGCTGGAGTCGCATGTTGGGCAAAGAGATTACTTTAAAAACAACAACAACAACAACAAAACAAACAGGGCCACCTGGGTGGCTCAGTCAGTTAAGTTTCTGCCTTTGGCTCAGGTCATGATCTTAGAGTCCTGGGATCGAGCCCCACATAGGCTCCCTGCTCAGAAGGAAGTCTGCTTCTCCCTCTGCCTCTGCCCCACACCCTGCTCGTGCTCTCTCTCTCAAATAAATAAATAAATAAATAACATTAAAAAAATTAAACAAACAAAAAAACATGCTAAGCATATTACCCAATTCCCTTGGGATAAAAAATTCCCTCCTGGTCCCTGTATCACTTCTTTAGGGTTCACAACTCCACTATATGGTAGAATAGAGAACCTTTTCAAACGCAGGGATAATGAAGAGCATACATCCTTATAATCCAGGAAAAAACTGTGGCTCCAAGAGAACTAACCTGCCCTTGGTCGCATAACTTGTAGGTGCCCATATTGAGATTTTAGGTGTGCTCTGTTACCTACAAAACTTGTACCTATACTTCCCCTGGACATGCCCAAGGATCTGGGCATGGTGTGGGGGAGACAGAGAGGATGAATCCTATTGTTTGTCTCATATCATGGTGAGAAATAGCTTCATGTCAGACTGTCAACCCTAATGGCTACAGTGTCAAAGATACCTCCCACAATGCAACACAACAACCGTAAAAGAACAAGGATCCTTGGGTTGGACTTGGCTACTAAAAACTGTGTCAAATTCAAGGAAACCCTTTTGGGCTTTTCCCTTCTTTCCTTGAAAATAAGGGGATTGGACCACACAAACTGTAAGGGTCTCTGTAGTGGTTCCTATGGATGGATACTCTTCTCAGCATCTATTCCTACTTTTCCTGGTGGGCCGTCCCATATTGTGGAGGCTAAAAAGCTATAAACTACATTTCCCAGGCTCCCTTGCAGTTTTAGATGTGACTTGGGTTCCACCAGTTTACATACACTACTAGGAGATTTGAATTTGGGCCTGAGTTCGTTGGGCAGAGGCATCACGATGCAGGAGCAGGCAGCCATAGAGGCCACTGGGTGTAGCTCCCTTAGTGGCCAGTTCTGCAGTGTGTCTCTGGGATTATATCCTGGTCTTTCTTTTGGTCCATTTATTATTCTATCATTAACCATGCTCAGCTGAAGCTAACGACAATGGATTCTGTTGTCTGCAACTAAACCCACTTCACCCATGTTCAAATGAAAACCCAGTGCAATGAACACTTACATGGTTCTCTTATTCCTTTTCCCCCTCTTCATTAATTTAGCCTTTTTTTGAGCATGTCTTCCAGATATTTTCCCAGATCTGTGTTTCTTCTTGCTCCCTATCTCCTTCCAAATGTTGTCATTTACATCCTGCCTGTACTTCTATTCTATGTTGACTTCTGTCCTCCTATGAGTCAGGCATTACTGTACCAGGTGCTGGGGATATGAGCCTGGTAGCAATGTTCCCTGCAGTCGGTAGGTCTAGAGTCAAGAAGAGGAGTCTGGTCAGCCAAATATCAGACACATGGTCAGTGAGTTACAATGGGGGTGGGGGCAAGGGGAAGCCAATTCTCCCTCAGGAGATAAAAGACAATAGGCAAGGAGTTAGGGACAGAGCTTATGCTCTCTTACAAAAATCAAATGGATGGGTTTTTAAAAAACGCTTAAATCCATGATTCACAACAATATTTTAAAAATAAACAAGTTGGCCATCGCTGTAGAATTCTGGTGAACCAGCAGATTAGCTGGAAAACTGTTACACGAAGGGAATCTTTTTTGGCCTTTCCTAAAGGAACTGTCTCACTGGGATCCAAACAGCAGGGGAGGGGAAATAAATCTCTATACAAGAATATCGGCTAAGAAATGAAGGACTATCACAACCATTGATAACCTAAATCCCTTAGACTCTGAGTATTGACAGCTGCTAACATCACAGAGAGGCAACCAAATACCGTGTGCTTCTTGATGTTAATAGATGACCCTCTCCCCTGACATATTTTTTTAGCTAAAATAAATACACTTGAGCAAGCATCTAAAGCAAGTGTTGTCCAACAGAACTTTCTACAATGACAGAAATGTTCTAGTCTATATTGTCCACTACAGTAACCACTGGTCTCACGTGGTTACTGAGCACCTGAAATGTGGCTCATGCAACTGAGGGACTTAATTTTTAATTTTACTTAGTTTAAATTTAAACAGTCACGTGTGACTTTGGCTACCAGGGTGGGCAGTGCAGCTACAGAACCAACTACCCATTTAGAGAAAACACAGAAGACCAAGGAGTGTTAGACTCCGTGGTGATGCATTCCTCAAAATCCAGATTGTTAGCAACACTCCAAGCAAATTACTCATCTCTTTAATAATTAACTTATAAGGACATGAAAAAGAGATGGAGGGAACGTGAACAAATTATAGAAGAAATGAAAAACACAGTGTAGACATTGTGTGGTCCTGATTCAGCAAACTGAAAAAAATACAAATTTATAAGACAATCAGCAATGTGGGGCACCTTGGTGGCTCAGTGGGTTAATCCTCTGCCTTCGGCTCAGGTCATGATCCCAGGGTCCTGGGATGGAGCCCCACATCGGGCTCTCTGCTCAGCGGGGACCCTGCTTCCCCCTCTCTCTCTCTCTGCCTGCCTCTCTGCCTACTTGTGACCTCTCTCTCTCTGTGTCCAATAAACAGATAAAATCTTAAAAAAAAAAAAAAAAAAGACAATCAGCAATGTGAATACTGCTGTTAATGTGGGTGTGATCATGTATTTTGGCCTTTATCTATCAGAGGCACATTCTGAGGTATTACAGTTGAAATAATATGATAAATGAGATTTGCTTCAAAATCATGGGTCAGGAATGGGTGGGGGGTTGGATGGGCAGGAATGGCCATAGATTACTGGTTGTTGGGGCTGGGTGACAAATGATGGGAAGAAAGGAAAAAGACGACCACACGTTCCCACCTCTGGCACAACTTGAAGACTTGGACTATAGAGCCAGGTAAAAGACCAAAAATACTTTAGAAGGAATTCTACACTCAATTCCTTTTAAAGTACCCTTGGGAGAGGCCAAAGGAAGAGAACCAGAAGGGGAAAATGGGAGAAGACAGATTCACTTGCTACTCTACACTTGCACCTGGGTCCCACCAGCTACTGAGTCAGGAAGAAAAAATGTCTGTCAACTAACTGATTTAAATTCTGAGTTACTTAGCTCCTGATAAACCTTCAAAGAAAGGGCAATGGTGGTCTCTGCCCTGCAGCTGAAGTCCTGCGAATGGCACCAACACAGAAGAGACTTAAAGCCACCTGGACCTGTCACTACCTCCTTCTTGGATACACATGATCTCTCCACCTCAATCTGTTTGGAAAATTACTGAATCCTTGGTAGTAAAGAGACAATTTTGCAAACTGCCCCGAGGCACACAGTCATAAGGCAGATAGGCTGGAAAATGCCAGTTTCCTAACCAGCACCTGCAACTCCTTTCTAGATCCACTTACCAGCACAGCCGGATTGGCAAATCCCTTGTTCCCACTGTAGGCAACAAAACGTTGCACCTTATGGAAACCTGCCATACATCACTGTTTGCTAACTCCCTCGAGTTAGAGAATATGCTTGAAAGTGCTAGACACTCTGCACCCTCATTTCATCTAACCAACCCTTGTGAGAGGCCGATTCTATTGCTTTTCCATTTTACAGGTCAGGAAAATGAAGACTCAGGCCAGATAATGTGTTCCTAACACAGCTAGTGAGATGGACCCAACTGATGTCTTCCTCCTCAGGACCCTTCCAGAACCCCTCCTGTGCAGGAACATCTACCCCTCTCAGCTTGGCCCCTTCAGCATCTCGCCCTGGCCCAGCTCCTCACCTTCTCCCACTCTTCTCTCTGACCCTACCAGGTCCATTTTCCATCTTCAGGGACCAGAACTTTGAGTACTTTACCTACTCAAGCTTCAGGCTCAGACCATGACCCTGCTCTATCTAAAGCCTGCCTCTCCCTTCCCCGCTGCCCTCAAATCCACACCAAGAAACCTTCCCTGGCTCAGAATTTATTACCTCTTTGCTTGTGCTTTAGCATTCCTTTTGCTGGAACAGAATTATTAATTAATTGTGTCTTCCCACCAACTCAGAGAATTCTAGCTGGAGCTAATGGGCACCTACCATGTTCCCCTCTTCACTCACTTATTATGTTTACCACTCTTTATGGTAGGTATAATTATTATTCCCATTTCACAGACAAGGAAACTGAGGCCAAGAGGGATTAGCCACTTAGCCAAGGTCAGGCAGCTAAAAAGTGACAAAGCCAGAGCCTAGGTGCTTAACCATTACTGTTCGATGATTCTAGAATACGAGGCAGGGAACATTTTTATCTCCTGGCTGCCCGGCACAGAGCAGGCACCCCATAATGTTAAATGGGACTTTGCCTCTCTGCGGGGCACTGGCTCAAACCTGCCCCTCCCCTAGTCCTGTGAGCGAGCCAACTGCTAGGTGAGTGCCTTTAAGTCATACAAACTCAGTCATTATGCATCACCTATGGGCCTCATCCTGGAGAAGCATTCCTTTTCTTCGGGTTAAGAAACTAATTTTTAAGAGAGCAGCGGGGTTTGTGTGGAACTCTAGAATTATGCAATATGCTAAGTCACAAGTAATTTGGACAATCCTCTGGACAATCCTCTGAAACCGGCCAATACTACAGAGGATAATTCTGGAGGCTTGGAGCATCTTAATACCAACATGTCTCCTATTTTCAGATGGAGGCTGAGAGGGGAAAGGAATCTAAACATCCTTAGTAAACAAATGGAACTTCTCCGGAAGTTGTGCGAAGGTTGCGGAGCTAACACTCTACCCCAGCCCCCAACCCCCAGCCCTGGGGGCAGCATGTAGGCAAGATCATAGAAATAATATTGTGGTTTATTTATTCCTTTAATCCAGGGCTCCATTGGCGATGTATGCCTGGGACAAAAGAGAGCTCCTAAAATACTGGTTAAGGGACTGGATCTTTCCCCCCCTGCCACTTTCTCCCCAGGGTAATCTGGGAAATTGGGGGACCGAGGGGCAAACAGACTACATGCAATCCCAAAACAACGTTGCAATTGTCCTTCCAGGCCGGTGATAAATATGCAAGTGGGACACTTTGTAGAATTTCCTGGAGGGCAGAGTTACCAGCCTCAGGCAAACTGTCCCCTCCCACTTAACCCCATCGTGCCTACAAAGCCTCAGGCCGGCTGACTTTGAACCTCAGCAGCCCACTTAACACCAAGCAGCTTGAGCCGTAGCAACCTTTAAAGACGTCTTTCCAGAGGATTTTGGCTCCAGCCACTAGCCTCAATTCATAACCAAATGCACCCTAGGCAGCCCCCAAGCCAAACCCCAGGAACCAGTAATATTCATAGGGAGGGATGGCCTCGCCCAGGAAAAGTAACCTAGTCTTACCCAATCCACAGCAAACACTAGAGTACCTCCTCCCCATTCCCCCATCCCCCTCCTGGGCAGCAGGGCTGCAGGACCCCTCTGGCGTGCGCAGGAATTATCGCCCACCACCCAGGGCCTGGAGCCCGCAGAGTCCCACTAGGCTAGGAAATGGGGTCATGTGATTCCTAAAACACCACTGAGGCTCCAGCTAACTAAATCAGTGGAATGGGATTCCTTAATCTTGAGGGTAGCGGATACATTTGAGTAGGGGATCATGTAAGTTCTACCCAGAAAAGCCAGATGAATGTCTCGATAAGATGTCGCCTACCATTCTAGAAGACTTGAGGTGGGAGGGAATGAAGAATGATAATGCGGGGTAACGAAAACTCCAAACCACTGGGGGCGGGGCACTGAGGCAATTTGCAGTTGAACCCCTTTATCCATCAATTTAATTCAGGAAGATTTGAGAGAGATGACAAATTTAAAGTGCCCAGCACAGACCTCCGGTCTAACGGGCACTCCATAATTGTCAATGGGAATAGCTGTTACCGTGAGAGGTTCGCTGTGTGCCAAACAGCCGCCACTGCCTCCAGAACGCAAGGAAGTGTGTGAAACTCAGAATTATAGCGCTAGGAATGCGCCGCAGAGAATGGAATTCCTGAGAGCCTGGATCCTTCCTTTCCGAACCCGGGAACCCCGACGGCCTGGTGATTCTTCAGGCTCTGCACAGAATGGGGTACTAGAGGGCCGAAACTGGGCCTGGTTCTTTTAGGCAGTTCCAGAGGCCACCCCCGCGGACCCTGCCGGCTCAGGAGCCAGCCTCCAGGGCTTAGCGGCGCGGGCCGTTGGCTACCCAGCAGAGAGGAGGACGCGCAGAGCCGCCCTGGCCGAGACCCAGAGGCAGGTGCAGGATCCGCGCAGAGGGCGCGCTCGGTGCCCGGGTGCACCGGTGCCCGGGTGCGCGGGCGGGCGCGGCAGGGAGGGGCGCCGGCTCCGGGAGCCCGACGCCAGGGCGTGGTGCAGGTGGCGGCGGGGGCAGAGTCGACACCGTACCTTGATTTTCGACCTGGCGACCGGGCGCTGCATCGCCGCCAGGTGTCCGCCCGGGCCCTCGGCGTCGCCGGGCTCGGAGATTTCGCGTTCGGGGGCGCGCGGGGACGAGCTGCTCTCGGCGCCTCCAGGCTCCCCCGCGCTGCTGCTGCCGCCGCTGCTGCTGCTGCTGCCGCCGTCGCTGCGGCAGTCCTCGGGGGGGTCGTGGAGCAGACGGCCCAGGCCCACTGCGGAGGGAGGGGCGGTGCCCCGACACACAGACACGCGGCGTCAGGCCCGGGCGTCCGCGGCAGTTTGACCTGCGGGCGGTGCCGCCGCCGCCGCCCCGCCCTGGACCTGGGCACCTGGCCAAGTGGGCAACACGCGGGGGTGGACGAGCGAGTCCCCGGCTGGGCCTCCGGAGCGAGCACGGAATTTGGGGGGCGGCTCCTCGGTCCCAATCTCCGCGCCTACAAGGAACCGAGGGCCTTGGGTGGCTGCGGACCCCGCGCGCCAACTTCCCTGTCTCTGGGATAGGGGGGTTAGGGGTCTGACCTCAACCCACCCAGCCCGAGGGGCTGACGGATCCTGGTGCAATCCCATGAGGACGTGGGACTAAGAGTAGCCCCTGCTGGCCTTCGGTCTCCCCTCCTTCGGTTCACCTCGGCCCGCGCGGCAGCCAACGGTCCCGCCGCCGGGCAATTACTGGCGCCCACTAGGGGGAAGGGGGCGCAGGGCGTCCCGGGTTCCCAGCCTCTCTCCGTCTTCCCGCTCCTCAAGAAGCACCCCTCCCTCCCCGCCGCCCCGAAAGAGGCGGCAAGGGGTGGGGAGTCCAGGCCCGGCGGAGGAGCCGAGGGGACCCGACCACCCCTGCCCCCACTCCGGGAGTCCCGCGCCCAGGCCCGGCCCCCGCGCGGCGCTCACCTGGGATGTAGGTGTCTGCCCTTTCCTCATCCGGGAGCTCATCCCAGCTGCGGACGGAGACCCCCGGGCTCCTCCTCTTCACCAGGAAGACTTTGGGCATGGCGTGGCCCCCTCCCCGGCCGGCGGCCCCCTCCTCCCGGCTGCTCCCCGCTAGAAACTGCGGCAGGGACTCGATCCCCAGCTCCCGGCGGCCAGAGCCCACCTTCCCGCCTAGCCTGCCCTCTCCCTCCGCCCCCCGCCGCGGCGCGGCCCAGGCCTCTCCCCCGCACGCCCGGCGACTCCCAGCCTCCAGGCTCCGCGACACCTATGCCTTAAATCGCGGGTGAGACCACGCCGAGGAAAAAGTTTCATAAGGTGGAATAGAAAAGGCACCAGGAAACTTGGGAGTGAGCATGCGCCCTGCAACATAACGGTGTCAACAAGCTCGCTACCTGTCCGACCGGTTCCGGCGGCCGGGGCTGCCTGTTCCAGCCCTTCCTTAGGCATGAATGTTTGCAAAAGAATTTAACGTCTGATTCTTCCCCCCTCCCCTTTTTAAAAAGGGAAGAACATTTTTTAATCAACCTCTCGCCCCAGTCCCCATCACATGCATCTCAGGGCAAACTCTTAGAGGTAAGCCCCCAGGTCCGCTTCCCCGGGCATCCATCCTAAGAGTTGGAGCTTCCTGCGAGTTGCACCCCCTTTCCCCGCCCCCAGGTGAATTGTCTCCGACAGGCAAGCAAGAAAATGGCTCAGTTCCTCCGGTCTTGGTGGATGGTTGCCGCGGCTCGTTGAAATCTCGGCGGGCGGAAGGTGGAGGCGGCGGGGAGATTGCAGGGCTCATCTCGTAAGGGGGGGGGCGACTTGGGGACTTAGGCTCCCCGTCATTTACAACAGCCCCCCAAATAAACACGGTAATAATATGATTTAAAGTTCGGTAGCTTTAGAACACGTCATTATTGATTTGTGCCGTACAATCTAGGAAAAACAAGTCGGCTAGCTCTGCTAAAGCAGCTTCCACCCCAAGACCTACCGCTCCAAGAGCCCCATCAACCCAGATAAACACACAATGGAAACAAAAGCCAAGCGCATGTTATGCAAACGCGGCTTCGTAGCAAATTTCTTATCCTTGCCCACTCCCATTATGGTCTCCCCCCAACCGCCCGCTCCCCAAATTCTGAGGTTGGGAAACACGTTTCCCAGCAAAGTGAAGTCGGCTGCTACTGGGGAGTTGGCTGGAGAGCTTTATATTTATTTTTGGTTTTGGCTTTTCCTCTCTGCCTTTATACCTGGAGGGGGAGTTGGGAGAGAAGGAAGAGGAGTTGGTAAGAGAAAGATGCCAAGTTTCTAAGAGCAGCAGTGCCGGCATTTGGGGAGCGCGCGCTGTCCCTCTCACGGCCGCTGCTCGGGTGCCCCCGGGGACGCGCAGCAGTGCCTCCACCGCTGCCGTGCGAGCACTCCTGTGGGCGATCAGACTTGCGCAGGCTCCCGGGGCTGTGCAGGGGCGCGTCTAGCCAGAAGCTCCCTGGCGCCCGCAGCTCGCCCATCCGCCAGACTCACCTGTCTGTAACCTGACCCGCTGCGCGCCCAGCCCACAGGGCTGAGGAATCAACACAGCGGTTTTTCCCGTCCTCTTCCGCCCTGGAATGGCCCTTGGGGACACAGCAGCCTGGTAACGGATTTCTCGGCTCGGTTGGAGTACTCTCCCCGCGCACGGAGAGGGGGCGCAGCTCTCCTGGGTCTGAGAAGCGAGGAGACGCGCCATGCCTCGGGGTCTGCCCTCAAGAGGTCACCCTCTCCTGGCTCAAGCCTGTCTGGACTCCAGATTTTCTGAGAACAATCAACTAAGGACGAAAGAGACTTTGATCCGGCTAAGCCCGGAGTGGAGTAGGAAGACATTTCTATAGCGGCACGAGGAAACGAGGCTTCTTTTTAGTCCGTGAAGCTGATGGCGCCGCTGCTGGGAGAATCTGAGAATGTATTTTTATCTACCAACAAACGGAAGATTTTCTAGAAAGGAGCTTGGTTGAATGAAAGTAAAATAAAGTAAAACTATGAAATCACAGAATGACCTCTATCTCATAAAAATCTTTAAAACTTCCCTTAGTTCAAAATTCCTTCTATTGCGAAAAAGGCGGCCAACCCCATTAACAGATTTTTTTCTTTTATTGAATTTCAAATCAATAAGTGCCTGAACCACTTTGTCCTTTATCTGAAAAGAATATAAAATGACAGATTATAAGACTAAAAACCTCAAGAAGCATTGCATCGTTCAGCAGATTCGGGATGAAAATTAACAGGAATAACTACACTTTTTTTCAAGGATTGCTGGATGCACACTTACTATGATATTTGAGGACTGTTTCTTCCCGGGGGAAAGGAATTCTAATGTGCTATCTTCCTCTCTCTTTTCTTGATCGGACTTGAGAGGGATTTATCAATATTATTAACATTTTCAATGTTTTGCTTTTGTTGACTCTATTTTATGATTAGTTTTCTAAGTATTATGAGGAGCTGATAGAGCATCCCCTAAAAGTAGGATAAGAAATAAGCTCAATTTTTTAAAAAATCTCAAAGCTGGTATTTGAGAGAGGCAGAAGTCTTGATCTGACCCACACCCTGCCCCCCACCTCTCCCCTGGGAGGACAGGGTGACCCTCCATAGAGTCCTTAGTAGGTGTGTGTGTCCTGCCCTGCTTGAATGCCTAAGTGCTGGGAGCTCGCTTTTTCAAAAAGCAGTCTATTCTGGTTAGGTGACAATACTGTTAGAAAGCTTTTCCTTCTGCTTAATGGAAGTCTGTTTCCCTGCAATTCCATGTCTCCTCTGCATTCTGCCCTCTCCGGCAGCTGAGACAATGCCTGTGCCTCCCCTCCACCCCCCATCCCCCTCCCTAGTTCTTCAAATGCATGGAAACAGGCATGGGGGTTCTCACTTAAGACCTCTTTTCTCCAGTAATATGTAGTCAGGTTGAAAATAGACAGGTACGAACCTGCTCAGTGGGATCCTTAGAGGATAAAGAGAGGTTAGGATGATGGGGAAATGGATGATGGGGGGAAATTTTTTTTTTTTTTTTTACTTTTTACCAAAGTATAACAGCGTTTTTTAAAAAATGCACAAATCATAAGTTACATGGCTTGATCCATTTTTACAAAAAAAAATTCTAGCAGACAGCACCCTAGAATGAGACCAAGCTGCCTACTCTCACCACTCCACTTCACGTGAGATCAGCTTTTTGTGGGTACAGTAAGGCAGAGAAGAAGAAATAAAGGTATAAGGATCATAAAGAAAAAAAGCAAAACTATCATTATTTGTAATCAGTATGATTAGCTATGTGGAGAAGAATCTACAGATAAATGGCTAGAATTAATAAAAGTTTAGTAAAGTTTTATAGAAAAATCTCGATGTGTGTCAACTGCAATTCTAAACATCAATAACATTTAGAAATCTATCCAGAGTCATCTATGGATTTAATACTTGAAGAAAAGATCTTTTTGTGAGAATAACAAACTTGTTCTAAGCTTGGAACCAAAACATTCCTGAAGAACAAGGCATATAGATTCATTCTATCAGATATTAGTGCAGAGCAGAGAGCCCATGTGGACTTTTGATTTATGAGAGAGGGCATTTCAGAAAGATGGGAAATGGGACTGACTGGTAATGCATTTGGAGAAAAAAAATAAAGGAAATTGAATAATGCACACACATATGGTCAATTTCCAGTGGATTAAACATTTAAATGTGTATGTGCATACATATGCATAGATGAATAGATAATGGAGAATATCTTTATGACCATAAGATAGAGTAGAATCTTATTTATTTATTTATTTTTCTTATTGAAGTATAGTTGACACACAACGGAGCAGAATTTCTTTTTTCTTTTTTTAAAATTTATTTTATTTTATTTAAATTCAATTGCTGTTAGCTTCAGAGTTAGAGTTCTGTGATTCATCAGTTGTATATAGCACCCAGTGCTCATTACATCACATGCCCTCCTTAATGCCCATCACTGAGTTACCCCATCCCCCCAACCCTGGAGCAGAATTTCTTAAGACACAAAGAACAAACCATTAAAGAAAATATCTGATAAATACGACTACAGAAAATTTAAGAATGACTATTAATTAATCAAAAGACACAGTAAAGAGAATGAGAAACTAAATCAAAAGTTGAGAGAAATTTTGCAATACATTTACCTTATAAATCATCAGAATTCTGATGACAAAGAATTCAAATGTTAGAAAAAGAAACATAATTTTAGGGGCGGGTGGCTCAGCAGGTTAAGCCTCGGCCTTCTGCTCAGGACATGATCTCCGAATCCTGGGACTGAATTGGGCTCTTTGCTCAGCAGGGAGCTTGCTTCCCCCTCCCTCTCAGCTTACTTGTGATCTCTCTCTCAGTGTCAAATAAATAAAGAAAATCTTTTTTTAAAATACGTAATTTTTTAAAATGGCAAAAGACATGAACAGGCGGGACGCCTGGGTGGCTCAGTTGGTTAAGCAGCTGCCTTCCGCCCAGGGTCCTGGAATCGAGTCCCACATCAGGATCCTTGCTCGGCAGGGAGCCTGCTTCTCCCTCTGCCTCTGCCTGCCTCTCTGTCTGCTGGTGCTCGCTCACTCTCTCTCCCTCTGTCTCAGACAAATAAATAAATAAAATCTTAAAAAAAAAAAAAAAGACATGAACAGGCATTTTCCAGAAGAGAAAACATGAATGACCCATCAACATATAAAAAGATACTCAATCTCATTAGTAAACAGGAAAATGCAAATTAAAATGACAATGAAATACTATTTCATGTTTGCCAGACTGGCAAAATTAAAACGTTTGACAATACTGCTAAGTGTTGCTTTGGATGTAAGAACAATAAGTTCATGCATTGCTAATAGGTATATAGACTGATTCAACCATTTTGGGCAAGAGTTGGATTTTATCTGGTAAAATTAAACATGCACATATTGAATGAGCCAGAAATTCCACTCCAAGTTTTTAAATTTAGAAAAAGTCTTGCACTTTTGCACCTAGAATTATAGGCAAGAATATTCACAGTAACATTATTCATCCTATTCAAAAACATAAAAACCTGAACACAACTGGAATGCCCATCATTAACTAATTGGATTATATTGTGATAAATGCATCTAGTGGAAATGAATGGCCCACAACCACACCCATTAACTAAAGTAAATCTCAAATACATCTTATTGAATAAAAAAAAGCAAGTGACAGAAGAATTGTACTGTAAGATTCAAATAATTATTTAAAATGAATCAAAATAAATTAGGAATTCAACGGCTTAAGAATTCAAACCCACATGTTAAAACCATTAAGCACCAACCAACCATCTAGAAGAATCTGGAGAGCTATGCTGAATAAAAAAAGCAATCCCAAGGTTATGTATTATCTGATTCCATTTATATAATATTCTCAAAATGAAAAAAAAACATAAAAATGGAAAAAAGATTAATGTTTGATTGTCAGGAGTTAAGCATTTAGAAAAGGGCAACATGAAGGAAACTTGTGGTAATGGAAGTGTTCAGGGTCTCTGGTAGTTGATACCCAAGCTTACCCATGTGATAAAGTTGTATAGAACGACACATACACACGCACAAATGAGTACAAGTCAAACTATATCAATCTGAGTAAGACCTGCAGATTGTCCCTGTCAATATCCTGTAGGTGATACTGTCCTCTAATTCTATAAAATTTACCACTGGGGGAAATTGAATGAAAGGTACACAGTTGCATGTAAGTAAATCTACATGATCTTCAAATAAAAAGTTTAATTTTTAAAAATGTCAAAAGTTGCTGATACAGTAGATCTTAAAAACCATCATAAGAAAAAAAATATATAATTAGGTGTGCTGATAACTAAATTTATCATGGTGATCATTTTGTAATATATATATATGTATCAAATCATTACATTATACATCTAAAACTAATAAACTGCCATATGTCAATTATATCTGAATTTCAAAAATACTAGGCAAAACAAGAAAATGATACAAAAGTCAGTATAATGGTGATGATCACTGGAGAGAGAAACAAGTATAAAATTAGGGAAGGACAAATAAGGGCAGGCATTCCAAAGTACTAGTAATGCTGTATTTTTTAACCTGGAGGATAAGAATAATTATTCATATTATTTAACCATGTATGCATATTATAATCAAGCTTGTCTGTGTGATATATTTCACAATAATTGCTTAAAGATTTTATTTATTTATTTGAAAGGGAGAGAGAGAGAGCACAAGAGCAGGAAGAGGGGCAGAAGCAGACTACCTGCTGAACAGGGAGCCCCAAAATGGGGTAGGAGGTGGGCTCAATCCTAGGTCCCTGGGATCATGACCTCTTAGCCCAATATGGGGTAGAGGGGGGCTCAATCCTAGGACCCTGGGATCATGACCTGAGCTGAAGGCAGACACTTAACCAACTGAGTCACCCAGGCATACCTATTTCACAATAATTTTTCTAAAGATTTTATTTATTTATTTGACAGAGATCACAATTAGGTAGAGAGGCAGGCAGAGAGAGAGGAAAGGAAGCAGGCTCCCTGCTAAGCAGAGAACCTGATGTGGGGCTTGATCCCAAGACCCCGGGATCATGACCTGAGCTGAAGGCAGAGGCTTTAACCCACTGAGCCACCCAGGTGCCCCTCACAATAATTTTTAAAAGAAAACCTGGGGGGGCGCCTGGGTGGCTCAGTGGGTTAAGCCGCTGCCTTCGGCTCAGGTCATGATCTCAGCGTCCTGGGATCGAGTCCCACATCGGGCTCTCTGCTCAGCGGGGAGCCTGCTTCCTCCTCTCTCTCTACCTGCCTCTCCGTCTACTTGTGATTTCTCTCTGTCAAATAAATAAATAAAATCTTTAAAAAAAAAAAAAAAAAAAAAAAGAAAGAAAACCTGGGGCTCCTGCCTGGCTCAGAAAGTAAAGCATGCAACTTTCAATTTCAGGGTCATAACTTCAAGCCCCATATAATGAAGCCCAAATAAATAAATGCATGAATGAAGAAACAAACAAGTAAATAAACGAATGAACAAGTAAACAAATAAGAGAAAACCAACTGGCATAGTGGACATGTATCATGTTTGAGGAAGCTTAGTACTGCTTGTTCACTTTTACTTTGGGGTAGTTTTCTGTTACGAGTCTCATTTCCTCACAAGGAACAGAAAACAGCTTTTACAGACTCCCTGGCTATGGGTACAAGGATGTGACCCAGGTTCTGCAACTGGAATACAGACACACACTTCATTTAAGAAGGAAGCCTTGGTCAGGTCTTGGTGGCCATGTGCTGTGGTCAGGGAGGGTGATAGGAATTCAGGCGCTCTGAGCTAGAGATGGCCGAGACAGAGCCCCTACTGGAGAATCCAGGAACTGCAGTCTGAGGCACGTTACAGGCTTGTCCCTTCTAAAACTGATTCTATGGTCCCCTGGAGATTCCACGAGCCACCTAACATCCTTTAATGAACTGCTTTTCCGATTCACCTAGCTACAGTGCGTTCTGTTGCCGCATCTTGGCCCATTGATTCTGTAACTGGCATTGTCCCCTGGACAGCAGTAAGATGTTCAGTTAGCTATCTTCTAACCCAGAACAAGATTATGGTGTCTCATCTTCCCCCCTTTACTGGAATTCAGAATAAAAACACCACCAACCCACATGTTTTGTGTGCTTATTTTAAATCTCTTCTTTCTAGAATAATTTGCAAGGTTCTAGCTAAACGCATTAAAGCAAAATCCTCATCTTTCTTCCCCTAGTCCCCTGACTTTCACAGTCCTGCTTTTCTGGAGTCCTAAATGCATGCCTCATTTGCCTCCAGTCCTACACTGTCCAAAACAAGAATCACTGGTTAGTCACATGCTGCTCTTTTTTTTTTCCTGTTTTAAATTTTATTTATTTATTTGACAGATAGAGAGCACACAGGTAGGCAGAGTGGCAGGCAGAGGGAGAGGGAGAAGCAGGCAGGGAGCCAGATGTGGGACTCGATCCTGGCACCCCAGGATTACGTTTGAGCCAAAGGCAGCCGCTTAACTGACTGAGCCACCCAGGTGCCCCACATACTGCTCTTGAGCACTTGAAAGGTGGCTGGTCTGAACTAAGATGTGCTATCAGTGTAAAATACATACCAGATTTTGAAAACTTACTATGAAAAAAAAAAGAAAGACTCTAAAATATTTTGTTAATAGTTTTATATACTGATTTACATGTTGAAATGATAATATTATGGATATATTGGGAAAATATAGTAATAAAATTAACTTCCATTTGTATTTTTTTTGGTTTGTTTGTTATTTTGGTTTGTTTTTTTGTTTTTTTTTTTAGATCTTATTTATTTATTTGTCAGAGAGAGAGCACAAGCAGAGAAAGCTGCAGGCAGAGGGAGAAGCAGGCTCTCCCCTGAGCAAGGAGTCCAACATGGGACTCAATCCCAGGACCTCAGGATCATGACCTGAGCTGAAGGCAGCCACTAAACCAACTGAGCCAACAGGTGTCCCTATTTTGGGTTTTTCTTTTACTTTGTTTTGACTTTTTTATGTGGCTACTAGAAAATTTAACATTTAAAATTTAACATTACATTTGTGGTTTTCATCATATTTCTGTTGGGCAGAGGGGGTCTTAGACTGTGATGACTGGCATGAATAGCCTGTATTGTTCTGGAAGGCTGTCCTCAGGCATCCCCACATTTTCTTGGTCAGCATTGTGATTTGTGATTTGGGGGTAACAGGGAGGTAGCACTGAGAAGCCAACAGCTTGGCTTTGAAATCTAGCTCTGCCACTGAGAAGCTCTAAGGATATGGCAAAATCATTTAAATTTTTGAGCCTCAGTGTCTTCATCCCTAAAATGGGACAATAATGTGTCTCTCACCTACCTCACAGGGTTACTACGAGAATAAATGGAATCATAGCTGTGAACATGCTCGTAGGAAGTATTTGTCTATTGTACAAATAACAACGGTCAATGTCAATTGAATGTCTTCTCTGATCGAGACACTGGGTAATATACCCTAGTCACATACTGTTTCACTAAGAGATCTTTTGTGATAGAGAAATGCTCATTTTATATCCATTTCACAAGAGAGTTTAGAAAGGTCAAGAACCCCTGCTCTGAAGCCCCTCATTAGGGGTGCACCGTGATGCAAAGAATATGCTTTCTGAGGTCAGCAGAAACAAGAGCGAGTCTATCGGGGCCCTCAGTCGGTCTGAGATGTGCCGGTGGAGGACCTCCTTGCCCACGGGGTCCTCTGTTTATAAACACACTGATTTTTCTAAGAACCAGGTCTCAGTGTGTCTTCCACACCAATGAGCTCTCACTGCTCCTGGGCACATCTGTGAGTGCGGGGAAAGGAAGAGTCTAGCTGCAGAGGACACCTGGCATTTTCATCTGCCCTCTGGCATCTGCCTTTTTCTGGTGCCTGAATGTGCAGTTTTGGGCAGGCTGACTCCATCCCTCCTGGGGGAGGCTTCCCCTTGACCACAATGATTGCATCAAGGGCAGACATGAGATCCAAACTGAGATTCCCTTTCCCTAAGGCTGAGAGAGAAGGGGATGCAAGCCTGGGGTAGCCAACCACCTTCGCCCCCAGCAGCTGCCCAAGGTTAAAGAACACGCAGAGAAAGAAAAGCAATGAGATGGGAGAGCACGACTTGAGTCCTCAGGTTCTACATGGTCAAAATACTCTTCTATCTCTTGGTCTCTCTTTTTTGCTTGAGCCAGTTGGAATTGTGCTTTCTCCCTTGCTGCCAAGAGTTTCAACTAAACACCCATTAAAATGACACTGCCTTACTTCTCTTCTCTCCTGTGACTCATGGAAAAAGCAATGTGTCCTGAAGTGTCTGGGTGGCTCAGTCAGTTAAGCAGCTGCCTTTGGCTCATGTCATGATCCCACAGTCCTGGGATCAAGTCTGCATCAGGTTCCCTGCTCAGTGGAGAGCCTGCTTCTTCCTCTGCCTGCCACTCTGCCTACTTGTGCTCTCTCTCACTATTATTGCTCTGTCAAATAAATAAATAAAATCTTAAAAAAGAAAGAAAGAAAGAAAAGGCAATGTGTCCTTTTGCGATGAACTGAAAGCTGGTTTTCCAAAAGTCACCAGACCACAGTTACTTTTCAGCTTATTCCTGTGAGACAGAGGACATGTAAACTAAGGGCATACATGTGAAACAACAAATCTCTATTATTTTTGGTACCACAAAAATATAAATGTACAAAGATGACTTGGGAGTGAGTTGACTATCACCATAAAAGTCACTGATGTAATATTCTTAAGATGCTCTTAGGTATATATAAATCCAGATCCTCAAACCAGGGTGGGAGACAATGTCACATGATTTTATTATCTTTATTTTGACTCAAGGGTCCATTCCAGTGTGGTGGGGTTGATGTTTCTTGCAACCAAAGGAGTACTTAGCACATAATATTTTGAGAAATTCTGATTGAGAAAATGTTGAAGGGTAGGAAGAAAGAGTGGGAAAGACGGAGAAAGAGAGTGCTTTTACTATAGACAGTAGCGTTGGTTTCTGAAGACTCTGAGATTTTCTCCCTGGAACTTCACTAAGGCCCTCCTTTGGAATCCTGGCAGGCTCTGTGACAGCTTTGACCAACAGAATATGGTGAAGGGATGGGCCAGGTTCCTGGCTATAAGGGACACAAGTTTCCACTTCCTATCTTCTTGAATGCTCACTCTGGGAGAAGCCATCTGTTTCATTTTTGTTTTTATTGTTTTTTAAAGATTTTTATTTATTTTTGAGAGAGGGAACACAAGCAGGGGGAGGGATAGAGGGAGAAACAGGCTCCTGCTGAGCCAGACACGGGGCTCAATCCGAGGACCCCGAGATAATGACCTGAGCCCAAAACAGACACTCAAATGAATGAGCCACCCAGGTGCCCCAGGAAGCCAGCCATCCATGTACAATGTCTGAGTATCCTGAGAAGAAACCCAAGCTAACTATAGGGTAAGTCATATGGAGAGAGAGAAATAACTGACCAGCTTCAGCTCCTCCGGCTACCCCAGTCTAAGCCCAGGCATGTAGGTGAAGACAAACCAAGCCTTGGGTACCATCTAACTGCAGCCACTTAAGGGACCCCAAGAACAGCCACTCAGCTGAGACCATCAACCTTCAGACCACAGAAATAATAAACAGTGCTTCAAATTCCTCAAATCATGGGTGGGGGGGCAGTAGGAGGGGCAGGGATTGTTACATGGCAATAAGTAGCGAGGAAGGAATACCTTACTGTCATCATCATTTTCTCCAACAGATGGAGAATAAAAAGGGTTCCCCAGTAAAATCAAGACAAGATGTGGTCAGCCCGGATGTGAGCCCCTGTTGTCTGACTCCAGACATCCTGGTTTGGAGAGAGTTTAAAAAGGTAGATGTGGCAAACAGTGTCAAGGGAGTGCAGATCCTGGGAACACTGGCCTGAGCAGGTCTGGGGAAGGGACACGGGCAGATGGAGGACTGCATGGCTGGAGGCATGAGCAGAAGGAAGGATGTGAGAAAACCAGCAGAAATAATGCCTTCAAGATGCTTGGCTATGGGGGTGCCTGGGTGGCTCAGTGGGTTGGGCCGCTGCCTTCGGCTCAGGTCATGATCTCAGGGTCCTGGGATCAAGTCCCACATCCGGCTCTCTGCTCGGCAGGGGGCCTGCTTCCCTTCCTCTCTCTCTGTGATCTCTTCCCTTCCTCTCTCCTACTGTGATCTTTCTCTGTCAAATAAATAAATAAAATCTTAAAAAAAAAAAAAAGATGCTTGGCTATGAAAGGAAAGAGAGATGCAGGCGTATATCTAGAATGAGTATACAGTACAGGAAGTTATTTTTTTTTTAAAGATTTTATTTATTTATTTGACAGAGAGAGATCACAAGTAGGCAGAGAGGCAGGCAGAGAGAGAGAGAGGAGGAAGCAGGCTCCCTGCTGAGCAGAGAGCCGGATATGGGACTCGATCCCAGGACCCTGAGATCATGACCTGAGCCGAAGGCAGTGGCTTAACCCACTGAGCCACCCAGGCGCCCCCAGGAAGTTATTTTTATTTAATGTTTTTATTATGGAAAATTTCAAATACTCATAAAGCAGAAAGAATAGTATAATGAAGCCTCAGGTACCCATCACTAATCATCAAATGGCCCCTTTTTCCTTTCTTTCTTCCTTCCTTCCTTCCTTTCTTTCTCTTTCCTCCTTTTTTTTTTTTTTTAGAATATGTATTATAGAGAGAAAAATTGAGAGCACATACACACATGTGTGAGCACTGAAGGGAGGGGCAAGAGAGCGAAGGAGAGAGTCTTAAGCAGACTCTAAGCTGAGCATGGAACCCAGCACAGGTCCAGATCTCACAACCCTGATATCATGACCTGAGCCAAAACCAAGAGTCAGACGCTTGACCCACAGCACCACCTAGGGCTCACCCCTTCCTTCCTTCCTTCCTTGAGATTTTTTTTTTTTTTTTAAGTAAGTTCTACACCAAACATGGGGCTTGACCTCAGAATCCTGAGATCAAGAGTCACACGCTCCATTGACTGACCCAGCCAGGTGCCCTGCACTCTTCCTTCATTTATGCCCACTGCTGAGATTATTTTGAAACACATCCCAGATATATAATTTCATATCTTCCTGGTACTAACATGTTCTGTAGATTGGACCTAGAAGCTTGATCAGACTCTCGGTTGATTTTTTACCAAGGATACTTCAAGTGGTATTGAGTTCTTCCAACAAGAGACACAAAATATCCTTTCCTTTTTGGTGGTTTTAACAGCCATTAATGAGCATTGCTTATATGAGCTTTATTTCATTAGTAACTTAAAGATCGCGGATGTTCTAAATCTATCACTCTTTTCTTTTTTAGCTGGAGTGTTGTACAAACTTCCGCTTGTCAACAATTGATCTCTGAGATGGAGTTTATAGAAAAGCTAAGATAAATGTTTTATTCTGTTAGGGTCCTTTTTACATTTTTACATTCAAGGGCACATCTGAGAGAGCTTTAAGCTTCATGGCTTTTCTCGTCTGGGGTCCTGCAGCAGACATTTCACAGTCCTGCGTTATGGTCACTCCATCCCCAACGCCCTTGATGCTTTGGTCCTCTCTCCCTCAGACCCACCTTTCTGGAAAAAACTCACCCGAAAAGGCCTGTCTCACCCACCTTCTCTGGGCTTGTTGCTGAGCTGGTGAATGTCCCTGGAGAAAAATCACAAACCAGGGTCACTGGTTTCACAAATCTCACCTTCCATGCAGCTCCACAGCGCCACTACATCTCTCTAAGAATGCACCATGGGTCCTTAAGATGTGACTATGAGTCTGGGGAACTACATTTCTATTTTTTATTTAATTCTAATTAACTTAAATATCCATTATATCACGTGGCTAGCAGCTACTCTATTGGACAGCACAGATGATTCAATAATACCTGATTACAGAAAGTTCTGTTAGGCCAGTCTGGGAAAGTTGACTTCCTGGCCCCAAGATGATCAGTTCATACCTTCACCCTTTGCCTCAAATCTCCAGCATTTACAGTACTCTCCCTTCAGTCTTCCTTGAGAATACAGAGAACAGAAGCTTGCAGATCAAGTCTCCATCTTTGTCAACACTACAAGCAAGCTTTCTCAATCTCCCACTGCTAATCTCCAAAATCTGTGCACACCTGCTGCCTTGGGGTAAATGTCTGTTCTCCTATTAGAGGCCAAAGTCCCCATGATGCTCTAAATCCAGCCCCCTTTTGAGTTGCCAAGAACTGTTCCTTCATTTGTCCCCTCTTTTCTGCCACATCCATCTCCCCCACTCTATCGGGTTGCGCCCACCCGCAAGCCAATATGCTGTTATCTTCAGTCTTTAGAAGTCCTCCTTTCTCCCCCTTCCCACCGGTTCTCTCACGCCCAGTCATACCCAAGCATAGTTCATTCTGACAGTGGTTCTCAAAGTGTCCTCAGGCTGGTGGCACCAACCTCACCCAGGAATTTGTTAGAAATGCAGATTCCTAGGTACCATTCTAGACCTCCTGACTCAGAAACTCTGGGCCCAGACGTGTGGGTTTCATAACCCCTGCAGGTGTTTGCTTGACTTCAAGAACCACGACCCGTGTTCTACAGTAAGTGCCCACGCTTTTTTGTTTTGTGTTCACTTTCCCTCCCATGGAACCCCCTGCAACCTGGCTTCTGTTCTCAGCTCTTCCTGAGGGGATGGTCCTGCCCCTTTTCATCTTCCCTGTTCTTCCCCCAAGAAAATCTTGCCCACTCCTTGATGTTACATCCCATGACCTTCAAAGTCATCAGAGCACTCCCTGCCCTCCTGAGAGCTTCACGTTTCCCCAGATCCAGTCGCCTATTTGCTGACTCCAAAATATCCCAGAAAGTCAGAAAAAAGGTTGATGTTTCCCCCTCAATCTCTCCTTCCCCATGTCCCTACCCTCGGCAGCCCCAACTCCATAAATGGCATTTGTTCAGCAGCCTCAGCCAGACACCTCCAAGTCATCCTTGATTCTTCCTTTCCTTCCCCACCCTGCACATCTTTATTTGCTCTGCGCTGTGTAACACACTGACAAGTTCTGAGGAAGAGGATGCGGGACTCTTGGGGGGGTGGGGTGAGGGCTAGCCTGCCTTCTACGCCATTTTCTAGGAGGTGAGGCATCCCTCCCCACTCCTCAGGTGTGACTTCGTTCCACTGAGGACAGTATAGAAAAGAGAAACTTTATAGTGGAGAAACCTGACAAACACTGTCTCAACCAGGTGGTCAAGATCAATGTCAGTGGTGGTAAGTCATGCAGGTAATATGCACCGCTGAAAAAATGTGGAGAGAATGACTCTTTACCTCCATTATCTTTTCTCCGCAAACCCATAACCCTGGTCTAATCTTCAGGTAAAGTCCAATGAGGAGGGGCGCCTGAGTGGCTCAGTGGGTTAAAGCCTCTGCCTTCGGCTCACGTCATGATCCTGGGGTCCTAGGATCGAGCTCTGCATCAGGCTCTCTGCTCATCAGGGAGTCTGTTTCTCCTTCTCTCTCTGCCTGCCTCTCTGCCTACTTGTGATCTCTCTCTCTCTCTCTGTGTCAAATAAATAAATAAAATCTTAAAAAAGAAAAGTCCAATGAGGAACAGTCTATAAAATACATATTTGTACCCCTCAAAACTGAGCATGTTTTTGTTGTCATCAAAAACAAGGAAAGTCTGAGAAACTGTCACAGTCAAGAGGAGCTTAAGGAGGGGGTACCTGGGGGGCTTAGTTGGTTGAATGTCTGCCTACAGCCCAGGTGATGAGCTCAGAGTTCGGGGATCAAAGATGCAGTCAGGCTCCCTGCTCAGCAGGGAGTCTGCTTCTCCCTCTGTAACACGACCCCCCCACCCCGCCTAGCTCATGCTCTGTCTCTCGCGCTTTTCTCTCTTTCAAATAAATAAGGAAAATCTTTAAAAA
Organism: Mustela nigripes; assembly: GCF_022355385.1. Classification (NCBI taxonomy): domain Eukaryota; kingdom Metazoa; phylum Chordata; class Mammalia; order Carnivora; family Mustelidae; genus Mustela; species Mustela nigripes. Next base: position 98,038,098 of record NC_081563.1, on the reverse strand, counting down.
GTGGGAGAGAGAGAGAGAGAGAAGCTTAAGGAGTCATAATGACTAGAGGTAATGTGGTATCCTGGATAGATCCTGGCACAGAAAAAAGGGCATGAAGTAAAAACTAAGGAGATCGAATAAAGCATGGGTTTCAGTTAATAATAACTTATCAATACTGATTAATTATAACAATTGTACTACACATTTAAGATGGTAGTAATAAAGAATATGGGTGTGGAGTGTATGGGAAGTTTCTGTACTATCTCTATAATGTAATTTTATTTTTTAAGATTTTATTTATTTATTTGAGAGAGAGAGACAGTGAGGGAGAGCATGAACGAGGAGAAGGTCAGAGAGAGAAGCAGACTCCCCATGGAGCTGGGAGCCCGATGCGGGACTCGATCCCGGGACTCCAGGATCATGACCTGAGCCGAAGGCAGTCGTCCAGCCAACTGAGCCACCCAGGCATCCCTATAATGTAATTTTTATGTAATCCAAAAATTGCTCTAAAAAACTTGGGGGGCCTTTGGGTGGCTCGGTCAGTTAAGCCTCTGGCTCTTGATTTGGGTTGAGGCCATGATCTCAGGTTTTGAGGTTGCGGCCCATGCCAAGTTCTGAGCTCAGCAGGGAGTCTGCTTGAACTTCTCTCCCTCTGTCCTTTCCCTGCTGTGTGCACACGGGCTTGCTCACTCTCTCTCTACAATAAATGAATAAATCTTTAAAAATAAATAAATAAAGATTATCTTAGAAAATAAGAATTAAAATGTAAGCCCCCATTTTAAAGATAAATACTTCCAACTCAACTATAAACTCCTTGCAAAAAAGACACACCTAAAATAAAAATTTCTTAAGTTTAAAATACCTCTTAGATATGAGTTAGAGCTAAACAATTTACCAGTGAGATTCTTTAAGTGTTCGAGTTATAAGGATTAACTAATTCCCAGGTCAAACAAATTGCCGTATTAAAATTTAAAAAAGGAAAGAAAAATTTAAAAAAGATATTTTTCTAATGTCTCCCTGTTCCCAAAAAGATCAGAAGAGCCAGACACCATGAAGATCATAGTAAAATATTTTTAAAAAATAAGAAAAAACCCACCATAGTTAGGAAATCAAGGTAAAGAAGCATAAGTCCTTTTTAAAGTTACCAAAGAGGGGTGCCTGGGTAGCTCAATCGTTAAGTGTCTGCCTTCAGTTGAGATCATGATCCCAGGATCCTGGGATCGAGCCCCACATCGGGCTCCCTGCCCACCAGGAAGCCTGCTTCTCCCTCTCCCACTCCCCCTGCTTGTGTTCCCTTTCTCACTATGTCTCTCTCTGTCAAATAAATAAATAAATAAACTTTGAAAAAAGATTTTGTTTAATTGAGAGAGTAAATGAGCACAAGCAGGGAGAGTAACAGGCAGAGGGAAAAGCAGTTCCCCGCTGAGCAAGAAGCCCGATACAGGACTTGACCCTAGGACCCTGGGATCATGATCTGAGCTGAAGGCAGGAGCTTAATCAACGGAGTCACCCAGGCATCCCAATAAATAAAATCTTAAAAAAAAAAAAAGTTGCTAAAGGAACTCATGGAAAGATTTAAAGATAAGATCATGAAAGAAGGGAGCAAAGTAGGAAATGTAAAGATGCTCAATTGTCCTGTTCATGTTGTGGAAATTACAGTAGTTGGCCATTTTGATACATTAACCAATTGAAGGGTTAGGATTGTGGCCAACATCTGTGGGAGGTTTCTGGGGGTCCAGCATTCATCCACTAAATTCCAGGAGCAGTTCTGAGTTCTGCTGGGATGTCCACACTTCCCAATCCAGGTCCATGAGCTTTAGGTGGAGATGTCTTGAACTCAGCTCATCTGTTCCTATCAACTGAGCCAACTATGCCATTTTGAGAACTTTCGCTTGTGGCCCAGAACACTGTGTCTGCCTGCAAACCTTCTCTTCCTTTGATGAGGTAATACCTATGAAATAGGGTTTGCTTGATGTTTGCTCTGGGTACTCACTGATTTCTGTGGTTTGGATGGGTTTGATGTTTTCTTTCATTTGTCAGAATGAAGAATGTGCCTTGCCCAGGGGCTCCCGAGAAGGACCCAACACCTGCTCTGGGTAAGGATCCCTAGCATGAGATGGGGGAGGATTAGAGGGTATTCGTTGTCCTGGTATCCTGTGGCAGACATTGCTAGTACATCACACACGTCTACTCGGCATTCACCGCTACACATTATGGCTGCTTGCAGCAAACACCTCCAAATTCTCTTGCCTGAGGACTTTTTGCGGGGGAGGTGGGGTGCATAAGAGCTGGCTTAGTCGGTGTGCAGGGCCAGCTGCTGTTAGTAGAATTAATGCCCTAGAAGAAGCTCTATATCCAAAAGGGAAGAGTTGGGTAACTACTCCAGTGTCCTTGCTCCTCTGTTGGGATAACTTTGAGGCAGGCTCTGTACTGTATCCCTGAGTTCCCCAGTGGGACTAGGCTTCAGCCGCCCACAGAAAAAACTTCCTTGATAGCACACCCTTTCTTTATTGACTCTCTTCTCTTTCTTATCTTGCTTCCCTATTGCCCTGGGATCTAAACTACTTCAATCTGAATACTCGGCTCATGGTCAGATTCTGGGGGAACCCAAACTGAGATATACCCCAGTCCTACCATCTCAGGAATAGTGCCTGGGTTTTGATTTCCTTAAAACACGCCACCTCTTCATTCTCTCTCTCTCTCTCCCTCAGTTTCCCTAGTGGCCTCACTCCAGCTCTAGCATAGAACAGATGGATCAGAACAGCTAATCAGCAATGATCTTTCACCAGTCACAGAGGGTAGTGTGTTACCCATTCAGAGCCAATGAGATGCAGTGAGACTTTCATGTCACTGACTTAGAGCCTGGGAGGATTCTGAAGTCCAGTGTAATGTGTCAGCTTGGCCGAGGCTGGTAAAACATTATTTCTGGGTGTGGCTGCGAGGGGGTTTCTGGAAGAGATTAGGATTTGAGTCAGGAGACTGAAAGATCTGTCCTCACCACTCTGGGCAGGATCATCCAACCCATGGAGCGGGGGAGCACTGAGTAGAGCAGGGAGAGGAGGTACTTGCCTACCTTGGCTTGATGGCATTAGTACCTGCACGCACAAGGACATGGTGGGGATTGTTCTCTGCTTACACAGTGGGGAGAACTGGTATAGGCTGTTCTGGTTCCTAAGGGGCAAGGCATCCCCAGCCCAGGGGGGCAGCCTAGGGGAAGAGGGATGTCAGCATGTTCCACACAAGCTCCTCCCTCCAGACGCTCTAACCCAGAATAAAACAAGCTACCCACAGCTCCCAACAAATACCACAATAAACACAGGTTTATTCCAGGAATATCTGAGTCCAAACGGACAGATCAGAATTTACATGAGATCAGTCTGTCCCCTGAAGGTGTAACTCCAGGGAAACCAAAAGCCTCTCCCTACTTCAAAAACATCCATCCACCCATGGGTTGACGTGGATATTGGGACACAATATATCTTCCCACCACCAAATAGCATCCCACACCGAAATGCAGATGCCCCCAGGACGGGTGGCTCTATTGGCTACTATGAGACTTTAATATAGAAAGGAAATTTATTACAGAGTTTCACAGATTTTTTTTTTTTAAAGATTTTATTTATTTATTTGACAGACAGAGATCACAAGTAGGCAGAGAGGCAGGCAGAGAGAGAGGAGGAAGCAGGCTCCCTGCCGAGCAGAGAGCCCGACGCGGGACTCGATCCCAGGACCCTGAGATCATGACCTGAGCCGAAGGCAGCGGCTTAACCACTGAGCCACCCAGACGCCCCAGTTTCACAGATTTTTAAGACAGCCTCTAGGAGTTAAGATGAGGAACCTGGAGAGAAGGGCTCGGCCCCAGAGAATAAAGAATCAAGTCACGCCCCCTCATTTACAGATGGCCTGTGACTGCTTGAGTGCTACAAGGGCACACCGAATCATTGCCACGGAGACTGCAGGAGCTGTGGAACCTAATATATTTACGATCTGGCCTTTCATGGAGCAAGTTTGCTGGCCCTTCCAAGCCGGCGGTTCTTTTTTTTAAAGATTTTATTTATTTATTTGACAGAGAGAGATGACAAACAGGCAGAGAGGCAGGCAGAGAGAGAGGAGGAAGCAGGCTCCCTGCTGAGCAGAGAGCCCAATGCGAGGCTCAATCCCAGGACCCTGGGATCATGACCTGAGCCGAAGGCAGCGGCTTAACCACTGAGCCACCCAGGCGCCCCTAAGCCGGTGGTTCTTAAACTCAAGAGTGTGTCGGGATCCCCCAGACGGTTTGCCCGCCAATCGAGGCAAGTCCATGCCAGAGTCTCTGAGTCATTCCTAACAAGGTCCCGGTGCTGCTGTTCTGCAGCCCACTTTGGAGAACCATTCTCTAACCTGGCTACCTCGTTGCTTGACATAATGCTGTTCCTTCCAGAGCTCCATTCTACAGTTCACTGCTGTGGAGGCCCAGACTCCACGGCCATTCTGAGTGACTGCAGCCCACCAGGTACTTCCACAGCTGTGGCCCCGTGGCTCTTCGGTGAATGACGACAGCTACACAAGTTAACACCTGGGAAAGGGCAGAGGCTCAGCTGTGATAACTAAGAGACCCTAAAATATAGAAGCTTCCATAAGAAAGATGACTGCTTGTTTTTTTGTTTGTTTTGTTAAAGATTACTATTTACTTATTTGACAGAGAGAGACACAGTGAGAGAGGGAGCACAAGCATGGGGAGTGGGAGAGGTAGAAGCAGGCTTCCCACCGAGCAGGGCGCCCAATTCAGGGCTCAATCCAAGGACCCTGAGATCAGGACCTGAGCTTAATGACTGAGCCACTCAGGTGCCCCCAAGAGGTCTGTTTCCACCATGTCAACATTCTAGCGGATCGAGGATGACGCTCTTTTTCCCTTTCTAGGGAGGTGGAAGACAGATCCGAGAGAAGGACCGGCAAGCGGCCCCAGAGCACTGCCCTATTCTCTACAGACTTAAGAAATCAAAGGTTTAGTGCTCGCTCATGCTCCCCGTCCAAGCCCAGCACCCAGAGGCTCAATCCAGGTTGATGCTGTCCTCCCTTCCAGACCCAGGTAGAAGAAGTATTCCATTTTTTCCAATTTTGCTTTTTAAAAAATAATTTTTGTTACAATTTTATTGTTAAGTGATCTCACCACCCCACATGGGTGTCAAACTCACAATCCCAAGGTCAAGAGTCGCATGCTCCACCTACTGAGCCAGCCAGGCGCTCCTCCGCCCCCAATAATATTTTGAAACATGCATTAAGAAAAGTGCACAAATAAAAAAAGTGTACTGGGGGGCCCCTGGGTGGCTTAAACGGTAGAGTATCTAGCTCTTAATTTTGGTTCAGAGTTGTGGGATAGAGCCCCGCATGGGGTTCTGCACTCAGTGGGGAGTCTGCTTCTCCCTCTGCCCCGTCCATTCATGCTCCTGCCCCCGTCCATTCATGCTCTCACTTGCTCTCTCTGTCTGAAATAAGTAAATAAAATGTTTTTAAAAAATTTTTTTATTTATGAGATCTACTGAGTTATTGCATATAACAAGCAAGCAATAAGTGTTTACTTTGTGGGTGTTCATTTTTTTTGGTACCTTTTTTATCATCGTATTCCAGTCTTTGACTATTCCTAATAACGCTCCTATGCACGTTCTAAGGCATGTCTCTTAGTCAATATCCACTGCCTTTCTTTTGAATATTTACCTTGAGTGGCATTGCTGGGTCATAGGGACAAGAGAGTTGTATGCTCAGTCTTGGTACTTATTGCCAGAGAGTTCTCCACATGCTTGAATCGGTTCACACAACCATGAGCAGCGTATGGGAACCCCCGTTGCTCCACATACCCGCCGACACTTACAGCTTTAAACACTGAGTCTGATCCCGTTGGACTTGGCTGGAAAGTATAAAGAGAGTGGAATTGGCTGCAGTTGAAGGATGGTAGCTCCCAACCCAACGTTCCCCCTTTCCCTACACCTGCTTTGACTGACCCATTTCATTCATTGACCTTAGCTTCCCAACCACAGCAAGTAATTAAGTTTCAATAGATGCAGTGAACCCCCAGCTTCCCTCCTAGCTGTGATCCAACCTGACAACCAAGGCATGCTGTACCTTCCATAGGATGTTAGGAATGTGTCAGAAATATCTTCTCTGCCCCCATATATCAACCTATTACAGCTTTTACTTTTTAAAATAATGTTCTAGGGGTGCCTAGGTGGCTCAGTCAGTCAAACGACTGACTCTTGGTTTCTGTTCAGTGTCCTGAGACCCAGACTTAGGTCAGGATCTGTGCTCAGTTTGGAGTCTGCTTGTTTCTCTTCCTCTGATTCTCCCCTTGTTCTCTCTCTCTCACTCATAAAGAATCTTTTTAAAAAAAGTTCTCTTCCTGTAGGCATTTCTTAAATAGAATAAAAATTACTGGGAATAATGAAACTGTAAATTGCCCTTTTGATGGTGAATACTTCCTGTTTCAGGTGTCTTTTGCTGGGTAACCAACCATCCCAAAACTTAGTAGTTCAAGGGGTGCCTGCCTGGGTGGTGCAGTTGGTTAAGTATCCAACCATTGGTTTTGACTCAGGGTTGTGACCTCAGGATCATGATCTCAGGGTCATGAGATCAAGCCTTGCATCTCGCTCCAAGCACAGCATGGAGTTTGCTTGAGATTCTCTCTCCCTCTCCCTCTGCCTCTCCCACTCATTCCTCACCTCAAATAAATTTAAAAATCTTTAAAAAGAAAAAAAAAACCTTAATAGCTCAAAACAGCTTTCTATTTGAACACGATTTCAGGCGTTAGTATTTGATCAGAGCACAGTGGGAATAGCTCATCTCTGTTCTGTGATATCTGGGACGTCAGCTAGAAGAACTCCAATAGCTGAGATCTGGTTAGAATAATCCAACTGGGCTTATATGTCTAGGCTTCAGTCCTTGCCATTGTCTGGGTTCCTCCATTCTCCTCTAAATGTCCTCTCCATGAGGCTATCTTGGGCTTCTTTACACCTTGGTAGTCTCAGATAGCAGGATAGCCCCTTCCAGGGACTGGTTTTCCCTAGGGAGCAAGAGCAGAGGCTGCCAGACCTTCTTAAAGCTTAGACCTGAAACGGCATCATGTCTGCCACATTCTATTAGCCAAAGCAAGTCACAAGATCAAGCCAAGTTCAAGGGGAGTGACAGAAATAGACTCTGACCCTCAGTGGGGAAAATTGTCAAGAACTAGGGGCCATCTTTAATCTACCCTACCTCTCTTACTTGCCTCTCTTTCTCTGTCCTCCATCAGCCCTCTCTGCCACTCTGCTTTCCACACACATGTATGGAATCTTCTAGTCACCATGCTAATTATAGGAGTACAGAGATAACAAATGGTCCTTGACCTCAAGAAGCTTACAATCTGATAGAGAAACCACAAACCGATAATTACAATAAAGTGAAAAATGCAATGATTTGTGTACATATGTATATGGTCTTTATTTTTTTAATTTTATGTATTAAAGTAATCTGTACACCTAACATGGGCTTTGAACTCACAACCCCCATATCGAGTCGTATGTTCTTCTGACTGAGCCAGCCAGGCACCCCTGTATATGGTCTTTTAAAATCTTCTTTATTTTTTAAGATTTTATTTATTAGACAGAGAGACACAGCAAGAGAGGGAACACAAGCAGTGGGAGTGGAAGAGGGAGAAGCAGACTTCCCCACCTAGCAGGGAGCCCAATGCCGGGCTGGATCCCAGGACCCTGGGATCATGACCTGAGCCAAAGACAGCCGCTTAACTTGATGAGCTACCCAGGTGCCCCTGTATATGATCTTTAAAAAAGAGGCCAAGGGGTGCTTGGGTGGCTCAGTGGGTTAAACATCTGCCTTTGGCTCAGGTCATGATCTTGGAGTCCTGGGATCGAGCCCCACACAGGACTCCCTGCTCAGTAAGGAGCCTGCTTCCCCTTCTCTCTCTGCCTTCCTCTCTGCCTACTTGTGATCTCTCTCTCTCTGTGTCAAATGAATAAATAAAGTCTTTAAAAAAAAATAAGAGAGACCAATATATTATTCATATTTGTAACCCATCTAATTAAGGAGCCTGGATCCTCAGAAACTCTATATAAACCTCTATAAACACTAACTGAACCAAAGAATGAATGAATGTCATTAACATCTGAGCAGGAAACGAGCTTATTTGATCACTTTTTATGAAAAAAAAAAATAACAGGAGGGATGTCTTGAAATCAGCTTAATGAAATTAACTGCCCAGTTATTAATTCACCAAGTGATAAAAATCTCAAGATTTTAAAATTTCTATTGTGAGGCATAAAATATTAACTTATGCGTGCAGAATTGCTGAACCACCCCAGCACCCAGAAAATTCCCATGGGATACTCTTTGGAAAAGACTGGAGTGAGCATTCCAGGATCACTGGGACACACTGTGGGGAAAGCAAGTAGAAGGAAGGACCAACAAAGGCAGAAGGGTCCTGAAGAGCAAGTGGGATGGTCAAGGGTAATTTCGCTTAGCTCATAGTTCTGCCTGCATTCCTACAACTTAACTGTCGCTTGTCACATTGAGGCTCACACTGTTTGAGAAAACAAACAAACATTTGTTTGTTTAAGATACTGCTTATTGGTTTATTTTGTTGGTCTTGGTCAAATGTCAAGTTTTCTTTTAATCAACGTATACACAGACAGTGGAGCCTTTGGGCAGGGAGGATAGAGACCCAGGTGCTGCAAAGCTATCTTGGGGCAAGTTCCCTAGGAGGAGAGCTGAAAACGGCAGTTCTTGTCTTGGGGGCTGCTCACAGGAAAACCTTGTAAAGAAGTAAGGAGAACAGGACCTAGCAGGAGGAAAAGCCAAACACGGATGTGGTTTCAGGCGAAGCTGGCCTCAGCTCCATCCCACCTGGAACGCTGAAGTATAAATAGCAACATTGTCACTCTGTTTGTTTGCCTTGAGGCACAGGAACTGGGTTTTTGCACCCCATTATAGCCAGCCACTGGCTGGGACCACCCTGGTTTGAGGTTGAGGGTTAAAATCCACGTGGCAGCTCTAATGGCCCACTGGCAAGTGCTGGATAAAGTTGCAGGTGGGAGCGGTTAGCAACAGCACCTGCAGCAGCTCTGGGACAGTAAAAGGGATCCTAGGGGATCCGAGAAAGACACTGACAGCACCTGCTACAGAAGATGACTAATTTTTCCCACGAATTATGATGAACCTTAAAATCTAACACATATACACCTATAAGAATGGCTAAAAGGTGACATACATGCTGACCAGAGTGTTTCCCAAAAACTGGTGAAAATGGAAGAACAGGAGCTCTCTTTACATTGCTGGTTCAGTCGATTTGGGAAAATACTTGGCTCTACTTAAACAAACAAAGAAACTGTGATTGAGCAATTATTTTATTTTTTAATTTTTAAAAATTTTTAATTTATGCTTTTCTTTTCCTTTTTTTCTTTTTAAGATTTATTAATTTATTTTGAAAGAGAGAGCAGAGGGAGAGAGAGAGAACACAAGAGGGGTGGGGGGCAGAGGGAGAAGCAGGCTCCCCACTGAGCAGGGAGCCTGATGTGGGGCTCCATCCCAGGACCCTGAGATCACAACCTGAGCCAAAGGCAGATGCTTAACCACTGAGCCATCCAGGCGCCCCAAGAAGGTCACGTTTTTAAATGGAGCAATTTATAAGACACAGGTGAACAACAGCTGACATAATCAAGCATCAAGCCATTTGTACGGTAATAGAGGTATGAAGGGATCAGATTCAACAGAAGTAGCCCAAATCTGTCTGGCTAGATGGAGCTTTTCCACAAAGCAAAGGGTTCTGGAAAGGGCTGACTCATTTAAACCTAAGGTACGAACATATACAGTAGAATTGGTGCCCTTCCCCCTAAAAAAAAAAAAAAAGTTTAAAAAATCTCACTCAAATGATAGGATATGGCACAATATTTGACAGTATTGCTTTTATAAATAGCAAAAGCACCATCCTGTTCCTGCAAGTTACCCTAGAACTTGAGTTTAAAGACTGATAAATAAAAAGCATAATGCTATCTGCAGCCAAGAGCTTGAGACATGTCAGAAACTCCCCAACCTACCTCAAGTCAATTTATTTGCCAGTCCCAAGGGCACTGACATAATGTTAACAGACACAAGAGAGAACACATTGTACGGTCCCATTTATATAATGCTCACAAACAGGCAAAATCAATCTAAGATGATGTAAGTCCGGAACGTCCCTGGAAGGGGATATATGGGAGTAGTCTGGGATGCTAGCACTGTGTTCCATCTTGACTGGGCAGCGGCTTCACGAACTCATTCATTGTACAAGGTCATGAAGCTGTATAGCTAACGTATAGTTGTCCTTGTATACATGTTTTCAATCGATTAAAAGATTCAGATTTTAATCTGATTTGTCCAGGTCTAGGTGGTGTTATACAAAGTACTCAACTAAACTTCTCTGTTGGCAGTTGGTTCTTCGAGGGGAGGCATCTTTTTTTTCTTTTTAAGAAAACTCTATGCCCTACACGGGGCTTAAACTCATGACTCCGAATTCCAAGAGTTACATCATCTACCATCTGAGCCAGCCAGACCCTCCTGAGAGTGGGCTTCTTATCGCCACTTAACAAACATGAACAGGCACTGTGCTAGGCTCTGGGGACACAGCAGAGCAAAAATGCCATCCCTGCCTCGGTCAATATTTGCAAAGGGGGGGATGCTGATATTTGGAATCCCCAAAATTCAGGATTACACTTTGCTCCTGCTTGGTGAAAACACAGCTGCATGAGAAGAACAAATGACCATTTTCCTCAAGAAAAAAGGTTTATAAAAGTGCCTATAATACCCCCCTGGGGAGGGGAGGGAGTTAGACCGTACTTACTACAGACCACTTAAAAGGAAAAACTTGCCATGGACTGTAATAAAGCACAGATCAGAATTCATACCAGAATGATCAGAGGAGTGGGGGGTTTTGTGCACCGGTTAGCTTCTCATAGAGCTTCCTGGAAAGACAGGGTTCTATCTCTTTGTCCCCATTTTTATTTGATTTATGCTTTCTTTGTCTTATGCCTTTCATGTTCCTAATGAAATGTTCCCAAATAAAAATATAAGAAAATGACTAAACTTCAATTCCTTTATTTGAGAAGGTTATTTACATATGTTAATTTGAATGATATTATGATATAATTTTTACACTCATTTTTTTCAGTGCCCCAATACTTCCAAATACAGCTTATCCTTAAAATGCAAAAAGTCATTCCAAACAGAAAGAACACAATACAACTAAATTTTTTGACAACCATGTTTTTTTTAACATTTTTAAAAAGATTTTATTTATTCGACAGAGAGAGAAAGAAGGATCACAAGTTGGCAGAGAGGCAGGCAGAGGGAGAGGGAGAAGCAGGCTCCCCGCTCAGCATAGAGCCCCATGCGGGCCTTGATCCCGGGACCCTGAAATCATGACCTGGGCCAAAGGCAGAGGCTTAACCCACTGAACCACTGAGGCACCCCTACAACTCCATTTTTAAATGGTTTAAAAAGCATAACATTGATGAAATCAGTTACTATTAGAAAAGGATAGATGTTGCATGTATTTTCCTAATATTAATTCATTTATTCCACAAGGATCTGTTCATCATCTTTTTAAATTTCATTTCCTTTTCCTTTCATGTGGGAAGCACTGTAATAAATGATACACCGTCAAAGATAAGTAAGACCCAGCTTTTATCTCCAGGGATTTAAAATGTGACAGCAGTGAAGAAATCTACAGGTGTGACAAATTAAATAGTAATAATAATACAAGAATTACGTAAACTAGGGGCGCCTGGGTGGCTCAGTGGGTTAAAGCCTCTGCCTTAGGCTCAGGTCATGATCCCAGAGTCCTGGGATCAAGCTCCGCATCGGGTTCTCTGCTCCGCAGGGAGCCTGCTTCCTCCCCTTTCTCTCTGCCTGCCTCTCTGCCTACTTGTGATCTCTGTCAAATAAATAAATAAAATCTTAAAAAAAAAAAAAAAAGAATTACGCAAACTACACAGGAGTAAGTAAGAATTTTTTAAGACTCCTACAAGAGCATCAAAAATACAAGTGACACTGGTAGATACAAGATGATTAAAAGCAATAGCAGTAGGTGTATTTTATTGTCTTTTTGGTAAAAAGGAGGGAAAATATTTGTATTTGCTTATATATATTGACTCTGAAAGATACATGAAAAACTAAAAGGTTATCCTGCGGCAGGGAGAGAACCGAGCAAATGGGAAGAAATGTGTTATAAGATGTACACAGAGTTTGGGGTTTTGGTTTTTTAATTTATTATTATTATAATTATCATTATTTTAACATAGAATTTGTTTTAATCAGATATGATAGTACACACAGATGTGGCAATGACTCTCACAGAGGAAGAAATTTTACCCTAGAAACAGGAAGTATAGCACATAGGGGAAGCACCCAGGGAAACACCAGAGTGGTGAAGAGGCAGAGGGAGACAAGAGGAAAATGTGGACAAACATCTTTACTGTGGTTTCAAAGGAAAGGGTGAAGTAGAGTGAATGGGCTTGATATTGGCTAGTTTGATCATTTCAGTGGGCTCTGGGGGATAGGGGCTATCTTTACTTTCCTGTTGTTTGGCTGGAGTGTAAAAGCCTGACAAAGATGTGGTTGGGGTATGGTAGACTCTGAATTGGTGGTTCGCATGTGAAAGACACACTTGCTGGTTAAGTACTTCACCATTTCTAGGAATGGCTAGCCCTGGGAGGGGAAGTATCTCTGGGTTCAGCAAGATGTCACATCATCAGAAAATATACAAAATAAAAAACACTTAATCTTTTCACATATTGTGGGAAACATATTGATGTGAATATATTTGCTCCTTCTTGTGATAGCTGTCTGACATACAGCTCCACCTTCTCTGATACCCAAGATGGCGGCCTCCAGTGGTCAGATCTTCAATAGTTCATGGTGGTGCATGATCATGGCTGACTGGTCCAGAATAAGCTCAAGATGGACCAATGAGATTCTTTCTTTTGAAAGCTGATGCTTCAAATATAGAGAGATAGGCAAAAAAAATTTCTGGAGCTGAGTTTTTTCAAGGATAATAACAATTATTTTTCATACCTGACTGTCCAATATGGTAGCCACTAGCCACATGTGCCTCTTAAGTACTTAAAATGTGGCTAATCTGAGTTGAGGTGTATTGTAAGTGCATCAGATTTTGAAGACTTAGCACAAAAATAAAATGCAAAATATCTCATTCATATGTTTTTAATGTTTTTTTTTAAAGATTTTATTTATTTATTTATCAGAGAGAGAGAGAGGGAGAAAGCGAGCACAGGCAGACAGAATGGCAGGCAGAGGCAGAGGGAGAAGCAGGCTCCCTGCTGAGCAAGGAGCCCCATGTGGGACTCGATCCCAGGACGCTGGGACCATGACCTGAGCCAAAGGCAGCTGCCTAACCAACTGAGCCACCCAGGCATCCCTCATTCATATGTTTTTATATTATTATTGTTCAAAGGATAATATTTTGGATATACTGGGTCAGATAAGATATATAAAAATTAATTTCACCTGTTTATTTTAAATATAGATAGTCCTAGAAAATGTGAAATGACATCTGTGAGTCATGATCTGTCTCCCGAGTAGATAGCATTACTCTGGACAAAGAGAAATCTGTGAACATACAGTGAAATTTTTCTTTTTCTTTTTCTTTTTTTCTTTTATTTATCCAGTGAAAATTTTCTTTCATCTTCCCTTTCCCTGTCTTGGTTATTCAACTCTTCAATTATCTGAAAAACTCATTGCTTCATATATGTATGTGTATGATCTAGCTGGAGTTCATTTCTATTTCTTGCCACAAAATTAAATCATATGATGTTGTGAATGTTCAGAAAAGGATTAACCCAATATGAGAGGGTGATAAATTAAACCAAGCAAACCCTGTTAGGACACAGAACAGAAATGACAACATGCAGACAAGAGATGTCAACACAGTTTTGAAAGATGGAAAGTAGATGGACAAGTAAAGTCCAGGATAAATTCCAAGCCACAGAGCATTACTTCTGCTGTATTCTGTTGTTGGTCAAGTGAGCTACAAAGATCCATCCAGATTCAAGAGTAGGGAGCATAGACTCCCATGTCCCATGCTCTCCACCATCTTGTTTTGCCCAGCCCCGGGAATGAAGAACCTAAACCACTCAGGGACACCAGGCACAGATGAGGCCCTACTGAATACAGCAGAATTGAATAAAAGTCTACCCTACTAATGGGGGATTCCTGGAATCCTTCTCCTGCTGGTCTCCTAGGATGGTGACTGCCAGACCTATATCTCCCAATCAGAACATTAGAAGATTCTTTTCTGGAGAAATTCTCAGCATAAGAGAAAAGACATAAAGATACAAACATTCAGGGTTCCCCAGTGAAGTGAAAAATGAGATAGCCTTTAAAAAAAAAAAAAAAGATGAAATAGAGTCAACATTTCTTCTTTCTAGTGTGAAATATCCCAAATCAACAAGGAGACCGAGAACAGAAATGCAAACTCATTGTTAGGACTGCTCTGAAACCTTAAACCAAAATACGGTGTTGGAACAGTCAAAGTACAGGAAATATAGAGAGAAAAGATACTTGCAACTGCAGAGATTAGAACATAATTAGCCTAGAACACTTTTCCAAAGTAAGTGTTACGCCTGAGACTCTAAAACCAACAACCTCCTGTTGCAACAGCAGAACAGTGTTCTATAGGCTGTTGGTGGCATCTTCCCTGGACCCTTCAGGTCGGAGACTTAAGACACACTCCTCCTCATTTCTTTTATTGCCATCATTGGCATCAAGAGAGAACCTAGCGTTCTCAGCTTTCCTTTCCTCCAGGATGAAGATCAGAAGAGATCCCCAAACCCCCATTTCTGTCTATGCACAACACTCATCCTTGCTTTTACAATATGCCTTGAATCCAGGACTTACATCATTAGGTCCTTCACTCATGTTTGAGAAGCCCCAGAGGCCCAGCTCACCCCTCATCACCCACACTCCCATCCCAGAAAAGCTCTGCACATTCTTCGTTCTGTCCTTTTCCCCACCACTTCCTACTCATCAAACCTCTCTTCTACTGTGCAACAACAAAATCCCCGGCATTCTTAATATCTCTCAACAGCTCCCCCAGCTTCCTGCTCTAGTGGAAGTCTGACTTACCCCTCAGGACACTGTATTACCTGCATCCCTCTCAAGAGGGGCTATTTTTTTCTCCCACACTGGGTGGGAGGTGAGATAGGTGTCTTCCTTCCTCCTCTGTGCTACTTCCAGATTATTCTCCCTCTTTCCTCTGCAAATCTCAGCTTTCAATATCCTCTATCACCTTGTATCACCTACTGCCCCCCATGGCTATCACCTATTCCCCTGGGGATAACCTCCACCCCTTATTTCTTGGCAGTCTTAGCCCTTGGCTCAAAATCACTCTAAAACTTTTAACTCAGGGTGACTTCAATATACCGGTAGGTGACCTTTCCAACCTCTCGCCTTTCACTTTCCTGAACTTCAAGTTTGGCCTTCATCTTATCTCAGCCCCTCATTTCTATGGTCAAACACTATAGTAGTCTGGGCCATGGGCAAGTGCTAGCCAATGAACTCTTGTTAGCAGTCCTCATAAGGTGAGCACAGAAATTCTAGAGGAAGCTTTTAGATACTTACAAAGCAATTTGACATTGCTGTAACATCCAACCATGTGATTAATGCTTTTTGGGTCAGTGTATTTTATAAAATGTCTTTTTAAGGAAACTCCATTTGTTCCAGCTCTGTGTGTATGTGAGGTTGTGTGTGGGGGTAGGGGGTTGTGATGGATTGCATGGGGAAGAAAGAAAAGCACTTGTTCTATCATCACAGCTGCCTAGCTGGCTGCCTAGACCTTGTTACTACCAGTAATCACTTCTACGACATAATCTCACTCTATTAAAAAAAAAAAAAAAAGATTTTATTTGAGAGAGAGAAAGAGAGAACAGGAGAAGGAGGGGCAGAAGGGGTGAGATAGACAGTCCCAAGCAGACATCCCCTTGAGCAGAGAGCTGTCCTCAGGGCTCAATCCTAAGATTTTGAGATCATGACCTGAGCTGAAGTCAGATGCTTAACTGAGCCACCCAGACCTCTTTGTTTGTTTGTTTGTTTGTTTTTTAAGTGTGAAATAATCTCTCTTCATGCATTCTACTTCTGACTACCATCACTTTATGGTATCTCCAACAATCGTTTGACCCACCAGAACCCCCAACCCATTAATCTGGTCATTTGTTCACCACCACTCTTGCCTTTTGTTCCATCCCCACCCAGCTTACTTTCCATGACCAGTAATTATCATCACATCCTTCCCTTGCTTAAGGGAAAGAGGGCTTTCACTTCAACATATTCACTTGGCAAAACTTCAAAACTGATTAAATTCATCTCTCCACTTATTCTGGTTTTGTGCCTGTGGAGCAGAACAAGCCGGGGAAAAACACTTGAAATGCACATCAACAGCTTCAGTTGGATCCCTGATACTGCTCAGGATTCATGTTATACTTCCCTTGTCCATTCACTCCCCTATTCTCCTAGATGGCTGCTGCACAGATGCTCCTTTGTCCTCAGAGAGATGACACCTCCTTCTCTGTCTTCACTCTCAATTGATGGCCTTGCTTCCTACTGCAAGGATCTTAGAATCTTTAGCACGTAGCTTCTACACCTCCCACTGCCCCATCTACCCACCTTTACCACTGGCACTCATATACTCTGTTACCATAGAATCTGCAATCATTATTCCTGCTCTTATCTAAAGCCAATCCCTCCCCTTGAACATTAGATCCCATCCTCTTTTGTTCATTTAAAGAAATCACTCCAGGGATTCTTCTTCTCTTCCTTCCCCACACCATCCATGTTTTCCTCTCTACTGGATCATTCTCATCTGGACACAAGAAGGCTTAAAAAAACAACACAAAACAAAAAAATTATCTTAATTTTACTTTAATGATCATCTACCACTCTATGCCTTTACTTTGCAGCAAAACTCTTCTGTCTTCTTCTGTTTGTGTTACTATCTTTGGTTTTTTCTGCATTCTTTCTTAAATCCACTCCACTTTTGCTTTCATGCTCACAGAGAAAACTCCTGAAGCAATTCTTTTCATAATCACCAGTAACCTTCATGTGGACAAATCCAGTCATGGTCCTCCTATTCCTTAAACTATTAGCATTTCACATAGTTGATCACTCTTCTACTTCACCAGATCATAGGACATCTGGTCTCTTGGTTTTCTTCTACTCATTGGCCATTCTCTCTCAGTCACTTTTGCTGGCTCTTCACCTTCAACCACGCCATGCTAGAGTGTCCAAGGACTCTTTATTTATTTATTTATTTATTTATTTAAAAACTTTTGATTTATTTATTTGACAGAGAAATCACAAGTAGGCAGAGAGGTAGGCAGAGAGAGGTGGGAAGTAGGCTCCCCGCTGAGCAGAAAGCCTGATTTGGGGTTCAATCCCAGGATGCTGAGATCATGACCCTAGCAGAGGCTTAACCCACTGAGCCACCCAGGTGCCCCCAAGGACTCTTTCTTTAGACTCTCTATTTATACTTATTTCCTTGGTGATATCATCCAGTCATAAAACCTCAAATTCCAGGTATATAAAACTCCCAAGTTTATATATCCATATAGACTTCAATCTCAAGTTCCAGACCTGTGTATTCAAATGCTTATTCACATCTCCATTTAGATGTCTAGTAAACACCTCACACTAATGCACAAACTGAACCATTGATCTTTCCCCACAGGTCCTGTATCCACAGCCTTTCCAATGGTGAACTCATCCAATTGATCAAACCAAGAACTTTGGAGTCATCCTTGATGGTGTCCTTCTCTTAAACCCCACACCCAACCCATCAGCAAATCTAGTTGATTCCATCTTCAAAGCACATCCTGAATTCACCTACTTTTCGTCATCCCCACTGTTTCCATCTAAGTGCAAGCCACCACCACTTTTTGTCAAGATTATCAAAATAGACTTGTGAGTGACCTTTTGCTTCTACCTTTACTCTCTACAATCTATTATCTACCCAGCTAGTGGAATGATGCTTTTCAGTAGTAAATGTGATTGTGCCAATTATCCTCTGAGAACCCTGCAATGGCACCCATCCCGTTCAGAGTAAAAGGCAAAATCCTTCCCATGCTCTACAGGGCACTAAATGATTTGCCCCACCATTACCTTTCTGATCCCCTCTTTTATCATTCTTGACCCTGACCATTCAACCCTAGCCACACTGCCCTCATTGTTATGCTGCAAAAATGTTAGTCATGGCCCCTTCTCAGAGCCTATGCACCTGCTATTCCCTGTGTCTGGAACACTCTTCTCCCACAGGTCCACATGGTCCTCTATCAACTTCTTCCCATCTTTGCTCAATATCACATTGTCAGTGAGACCAACAGTGATCGTCATTTTGTAATTTTAATCAGACTTCTTCTCTCTGCTGACCCTCTAGTCTTCTCACCCTGCTTGGCTTTTCTTATCACTTTCAACATACAATTCAAGCTATCAATGTATATTTGCATTATCTGTTTTCTCCACAAGAATTCCTTAAGGTTGGATATTTATCAGTTTTGTTTATATACGTATATTCCAAGTACCTAAAACACTACCTGACACTTAGTAGTCATCAAATAAATACTCACTGAATGAACTTAGACTCACAGATACAGGAAACAAATTGATTACAAAGTAGGGCAGCAAAGTAGGTCAAAGGGATTAAGAGGAGTAAACTTTCAGTTATAAAATAAATGTCTTGCAAATGTAGTATACAACATGGGAAATATAGACAATAATATTGTAATAACTTTGTAAGGTGACAGATGGAAACTAGACTTATCATGGGGATCATTTCATAGTATATAAAAATATCAATATACATCTGAAATAGAATATTGTATGCCAATTATACTTCAAATAAAAAAATATTTATTGAATGAAGGAGTGAATGAATGAAGAGTGAAGACAGGGCTGAATAAGAAATCACCAGAGAATTCTTATTTGCAGACTCAGTCAGTGAGGCTGGGGAGGATGACAGGATGACATCCCTGATTGTGAGCAGAGTCAGTCTTGGTTGGTTGAGGAGAGGTAAAAGCTAAAATAATTCACTAACCATGAACCCTATGTCATGAGAAGAATTCTTGATGTCTTATGTCCTGATCCTTCCATACATTTCTCCTGCAAATAGCCCCACAGAGAATTCACTTCCTTCAAAGATTAAGTGATGATAATCATGATAATAATAACTATAGAAGCAGAAGAAGAAATGGTAAAGGATGTATACAAATACCAACAAGAAAACAAAAGAGAGGGCGCTTGAGTGACTCAGTTGTTGAGCGTCTGACTCTGGTTTCCATTCAAGTCATGATCTCATGGGTTGTAAGATTGAGCCCTAGGAGCCCTATGGGGGGGCTCCTCACTCAGCAGGGAGTCTGCTTGAAAGATTCTCTGCTTTTGCCCCGTCCCCTGTTTCTGCTCATGCTCTGTCCCTCTTTCTCAAAATAAATAAATAAATCTTAAGAGTTCTCGCCAGAATAATGTTGCCCAGGAGTAGACAAAAATGTGACTACATACATATTGCCATGACTTACAACATTCAACAAAGGAAACTCAAGAACACAAATTAGAGCTCCACAGGATTAAGTAAGCCATAATGAGACAACAAAAGGAAATGAAGGGAGTAACATGGGTAAAATGGTAAACTAGAAAGCCCTACCTCTGGAATTTCACTTCTTACTTTAGGAATCTCATTTACCCATAGAAACATGGGGGAAACAACGAAAAACTGTCTGAATAATATTGTAGGAGCTTTAGAAACCGACAAAAGTTTTTCAGCAACCAAGCAAAAACTCGGTCAAGAAAAACCCACCTTCTCAATGGTGAGAAAGTTTTGTGGTAAAGGTAAATACATGAATAAACATAAAAGCCATATCATATGACAATATTTCATATTTTAGTATTATATTAAACGTCAACATTTTGCATTTTATAATTGCAAAACTGTAACTCCACTTTTTATTTGCTGAAGGATTTAAAAGACAAATGCACAAAAATATGTTAGTGTGTACAAAATTACATAAAGGTGTAATTTCTGACAGCAAGACATAAGAACATAAAGAAGAGGGATAGAGGGGCGCCTGGGTGGCTCAGAGGGTTAAGCCTCTGCCTTCAGCTCAGGTCATGATCTCAGGGTCCTGGGATTGAGCTCCATATCGGGCTCTCTGCTCCACAGGGAACCTGCTTCCCCTCCTCTCTCTGCCTGTCTACTTGTGATCTCTCTTTCTGTCAAATAAATAAATAAAATCTTAAAAAAAAAAAAAAAGAAGAGGGATAGAGCTTTATAGGAGTAGAATTTTTGTGTGTAATTGGGTTAAGTGATATCACCTCAAATTAGATTTAATAACTATGAGATGTTATATGTAATCTCCAGGGTACCACAAAAAATATCTATAGAATATACATCAAAGTAAATGAGAAAGACATAAAAATACGTCATTGCCAAAAAATCAACTAAACACAAAAGAAGGTAGTAATGGAAGAAACTAAGGACAAAAAAGTTATAAGACCTATGGAAAATTAATAGCTAAATGGCAGAAGTAAGTCCTTTTTACCAGTAATTACTTCACTTTTTTAAAAAAGATTTTATTTTTAAGTAATCTCCATACCCAACATGGGGCTTGAGTTTACAATCCTGAGATCAAGAGTCACATGTTCGGGCGCCTGGGTGGCTCAGTGGGTTAAGCCGCTGCCTTCGGCTCAGGTCATGATCTCAGGGTCCCAGGATCGAGTCCCGCATCGGGCTCTCTGCTCAGCAGGAAGCCTGCTTCCCTTCCTCTCTCTCTGCCTGCCTCTCTGCCTACTTGTGATCTCTCTCTGTCAAATAAATAAATACATAAATCTTAAAAAAAAAAAAAAAGAGTCACATGTTCTAAGCCAGCCAGGTATCCCCCTCAGTAATTACTTTAAATGAAACAGACTGAAGTCTCCAATCAAAGGCATAGACTGGAAGAATGAATTAAAAAACATGATCAAACTGTGTGCTGTTTACAACAGACTCATTTTAGATCTCAAGAGGCAGAATAAATTGAAAGTGAAACAATGGGAAAAAATATGCCATGCAAACAGTAACCAAAGAGAGCAGGGGTGGCTATATTAATATCAGACAAGACAAAAGTGTTATAAGAGATAAAGAGGCATATAATATATTGATAATAAGGTCAATTCCCCCAAGAAGATATAACATTTATAAATATATATACACTAAACATTAGAAAGTCAAAATATAAGAAGGAAACATTGGCAGAATTGCAGGGAGAAATAGACATTTCTTTCTTTTTTTTTTTTTTTAAGATTTTATTTATTTATTTGACAGAGAGAGAGAGCACAAGCAGAGGGGCAGCAGGCAGAGGGAGAAGCAGACTCCCCACTGAACAGGAAGCCTGATGCGGGATTCCATCCCAGGACCCCGGGATCCTGACCTAAGCAGTAAGCAGATGCTTAATGACTGAACTACCCAGGCTCCCTGAAATAGACATTGCTATAATAGTAGAGGACTTCCCCATACTCCTTTCAATAAGGATAGACAATCAATAAGGAAATAGAGGACTTTTTTTTTTTTTTTAAGATTTTACTTATTTATTTGACAGACAAAGATCACAAGTAGGCAGAGAGAGGAAGAAGCAGGCTCCCTGCTGAGCAGAAAGCCCTGATGCGGGGCTCTGGATCATGACCGGAGCCGAAGGCAGAGGCTTAACCTGCTGAGCCACCCAGGCGCCCCGGAAATAGAGGACTTTAACAACACCATAAACCAGACATACGTAGAACACTCTTCCCAACAGCGGCATATACGTTTTTCTCAACTGACTTCCTGAACACTTTCCAGAGAGACCATATGTTAGGCTAAAAAACAAGTCTTAATGAATTTTAAAAGATTAAAATCAAAGTATCTTTTCTGATCATGATGGAATGAAGCAAGAAATCAATTACAGAAGGAAAACTGGAAAAGTCACAAATACATGTAAATTAATCAGCATGCTTTTACATTAAATTCCACATGTGGAACTAATTATTACACTGCATGTTAATTAACTGGAATTTAAATAAAAACTTGAAAAAAGAAAAAAGAAACAGCATGCTTTTTTAAAAAAAATATTTTATGTATTTATTTGAGAGAAAGAGAGAGAGCATGAGCAGTAGGGAGGAACAGAGGGAGAGAGAGAGAAGCAGACTCCCCGCCCAGCAGGGAGCCTGATACCGGGCTCCATCCCAGGACCCTGAGGTCATTACCTGAGCCAAAGGAAGACGCTTAACCAACTGAACCACCCAGGTGTCCAAAAGCGTGCTTTTAAGTAAACAGTGGGTCAAAGGAAAAATCACAAGGGAAATTAGAAAATACCTTGAGACAAATGAAAACAAAGATACAAAATACCAAAATGTTTGGGATTCAGTGAAAACAGTGCTAAGAGGAAAATTTATAGCAGTAAATGCACACACTGAAAAAGAAGACATATCTCAGATCAATAACCTAAGCCTACACTGGAAAGGAAAGCAAACTAAACCCAAATCTAGCAGAAAGAAGGAAATAATCAAGATTAAAGCAGAGGTAGGAATGAAATAGAGAATAGAAAAACAGTAGGGAATGGGGCGCCTGGGTGGCTCAGTGGGTTGGGCCGCTGCCTTTGGCTGGGGTCATGATCTCAGGGTCCTGGGATTGAGCCCCGCATCGGGCTTTTTGCTTCGCAGGGAGCCTGCTTCCCTCTCTCTCTCTCTCTCTCTCTGCCTGCCTCTCTGCCTACTTGTGATCTCTGTCTGTCAAATAAATAAATAAAATCTTAAAAAAAAGAAAAGAAAAGTAAAACATTAAAAAATAAAATTAAAAAAAAAGAAAAAAGAAAAACAGTAGGGAAAAAAACAATAAAACTAAAAGATAATTCTTCAAAAAGTCAATGAAATAAACAAACTTTAAAAAAATATATTTTATTTTAAGTAATCTCTATGCCCAATGTGGGGCTTGAACTTACAACCCTGAGATAAGAGTTGCATTCTCCATCAACTGAGCCATCCAGGTGGCCCTAAATGAGGTTTTAGTTCAACTGACCAGGGAAAAAAAGATATAAAAGACTCAAATCATCAAAATCAGAAATGGAAGTGTGGACAGTATTATAAATTTTATGGAAATAAGAATGATTTTAGGAGACTACTATGAATGCTGCATGCCAATAGACAGGGTAACCTAGATGAAATGGACAATTTCTAGAAACAATCTAACAAAACTGAATCATAAAGAAACAGAAAATCCGAATATACCTATATTATTGAGATTGAATCAGTAACCAAAAACCTCCCAACAAAGTTAATGTCCTGGGTCAGATGACTTCAGTAGTGAATTCTACCAGATATTTAAAGAATGAACACCAGTCCTTCCCCAAATCTTTTAAAAACTGAAGAAGAGGGTATGCTTGGGTGGCTCAGTCAGTTAAGCATCTGCCTTGGGCTCAGGTCATGATCCCAGGATCCTGGGATCGAGTCCCATACCAGGCTTCTTGTTTGGCAGGTAGCCCGCTTCTCCCTCTGCCTACTGCTCTTGCCACGTGCTCTCTCTCTCTCTCTCTAACAAATAAAAAAAAAAAAAATCTTAAAAAAAAAAAAAAATGAAGAGGAGGGAACACTACCTAACTCATTCTATGAGACCAGCACTACCCGGATACCAAAACAAAGACACTATAAGAAATAAAAATTTACACACCAATATCCCTGATGGATACTGATGGAAAAATCCCCAATAAAATACTAGAAAACTGAGTACAAGTGCTAATTGGCCCTGCAAATAAAAAGGTGGATTTGTTTAAAAAAAAAAAAACTAGCAAATCAAATTCAGCAAGATATTTTGTTTTAAGATTTTATTTATTTATTTGACAGAGAGAGAGACATTGAGAGAGGGAATACAAGCAGGGGAAGTGGGAAAGGGAGAAGCAGGCTTCCCGCTGACCAGAGAGCTCCACCCCAGGACCCTGGGATCATGACCTGAGCCAAAGGCAGATGCCCAATGACAGAGCCACCCAGGTGCCCCCAAATTCAGAAGCATATTAAAAAAGATCATGCAGGGTGCCTGGGTGGCTCAGTGGGTTAAAGCCTCTGCCTTCGGCTCAGGTCATGATCCTGGGGTCTTGGGATCGAGCTCCGCATCGGGCTCTCTGCTCAGCGGGGAGCCTGCTTCCTCCTCTCTCTCTGCCTGTCTCTCTGCCTACTTGTGATCTCTGTCAAATAAATAAATAAAATCTTAAAAAAAAAAAAAAATCATCCATCTTGACCAAGTAGGATTCATTCCTGGAATGCAAGCCTGGTTCAGCATATGAAAATTAGTGTTGTAACACATCACATTAACTGAATGAAGGAGAAACCCACACAACCAGAAAAAGCATTTGACAAAATTCAATACCTTTTTTAATATAAAAAAACCCGACACTTAATAAACTAGAAATGGAAGGACACTTCCTCAACAGGATAAAGGCCATATATGAAAAACCAGTAGATAATATCATCTCCAACGGTAAAAGACTGAAATCTTTTCCCCTAAGATCCAGGACAAGACAACGATGCCCACTTTTGCCACTTCTGCTCCATATAGTACTAAAGTCCTAGCTAGGGAAACACAGCAAGAAAAAGAAAAGACACTTACATTGGAAAGGAAGGAGTGAAATTATCTCCATTCACAGATAACATACTTTTATACACAGACACCCCTAAAGAGTCTATACACGATAAATTCAGCAAAGTCGCAGGATACAAGATCAATGTACAAAACTCACCTGCATTTTAGAAAGGATTTATTTATTATATGTATATATAGAGAGACAGAGCATGAGTGAGGAGAAACAGGGGAGGGACAGAATCTCAAGCAGACCCCCCACTGAGTGCACAGCCCCATGTGGGGCTTTATCTCAAGACCCCAAGATCAGGGGGCACCTGGGTGGCTCAGTGGGTTAAGCCTCTGCCTTAGGCTCAGATTCTGATCTCAGGGTCCTGGGACTCAGCCCTGCATCAGGGCTCTCTGCTCAGCAGGGAGACTGCTTCCTTCCCCACCTCCCCCTCTGCCTACCCCTCTGCCTACTTGTGATCTCTCTCTCTGTGTCAAATAAATAATTTAAATCTTAAAAAAAAAAGAACTGAAGATCATGACCTGAGCCAAAATCGAGAGTTGGGTGCTTAACTGAGTCACCCAGCTGCATTTCTATACATGAACAAAGAACAATCCAAGAAAGGAATTAAGAAAACAACTCTGTTTAAAATAGCATCAGGGGGCGCCTGGGTGGCTCAGTGGGTTAAGCCTCTGCCTTCGGCTCAGGTCATGATCTCAGGGTCCTGGGATCTCAGGGTCCTGAGATCGAGCCCCACTACTGGCTCTTTGCTCACAGCAGGAAGCCTGCTTCCCCCTTGCTCTCTGCCTACTTGTGATCTCTCTCTTTGTCAAATATATTAATAAAATATTAAAAAAAAAAAAAGAAAAGAAAACAGCATCAGAAATAATAAAATTCTTGGGAGCGGATTTAACAAAGGAGGAGAAAGACTTGTACACTGGAAACCCCAAATATTGCCCCCCACAGTTAAAGAAAGATATAAATAAATGGAAAAACATTTCCCGATGAATTGGAAGACGCAGCATTGCTAAGGTGACAATATTCCCCTAAGTGCTCCTATGCATTCCCTATCAAAATCCAAGTGGTATTCCTTGCAGAACTAGAAACACCAGTCCTAACATTCATATACTATCTCATGGGACCCCAAATTGCCAAAGCAATCTGGAAAAATATCGGAGTTGGAGGACTCAGATTTGATTTCAAAACTTATTATAAACTTACAGTAATCAAAACAGTATTGTTCTGACTGGCATTTAAGGACAGACATGCAGAACAACGGGACAGAATAGAAAGCCCAGAAGTAAACCCTCATGTATATGGTCAATAATTTTTAACAAGGGGGTCATGTTCACAACAAAGGTTCAACAAATGATGCTAACTTGCATGCCAGAAAGTAAGCAAGTATGAAAAAAAGAAAAACCCACATTGGTGGGGATATGTCAAAGGGTACAGAAGGCAGCTGGAAGGGCTCCCCATGGTCAAAGCTTTAACAATTTGACCTGCAAGTTAAAGTAATGCTGTGTTATAAACCAAAGTACAAAATAAGTACGTGTGAGTCCTCGTGGATATAAATGAATGCTTGCATACATTACTAAATGAGAGAGAAGAGACAACTCTGCTACACAGAATTCCCAATAAATTAAATAAATCCTCCACTGAATTCACAGCAATCAGTTTCAGGGCCAGACAAAAAACTGTGTCGGACTTACCGAAATGAAGTCTATGGTCTCCAACATGTAGTCTTCCTAAGTGATTTTCAAGGGCAGTCTCGACTGTGATTTTTGCTTGACAAGTTGAGGGCTGACTTTAGAAGTTAAACCCGAAGAAGATGGGGCCCTATTGTATTCCCTGTCTGTTAAAGCCCACTACAGGGCCCTACCCGAGCAGAGCTTTTTAAATAGTCATAAGGGTGCTTTAGAGGGTATCATGTGATGTGATATTTCTGGAATCATTTGGTGTTGAGATTGGCACATTTTTGCAAAGGTCAGACACTGGTGCCAATCCAGTTGACACCCTCCACCTTCTTCCTAAACAAATCCAGCCCCCTGGCTGCCTCCTCTTTCTATAGGAGACATGCCCCATACAACCTTCTCATCCATTGCTCTAGGCGTCTGCCCATACCTGCTACATTCGTGCCCACCGTTTATCCTACTTTAAACCTATGCCTTCCTATTAATATCTCCCACCAGAGTACTGATGATTAATATTCGCTAAAACAGAAGTGACTTGGAAACCCAGCTTTCCCATAATAGTTGCAAAGACCTGGCCCTGATTCAAGCCCACAAAACACAAGCCAAATTATACACTGGGTAGTGAAGACATTGTTTTTTTCTTTCCCAAATCCTGCCCTTGTATGAGCTAAGGTGGAACAAGCATTGTGTGACCACATTGTTCAAACGGAGGGAGATGATTGTACTCCCCCGACTTAGTTTTCATTTCTTGGTTCTTCTCCAAACCCCTGATTTCCAACTGTACTTCTTTTTGATGTCTCCTCCTCCTTGTAAAAGGCTGGAGGGGAGGGCAGAGGGCAGTCGGGGCTTCCTCCCCTAGGAATGCAGAGTCTTAGAGCTTTCTCAGAAGGTCAGATTTATATCTTTGTCTTACAAATTAAGCTCAGGCTGATGGCAGTCGTTGTGTCTCCCAGGGATTTGACGTAGAAGAATGATCCTGCAAGCAAGCAATTTCAAAAGGGACTTCAAGGGTTGAAAACAGCTCAGCGAGGATGGGGTAGCTAGCCATCTAAAGCCCACAGGTTTCCCGTACACCTGAGTTTGAGCAAACAGGCTTCTGAGTCTTCCTGTTTTAATGTCACCAATGGCTGCATTTCCAGCTCCCATCAAAACCAACACTGAAGCGACAGCAGTTGTGAATAGAGCACCACTGTCCTTCTATGGGGACAGCAGCGGAGAACAGTGGTCATTTGCACATCAGTCCAAAATTGAGAGGGGTGGGAGTTCGTATGATCTCAGGATACCAGGACGCTAGAAGAGAGGCGGAGAGATGAGAGGTTCAGAAGTTCTGGTCCACAAAACAAATTGTGTTAAACTCACCATGTTTCCAAATCTTTGTATCATCCTGATAAACATAACGACGGGATATTTGTATAGCTCGCTGGGATCAGCTGGAGGGAGCTTCATGGAAGGGCTCCTGGCTCGCTCAGTTTGTAGAGCATGAGATTCTGGGACGCAGCGTCATGGATGATCAGTATTTACATTGTCTTTATATATATTCTTTAAAAAAAAAAAAAGATAAAATAAATCTACGATACTCTATTATTATGAAAAGAAAAACAAAAGCAAAGTATTGGGGCAGATTCAAATATTGAATCCATATAAAATCTCCTGATAACAACTCCATGATTTTTTTTTTTTTTAATGAAAAACTACAGCTTGTTTCTCTGTGTCTTTTTTATACCAAGTTTTATGTTTAAAGCTGCACGGAGGGGTGCCTGGCTGGCTCAGTCAGAAGAAGGTATGGCCCTTTATCTCGGGTTTTTGAGTTCAAGCCACGTTGGATATAGAGATTACTAAAAAAATAAACTTAAGAAAAATAAAAAATAATAATAAAGTGTCTGTACAGAAATCCTGATCAAGACTTTTTAAAAAAGAT
The DNA here is from genome assembly GCF_022355385.1 of Mustela nigripes. Classification (NCBI taxonomy): domain Eukaryota; kingdom Metazoa; phylum Chordata; class Mammalia; order Carnivora; family Mustelidae; genus Mustela; species Mustela nigripes. Next base: position 98,009,890 of record NC_081563.1, on the reverse strand, counting down.
TTTTTAAGATTTGTAATTTAAAATTTTTTTAATTTATTAGAGAGAGAGAGCGCGCACGAGCGCGTGCGCGCGCGCACAAGCTGGGGGAGGGGCCAAGGGAAAGGGAGAAGCAGGCTTTCCACTGAGCTGGAAGCCCCATGCAGGGCTGGATCTCAGGACTCTGGGATCATGACTTGAACTGAAGGCAGATGCTTAACAGACTGAGCCACCCAGGGGCCCCAAGCAGTCGAAATTATATTTATTATTTTTTTTAAAGATTTTATTTATTTATTTATTTGACAGATCACAAGTAGGCAGAGAGGCAGGAAGAGAGTGAGAGAGGAGGAAGCAGGCTCCCTGCTAAGCAGAGAGCCCAATGTGGGGCTCGATCCCACGACCCTGGGATCATGACCTGAGCCGAAGGCAGAGGCTTTAACCCACTGAGCAACTCAGGTGCCCCCAAAATTATATTTAAAGTCTCTACTTAGCTCTTTTCTTCTATTAACAATGGTAATGTTGACTTTTTTTTTCTGATAATGTGATTTGATTTTGAATCCAAAAGAACTCTGTCCTACTAAGTATTTGGAAACAATGAAACTCCTCCAGAATTTGAGCAAGGTCCTCACTGCTGACCCCCACTGAGATGTCACCAGAAGGCCCACTGAGCTGCAAACGAAGAGACATTTCCTAAATATGTGAAGCAAGGATTGAGGGCCACTCCCAGCAGCAGTAGTGACAGGAGCCCTCCCTCTCCCCCTCTCCCCAGGGCCCCCTAAGACTCCCTGGCTGGGATGCTCCAACTTGCATTATCACCACCTGCCTGGCTTTTGGTGCAGGTGTGATACTAATTCCAAGGAGGTAGCGGACATATCATTGTACCCATAGTACAGAGGAGGAAATTGAGGCCCCAAAGGTAAGGGATTGTTCCCGGAGTGGAGCCAGAATTCCTGCTTCCCACCTCTTTGTTCCTGCAGTGCCTAGCTCACAGAGACCATCTTCCGAGAACACTATTCTGCTGGGTACTGCAAGGCTCTCCTAGCAAAGAAAGGAATGAAAGACCCAAAACCAGAATTCCAAGGGGCCACGTAAATGGAGCACATCTCTTGGAAGTCCATTTTTTGGTGGACATCGGAGGGAGGTGAATGCTATTCTCCCAGAACCTATGGCAGGTTCCTGGCGGTTTTTCTGTTCTCTTTCTCTCTCTCTCTCTCTCCCTTCTCCCATAGGCAGGGGAGTCCTGTCTTCCTCCCTCTTTCCTCTCTTTCTCTCTTGCTTAGCTCTCCCCTCCCACTTTTTAAGTTGCTAAAATATAGGATTGGAAGATTCTAGATACACGCATTCTCCTTGTATCTATTGACAGAAGATACAAGTTCTCTGTTTTAAACTTTAAACCCTGTAAAATTGGGGCGCCTATGTGGCTCAATGGGTTAAGCCTCTGCCGTTGGCTCAGGTCATGATCCCAGGGTGCTGGGATCGAGCCCCTGGGGCTCTCTGCTCAGCAGGGAGCCTGCTTCCTCCTCACTCTGCCTGCCTCTCTGCCTACTTGTGATCTCTGTCTGTCAAATAAATAAATTTAAATAAATAAATAAATAAATAAACCAGGCAAAATTAATCTTTTATGTCTTTGAAAACAAAATTAAAAACCAATTAGGTTCCTCTGTAACTTTCTGGCTTGGGACTCTGGGCAAGTTATATAGTACTCTGTGCCTCAGTTTCCTCATCTGTAAAATGGGGACTCCAACAGCACCTGTTTTGTAGGGTCATTGTGAAGAAGAAAGGAGTTGATACATACCAACAGCCTTTTTTCACCTTCTTTTAATAGCTCCAGTGAAACTATTAATATACCATAAAATTTACCCTTTAAGGTGTCCAATTCAGTAAGTTTTAGCAGAGTCAAGAGTTGTGCACCCATCCACACGATCTGATTCTAGAACATTTTAATTATCCCCAAAAAGAAACTCATTTGCAGTCACTCCCCATCCCCCAAACCCCCAGCCCTTGGCAAACAGTAATCTACTTTCTGTGTCTATGGATTTGCCTATTCCAGACACTTTATATAAATGGAATCATAGAACACCCAGTCTTTTGTGCCTCTTGCACTTAGCATACTGTTTTCAAGGTTTCCAGGTTCATCCATGTTGTAACACATATCAGTACTTCTTGTCTTTTCTTTTCGTGTGTATATGTGTATATGTATACTGTATTTTTTCTTCTTGGTGCTTTAAAACATTTTTTTTCATGAAATATTTTTCTTTTATTCATTTATTTATTTATTTATTAAAAGATTTTATTTATTTGACAGATCACAAGTAGGCAGAGAGGCAGGCAGAGAGAGAGAGGGGAGGAAGCAGGCTCCCTGCGGAGCAAAGAGCCCGATGTGGGGCTCGATCCCAGGACCCTGGGATCATGACCTGAGCCGAAGGCAGAGGCTTTAACCCACTGAGCCACTCAAGCACCCTGCTTTAAAAATTTTCTTACAATTTCTTGTCTTCCTAACTTTATTGAGGCATAATTTACAAGTAAAAATTGTTTATATTTACAATTGTGTTCAATGTGGTGATCTGATACACCTGCACATTGTGAAATAACGACTACAGTCAGGCTCATGGACCCATCCATCACTTCGAATTGCTTCCCTTTTGGGAGTGATGAGAACAATTAAGATCTACTCTCTTAGCAAATTCCAAGTATACAACACAGTATGGTTCACTGTAGTCATCATGCTGTATATTAAAACCCCAGAACTCATTCGTCTTATAACTGAAATGGTCAATAGGTAGATGAAAAGGTGCTTGACATCACTGTCAGGAAAATCAGGAAAACACAAATTATAACCACAGAGAAGTATCACCTCACACCTGTCAGAATGGTGGTCATCAAAAAGACAAGAAGTAAGAAGTGTTGGTGGGGATATGGGGTAAAGTAGGTAGGAATATAAATTGGTACAGCCACTATGAAAAACGGTATGCAGATTCCTCAAGAAATTAAAAATAGAACTACCATGTGATTCAGCAACTGTACTTCTGTGTATAAATCCAAAGGAAATAAAATCAGAATTTTGAGGAGCTATCTATATTCCTATGTTAGCCAAGATATGGAAACATTGTAAGTTGTCCATTGACAGATGAATGGATAAAGAATATGTCACACACACCACACACACAAACACGGATATTATTCTACCATGGAAAAGAAGGAAATCCATTTGCAACAACATGGATGAACCTGAAGGGTATCATGCTAAGTGAAATAAGCCAGAGACAGAAAGACAAATATGGTATGATCTCACTTATACGTGGAACCTAAGAAAGTCAAAGTCACAGAAGCAGAGAGTAGAATATTGGGAGCTGGGGGTGGAGGACACAGAGAGAGGATAGTCAAGGGATAAAAAGCTTTGAAATGCATGCAGCTTGTTAACGTGCTAAGTGCCAGTATTATGAAGTGATTTTATTTATTTATTTTTTAATTAAAGATTTTATTTATTTATTTGACAGATAGAGATCACATGTAGGCAGACAGGCCAGAAGAGAGAGAGGAGGAAGCAGGCTTCCTGCTGAGCAGAGAGCCCGATGTGGGGCTTGATCCCAGGTCCCTGGGATCATGACCTGAGCAGAAGGCAGAGGCTTTAACCCACTGAGCCACCCAGGTGCCCCATGAAGTGATTTTTTAACTCTCCCGTGGATGGGTGGGTCTCAATTTTATGCCTTCTACCTTGTAGTAGGAGCTCTGCCTCTACTTACCTCTTGTGATTATTTCAGGAGCACCTCTTACTGAGATTCTACAATGGTTAGGTGGGACTTTTCCATGGTTAGCTAGGACTTTTAGCTGGCATAAGTGATGATTTACCACTGAGAAAAAGACAGTGAAGAATTCAAGATCAGTCAGCATCTGTCTCCTGGAGGAGAGTTGCTGGAAGGTTCTGAGAGAGAACTGGGTCTTGAATCTTCGCTATTGATGATACTGACTCTGGAGCAGGAATCCACACCCATGCTTAACTTTGGGGAACAGTTCATTGCTGTCTTAGCTTGGGCTGCTATAACAAAAAAACCAAAGACTGCATGGCTTAAACAAGAGAAATGTGTCAGTTATAGAGCCTGGGAACTCTGAGATCAGGGTGCCAGCCCTGGCTGGGTTCCAGTGAGGGTCCTTCCTGGTCTGGAGATGGCGTCTTCTTGCTATGTCCTAGCAAGAGCTCTAGTCTCTTGCTCTTCTTATCAGGACACTAATCCATCCTGGGGGGAGGGGGATCTACCCTCATGACCTTATCTAAACCTAACTACCTCCCAAAGGCCCCATCTCCTATACCACCCCACTAAGGGATTAGGATTTCAACATAAGAGTTTCAGGAGGACACAAATATGCGGTACATAACAACTGCCACTTGTCAACTGTCTCCCTGTCTCTTTTCTTGTGATTATTGGATATAGGAGTCTATAGTCATTCTCTCACATTTCAGTCATTTATGTGGCAGTAATTACACAAAATGCCCTGCTGAGGATCATAAATACTTAAACAGATAATCCACTTTTTCATCTGACACTGTTAACACCAGGATTTTTTTTTTTTAAGATTATTTATTTATTTGACAGACAGAGATCACAAGTAGATGGAGAGGCAGGCAGAGAGAGAGAGGGGGAAGCAGGCTCCCTGCTGAGCAGAGAGCCCTATGCGGGACTCGATCCCAGGACCCTGAGATCTGACCTGAGCCGAAGGCAGCAGCTTAACCCACTGAGTCTCCTAGGCGCCCCCACATACAGGATTTTTAAAAGTAGAATAAAATTACATTTAAACAAGACAAATTGAAAAATTAGTCACAATAGGATGGAAGGCAATCTGACTCTGACAAAATTCTAAGGTCATGTAACTCTGCTGAAGGCTCAATGACTCATAGAGAAAAATATCTAGAGTCCACAACAAGTAAAAAGCAGTTTGATATAGCTTTTTTTTTTTAAATTAGAAAAGTATACAAATATACCTTAAATTAAAGTTCTTCTAACTTCATGGTCTATTAAGGCAGGAACCCAGTTTTCCAATTCAATGGTACATTCTCCTTTGGCTGAGAAAATTACTGTGGACAAAATGCGATTTGAAAAGAATAATAACTTTTTAAAAAAATTTATTACATTTCTTAAATTTTTAAAAAAGATTTTATTTATTTATTTGATAGAGAGACAGTGAGAGAGAGCATGAGCGAGGAGGTCAGAGGGAGAAGCAGACTCCCCATGGAGCTGGGAGCCAGATGTGGGACTTGCTCCCGGGACTCCAGGATCATGACCTGAGCCGAAGGCAGTCGTCCAACCAACTGAGCCACCTAGGCATCTCCGCAATAATCACCTCATGCCATTTACAGTGAAATAACAGAAACCGGACTAGCAAAGCTCCACAGAAATGAATGCTGGAGAAACCGTTGGGTGATGCTAACCAAGACCTGGCCCTAATCAACATTGTCCACAGCTGTTTCCACGGGAAGACGCTTGCTCCCTGTGAACTCCAGAGGGAAAGAATGACTTAATGGGAATCCTCTTCATTGTGTGCTCTACCAGATACTTTACAGTTTCTGCAAGCCAAACTTCTTTCTACCCTAAGGAAAAGTGAAAATGATGTCTTGTGCAATGCCTGACTCACTGTAGCATGCATGCATGCATGCGTGCATTCATTCATTCATTTTCCTAGTAATGTGGGAATCAGTTTCGAACTTATAAAGGTGATCTCTTCAAGATTACAGGGGAAACAAGTCGACCAGTGCTTTTCTTTCTTTCTTTTTTTTTTTTTTTTAAAGATTTTATTTATTTATTTGACAGAGAGAGGTCACAAGTAGGCAGAGAGGCAGGCAGAGAGAGAGGAGGAAGCAGGCTCCCTGCTGAGCAGAGAGCCCGATGCGGGGCTAGATTCCAGGACCCTGGGATCATGACCTGAGCCGAAGGCAGCAGCTTAACCCACTGCGCCACCCAGGCGCCCCAGACCAGTGCTTTTCTTATCTGGAGGCAACAAGGCGTCGCTGCTAAGTTAGCACGTTCTTTAGCCAGAAGGCTTTCTGTTTTAAGGAAACTCAGAGCCTGACCCGCCAGCACACAGCACCAAGATGTCTACATTTAATTATGAATTTTCAAGCAAGAGCTCCATCTTTAATTATGAATCTTCAAGCAAGAACTCCATCTTCTGGCGGCATCTGCCCCGCCAAAGGGGCAATGAGGCTGAGTTTGGTGAAGTTGGTATGGAGCAAATGACCCGGGTCACCATCGCTCTCAGAGGGGACAGGGGTGTGTGCGTGTGTGCGTGTGCGCGCGCGCCAAGGTCGGAAGGATTGGGAAGAGGCACTCCTGTCCCAGGTGTGTCTGTCTGTGTGTGTATGTGTGTGTGTATGCGCGCGCGCGCGTGTGTGCCAGGGTCGGGAGGACTGGGAAGAAGCACTCCTGTCCCAGGACCTCACCCGCAGAAACGCTTTCCCCGAAGCCGAGAACGCCGCTCGACTCTCGATTGCTCGCGCCTAGCGCGGCGGGCGGCGCACCCGGCAGCCGGGGCTCTGCGCTCGAGCAGTCGAGCCTGACCCGCACCCGCAGAAAATCGTTCGGCGACGGCCCCGGCCCCTGGCGGGTAGGAGGAGGCCGCAGTGGCCGGCGCGGGGATGTCGAGGAGCTCGAAGGCGGTGCTAGGCCTCTCGGTGGTGCTGACGGCAGCCACCGTGGCCGGCGTGCATCTGAAGCAGCTGCAGGACCGGCAGGTCGGTGTCACGTGACCGCCTCTTCCGGGGCCCGCGCGGTGGCCGCGACGACGGCGACCTCTGGCCCCCGATCTGTCTCCGCGTGGTTCTCCGCTGCTCCTCGTCTTTCCCTGTTTCGTGGGCTCCTCGGCGGCGCGACCCGGCTCCCCCGCGCTCTCGCGATTGCGCCCCGGCTGCCGCCCGCCGGGTCCTGGGCGCCGCAGTCCCCGAGGCCGCGTGCACCGGGAGGCACCAGGTGACCCCGGGCGTCCCCGACGCCTCGGCGCCGCAGCCGCCTGGATCTCTCTAAGACTCGCCCCCGGCGTGGTCGGCGGTCCTGTTCCCAAATCACCACCAGCCTGCGTGACACGGACTTTTTCAGCGTCTCACCTGGGCCGCTGCAAACTTGAGTCGGGAAGGGGTTTACGTGGGGTGCACTCACCAAGTTGTTGGCTTGTCCCCAAACCCAGGCCCAAGGATGAGGCTCAATCCTGATGTGTTTCAGTGCTAGTGAGGTTTTGATCCCAGGGTTAAGGAGGCTTCCCGGCATTCACTTTCCGTGTCTTTGGCTAAGGTAATTTGGTGGATGCTTTTTATTTTATTTTATTTTATTTTATTTTTGGTCTTTTGTCTTTAACGGAGCAGTTATGGAAACCAGATTCCGGGAACTATTTTCTTTTTTACGGTACTTTTGTTTCTGGAAGTAACTGTGACTTACTGATGGGTAGATTAGCCGTCCATTCTGTGTTTCTGAGTTCCTATTTTCCTTACTCTAGTTGGTGCATTTTTAATGACTGATCTCACCATGTTTAAGGACCTAGTGTCAGGCTCCACACTAGGCACTTTGGGAATCAAAGATAAGGAAGGATAGGCGTTCCTGAGTCTGTAACTGATGCACAGCAGTGCTGAATATTGAATGTGACAACAGGCAACTAGGTCAGCACGTGTGTTAGAGTTGAGCCTAGTTTGCTAAGGATGGAAGGAATGAACTGGGTGAACTAGTAAGCAGTCTTTCTTGCATTGGGCTGAGCTGTGTGCTTGATATACAGAGGTGAAGCAGATGAGGTCTTGGTCCTCGTTCACAGTCTGGAAATCAGAGAAAGGTGTGATGGTGTAAGAATTTGAGGGAGGGGGTATTGACATGAACCATGGCAGGGCATGAAAGAAGTTAGAGATTGGGGAAAAGTATGGCTTCTCAGGGAGGTAGCTTTTGGAACAGAGGCAGGAGAGTTTCTCTTCTAAGAAGTGAAAGGAAATGAGATCAAAAGAAATTTGAGATGAAGTAGAGGGCAGTGTGTCCTAATTAGCTTGGAGGTCACTGAGGGCAGGGATTTTCAAGGAGTATGGAGTAGGGTGGGTAAGAACTTGGTTCTGAACTAGCTACACATCTCATGTTCCTTAGAAGTTTTTACAATGTAACCTACTCCAGACCTCTTAAATCAGAATCTCTTGGAGATGAGGGATCTGGTTTAGGCATCTTTTAAAAGCTACCCAGGGAATTCTAATATGCAGGCGGGCTGGAGTATCACTGTGCTAGAGAGGGGAAGAGCAGAAAGATCTAGGTATTTGGAAGTTGGGTGAGGCAAAGATTGGCCAGAATAACATGTGTTTATTTTACATCCAGTCACCATGGACTTTCTTTCCAGCCTGGGAAGGAGCAAAATAAAGCATTGACAGGGTGGGTGTGCTGGAAGTTTCAAGGAAGCAAGAAATAACATAATGACTGTAGTTTTCTCTCATTTTTTGACTGTCTACCCCATACCAGCTACTGACACTCATCCTTACAGGAAACCAACAAAAAGAGTAATGCTACGTGAGTAATGGTGAAGAGGTGTTGGTGGTTAGGAAGGTAGTTCAAGTGGAAATCACAGGCAATCAGCAAATACTGAAACTTGTAGTTGGAGGAAGGTAACAAATGGTGGCAGGAGAGCAAGCTCCTAAGCCATACTCTGAAGTCTGAGAAAGGAAGGGTGGGGTCTCAGAGGCAGGTTTGGGAAGAATGTTTCCAGCCCATGGTGTGCGCCTTGGGAGGCAGGGAGGGCGTGTGGGTGAATATGTTATGGTTTAAGGAGCACGGGACGGGGCAACTGGAGAGGGAGGTGTCAAATGTCCTTGGAGATCTGGCCAAGGAGCAGTGTTCCAAAAAGTTGGTTTTCAATTGTGTTGTCTATTCCAAGATCCCTAAATTCCTCAACTCCACTGTAAGAGGGAATGAAACTCTAGGCCTGGAGGAGGTCCGGCAAGTAGGTACTTTGTGAGTTTTTAAAATAGACTTGATAATTTAAAACAAAAAACCCAAAAACCTCAGGCCTGGGCCCCTCACAAGAGAGGCCTCTACCTCACAAGACCCCTGTTAAAAATTGTTTTGTGACCTAAACACTATAAAATGGTAATTATTAGTAATGACTGGATTTTTGCTTTAAAAAGTCTCACCTTAGGTGCTAGGTCCGTGTTCTGGAATTTTATACCTATCTTTACTGCTTATCAAAATAATTACCACTAATGGGCCTTTATTTTTTCCTCTGTATTTTTCCCATCTCTCTCAGTTCTGTAATTGACTAGTAATTCTGTATAATTTTTACTTCCCTTTACACATAAGAAAAAATCAGGCTCTTTCTTGCATCCTGACTTTAAATTTCAGTAACCTTTTTTTTCTTTCTTCGATGTTTATTAATGAGCGAGGATAATTGCCAACAGGAAAGTAGTTCATAGAGTTACTATAGTAAATCTCACCAAGTCTTTTAAAGCATTGAATATCAAACTTAAAGTTCAACACAGGAGCAGTTTTTTCTTTTTAAATTAATGTTATTTCCCATTAAGTCTCTATACTAAATGTTCAGGAATTTCTTAAAATATGGTAAGATGTCATTTTAGTAATAACACTGATAGAGTACACCACCAAATTAATCTGATGGTTTATTACATTTTACATTTATGGAGAAAGTTGAAATAGTAATTGCATATTTGGAGTCTCAAAGTTTTCAGTATATTTTTAGTAGCACTGTTACTCAGATTGAATGGCATGAGGATGGAAACCACCTGTCCAAGGTGTTACTGAAATCTGTTTCTTACATTTTTAGAGGCTTCATGATGGAGTGATCAGAGACATTGAGAGACAAAATCGGAAAAAAGAAAACATTCGTCTTTTGGGAGAACAGATTATTTTGACTGAGCAACTTGAAGCAGAAAGAGAGAAGATGTTATTGGCAAAAGGATCTCAAAAAACATGACCCAAAATGGTTGTCAAGTATTGATGGGACAGTGTCAAGTGTGAGTGTGCGTGTGTGGATGGAAGATAGCTTAGTGAGGACTTCAGCCTTTTTTTGGTCACTGTCCTTTCCAGCTTGGCCAAAGAAAAGGACAGTGGATCATATGTTCTAAATTACTGCTTTGAAAGTCCCGTCTGAGTCAAGAAGCAGGCAGACACTCTTCTGAAGAATTTCTGTCTTTGTGGTCCTGGTAGAAGCCCCTGTAAGCTTTGTGTCCAGAGTTTAGGATTTTTAGTGAAAAGGACTTTGGAACCTGTGAGAGGAAGGGATGGATAGTAACATCCACCTGGGTAGTTTGATAAGCCGGCACGACGATGAAGCCACGAGAACATCTACCTCAGAAGGGCTGGAGGAGGGAGAGGTGGAGGGGGAGACTCTCTTGATCGTGGAATCGGAGGACCAGGCATCAGTGGACTTATCTCATGATCAGAGTGGGGATTCCCTCAACAGTGATGAAGGAGATGTGTCGTGGATGGAGGAGCAGCTGTCCTACTTCTGTGACAAGTGCCAAAAATGGATACCAGCCAGTAAGGAGCTTCTCAATTCCTTTCATTTGTCCTTTCCTGTGTAGAGGTTTGTTTTTCTAATCTGTGAACAAAACATGAAATGTAAAATGGACCTAAATAAAAAGATAATTATTATATTTATTATTAGTTTAGTTGGTTAATGACAGATTTCAATAAAGCATAGACACATTTGTATTAATAAAAATTACTGTCAACGTTTCACATTGTTAAATTAATGTTCTTGATGGCAATCCAATAAAAATCAGAAAATTGGAAATTCTGCGTTATTTAAAGAATTAGCCACATTGTTCTAACAAGATCATGTCACAGATTTGGGGCCAAATAATGGGCCCAGTAAGTATAGAATTAAAGTTCAAGTTACTCTGGTAATATTTAACTCCCATGGAAAACTGCTGTTGAATGTTGAAGTAAGTGAGAATTAGCAGATTAAAAGTATTTTATGCTCTTTTTCTGGGACCATTCTTGTTTTCCACTTGCTGGCCTCCTAGATCTGCTGGCAAGAGATACACACACACATGCTCTCCTGATACCTCACGCTTTTAACTTAATCTTTGCATCTGCCAGCTTCCTGGCTTTCAAGGAGCATGCTTTGCCAGCAATCATGAGTCTTACCAAAACAGGATTTTCGCATTAGGCAGAGACTAGTAAAGACATATGTACCAGAGGAATTCTTTGTGTTTATAACTAAGAGAAATTTCTATGTGTGTGTATGTGTATGTATATGTGTATATATATATGTGAAAGGAATCATTTTCTGGTATGTGGAAATGTGTTTAAGATGGACTTACTATTCAGAATAATTGTTACTATTAATAAGTTAACATTTTCATTTCATTTCATAGGAAAAAATCTAGAACTTTCTATGCATTAGCTAATGTTGCTTTTGAGCAGTGTCTGCTTATTGAGTCACACACCTGCCTGAAAATCTCAATGGCATTCCCCTTGTCCTCAGGATGGTTTTTTTTTTTTTTTTAAGATTTTATTTATTTATTTGTCAGAGAGTGAGAGCGAGCACATGCAGACAGAGTGGCAGACAGAGACAGAGAGAGAAGCAGCTCCCTGCCGAGCAAGGAGCCTGATTTGGGGCTCCATCCCAGGACACTGGGATCATGACCTGAGCCGAAGACAGCCACTTAACCAACTGAGCCACCCAGGTGTCCCCAGAATCTATTTTAAACAGTCTTTCACGATAGACCCTGCTAGCTTCAACTTCTCTTGTCAGTGTCCTGTCCCCACACAACCAGAAATTTGCAGTTAGGGTGAGCTTTTAATTCTCCACAAACAATTCTTTCTTATCCTAAGGTCTTGGCACATTTTAATTTCCTCTCGAATGTGTGTCTCTTTAGCCCCCAGGCACCCCTCTTCCCCTGGCCAATTCTAGTCCTTCTTCAAGCCCCCTGGAGACCCCACTCTTCTAGGCCTCCCATCTTCCTATTAGAGGTTGGGCCTCCCTTTTCTGTGCCCTCACATTGCCCTATAGTACACAGCACATTCCATTCCAGTGGTTGTCCTGTCTCCCAGAGCATCAGCATCACCTGAGGAACATTGAAAAAGGCAGAGACCCACACCCATTTTCAGAAATCGACTCATTCTGTGTGAGATAGGCCCAGGCATATTTTTAAGAACCCAAAACCACTCCCTGAGTGGTTCTGATGCGCCATGAGGATGGAGGACCACTGTGCTGTTGTGATGACATTTCCTCATCTGTGGCCCTCAAAATTCATCAAATGCTAAGAGCAGACTGTCTTGGGTACTGTATTCCAGTTCTTACGCCAGTACCTGGCATGCAGTGGGAACTCAGATGTTTCTTGGAAGAATATGTAAAGAGGGGTGCCTGGGTGGTTTAGTTGTTAAGCATCTGTCTTTGGCTCAGGTCATGATCCCAGAGTCCTGGGATCCAGCCCTGCATTGGGCTCTCTGCTCCCCGGGAAGCCTGCTGCTCCCTCTCCCACTTGCCCTGCTTGTGTTCCCTCTCACTGTGTCTCTCTCTGTCAAATAATAAAATCTTAAAAAAAAAAAAAAAAAAAGCAAAGTGACCCGTAGGAGTCAGGAATATCAACAGTTGGAAAATCCAGTGACAGCAATAAAAACTTGCTTTTCCAGTATCTTGTAAAAGTTAGGGAACCACAGATCTTAACAGGCATATATTATGTTAGAAAACAAAAATCTTTTCTACCTTCCCTATTCCCATCCTGCTATCATGGGTTGGCTGAAAAAGGAAAAACATGGAAAGCATGGAAAATCTGGTTGATAAACTGATAAACATTGCTGTAGATAAACCTGTGATGTGCCTTTTTGTTTTTCTCCTAGGTCAGCTGAGGGAACAGCTCAGTTACCTTAAGGGTGATAATTTTTTTAGGTTCACTTGTTCTGACTGCTCAGAAGATGGCAAGGAGCAGTATGAAAGGCTGAAGCTTACGTGGCAGCAAGTGAGTAAAAGCTGTCCTCCTTGAATTCAGGAGGATGATCCCCCAAAGAATTTATTGGAATGAATATTCAGAGAATGAGGATCTTACTTCGAGACATGGAGTTTTGAGCTATTTTGAGGGTCACTTTTTATTTCACAATGAAAATCATATTCCAAATATATGGAGAAAGGAGTTCTTTGTAAAAGTACTCAACGCTAACTTAGTGAATTAAGTTTGAGATTCTTGAAAACCTCTGATACACGCAGAATTTCATTTATATGTACTACCAAACTCTAATTTTAATGGAATTGAAAGTGAGGTTCAGGGCGCCTGGGTGGCTCAGTGGGTTAAGCCGCTGCCTTCAGCTCAGGTCATGATCTCAGAGTCCTGGGATCGAGTCCCGCATCGGGCTGTCTGCTCAGCAGAGAGCCTGCTTCCCTCTCTCTCTCTGCCTGCCTCTCCATCTACTTGTGATTTCTCTCTGTCAAATAAATAAATAAAATCTTTAAAAAAAAAAAAAGAAAGTGAGGTTCACATTTTTCTGGTAGCCATGTTTAGAACAATAAAACCATTTAAAAAAAATGTAAAGATGGCCATATTTACATTTTTAAGAATGTGAAGATTCTGCCACAAATCGTTGGGAGATATAATGTGGCTCATTGCATAAACCAACATAAATCCAGTTTTTCTATATTTGAACACAGACATACTTGAATATTTTTTATTCAGTGAATACCTAGGACCACCTTTTAACCATCTTTAGTACCAGCACTGTAATCCAAGCCAACAGTAGCCTGAATAGTAGCTTTTTCCTGATCTCCAGCGTGCATTAATTTTTTTGGTTTTGTTATTAATATGTCTAGAACAGGGTGCCAGTGTTAACAGTAAGGTCTAAAAATGAATAGAGTATACTTACTGAGTGGCTCAGACAAACCCGGTGCTGTTGCAGGCCTGGAGACTGTGGTGCTGAATGAGACAGCTGGGTAGCTAGCATTCTAGGTATTCACTTTAGACAGTAAGCAGACAAATAAATGAGTTAATTACCCATAGCATTTTTTTTGCTAGGAAGGAAATACACAGGGTAATGAGAAAGAGTGTAGAGGAAATGGTCTTAGCCACTAGGTATTCCTTATAAACTGCAGCTGCTTTAGCAGCTTTGACAGTTATTTTAATCGTCAGTGCTTCCCTAGGAGATGTGCTATTGAAATCTGTCAGTGGTGAACTTACGGAGCCTTTTTTGACTTGGCTGAAAATATGTAAGTGGAAAACGAAGGGAAGTTTGTACTGAGGCCATAGCCTCATAAATATTATAATTATGTTTTTCTCAGCATGTGCATGGGATGTTATGTCTAGACAAGGTCAGATTAATATTAGTAGATTACTCTGATGCATATACCCATGGCAGATTTGCATTTGATCTGCAAGTAGCTTCTCAAAAAGCCGTAAAGAGCAAGAATAGTAAATATGTATAGTTTATTTGCAAGAATACGAGTGTTTTATGGAGGTTATTTTTTTACTTATTTATTTGACAGAGAGAGATCACAAGTAGGCAGAGAGGCAGGCAGAGAGAGAGGGGGAAGTGGATTCCCCGCTCAGCAGAGAACCTGATGTGGGGCTCCATCCCAGGACCCTGAGATTATGACATGAGCCCAAGGCAGAGGCTTAACCCATTGAGCTACACAGGTGCCCCTGTCAAGGTTCTTTTGAAAAGAACAACCGGCTTTTGGGTATATTGCTTAGAAGATAGAATATTGGTTCAGTTTGCACATTTAATTATACTAACATCACTTGAAAATCATGTTTGCACTGCCAGAAGACAGACTGATGGGAGATAATACCCTGGTATGATGAAGTGGTAGGTCAGACACTTGGTAGATCTGGTCTTGGTAAACTACTGACCAGTATTTCCAGTCGTACATAAAAAACCCAGACTCTTAAGAAAGAGCTGAAAGGGAATCAGATGGTTTTGGATAGATTCTATTGATCGATATCACCAACCAGTATATTGGAATGTAGCTTTACTATCTTTTTACATCTTAACTTTGTTGATTCATCCAAGTAATAAGTAGAAATGCTTGTTTAATCGCAAAATGCCATTAGTGAAGGAGTCTGGTCTCCTGACCTTTTTTCCAAGCCCTTTCTTGTGTCCTCTCCTCGGTGATTTGTGAACCACAGTTGGAAATGCAGGAGAAGCTCAATCATGTGTTTGGGAAGGGTAGGGGACTTGTTACATTCTCATCCTGGACATTTACTCTTCTGTGGCAGGTAGAGAATGTACCATGACCTATTCTCCTTATTTTTCTGGGTGTTTCCCAGCACATGCTGGTGAAGTGCCTGCTGTGGCTCTGCCAGCCTGGATCTCTGCCCTGGGGACACACTGTCACTGATGGGCTTGGGCTGGTAGTGGGAGAGCCGAACACTGACCTGGGATTCCTTTACTTAGGATTTCAGATTCCAGGAGAGGAGGAAAACCATCTCCTTCATATATTGAGTTTGAAGTTTGTGCGATAAATACTAAGTGGTTATAGAAAAAGTTATTTTCCAGTAAATATATGAATTTTAACTTTCTAAAGTCATGAAATATTTCACACGTACGCCCCCCCCCCAAATACCAGAAATAGAGTAGCAGACAATGTCTCTACAGCTGAGATTAACAGTGAATCAATATGTCTGAGCGCTTTGGGAGTAGGCAGAAGCAGCTCATTTCAGTCTCTCATTAAAGTATTTCTTGAACAATAAGTTCTTAAAATTGTGGTAAAATATATATAACATGAAAGTTTACCATTTTATCTGTTTTTTTAGCATATCATTCAGCGGCCTTAGGTACATTCACATTGTTTTGCAACCATCACCACTGTCCATCTCCAGAACATTTTTATCTTGCCATGCTGAAATTCCATATCCATTAAATAGTAAATCCCAGTGGACACTAACTGTTTTAAAGATGTTTGTTGGCTGATGGGGACCTGTTTCAAAAATGTGTGGAAGAACGTGAAAACTCTGTAGATGAGGTTAATTGTTTGGTGGGCTGTCTGTAAGTTGCAGGAGTCTAAGGAGGGGGGAGCTCAATTAATGGGAAACGTAAGCATTATTAGAAGTGTTCAGCATTACCAGGCCCTTGAAGTCAGATTATCCTCTGGACCATTGGGGGTCTCAAGCTGTGTGCACAGGTGGTAGGGAGCCTGAATTGTAGTTCAGTAGCCCCCTTACACTTTCAGGGTGCGCTTTCTGGAAAGAAGAATCAAATTAGTGTCTTTTCATGGATTCTCTGTCCCCTTTTCAGTTTCAGTGGCCCCAAATCAATCATTGTTTCTATTAGGTTGAAAACCTAGTTTTGTTTTATTTATTTATTTATAAGATTTCATTTATTTATTTGACAGAGATCATAAGCAGGCAGAGAGGCAGGTAGAGAGAGAGGCGGAAGCAGGCTCCCTGCTGAGCAGAGAGCCCGTGTGGGATACAAGCCCGGGACCCTGAGATCATGACCTGAGCTGAAGGCAGAGGCTTAACCCTCTGAGCCACCCAGGTGCCCCGAAAACATAGTTTTGAATAGCTGGTATCATTTTATCGATTTATATGAAATTACATAATTCAAAATTGCGTGTAAATGTAAGAAGAAATGCCTAAAGGCATGGTGATTGAATGTCTCAGAAGTGATTGTTTCTTGATGGTAGATTTAATTCAGAGTGCTTTTTACTCCCTCTTTGCTCTTCTATTATTGAAATCTTTTACAGTGAACATGTGTTACTTATATTTCTGGAAAACACTTCCCAATTTGGGACCATGAATTCATTACCTGTAAACAAGCAAGGCTGGACCAGATGAGGAGTTTTCACATGGAGCTCTGGGGGTGTCTTGGAGCCTCAGAGCGGGCTGAGCAGCCAGACCTCTTGGCTTGGGCCTCTCTGTCTAATGCTAATGTCATCCGAAGAAAGATTTCTATGTATGAAAATGGCTAAACACTGAGTAGATGGTGACTAACATTATTTTCAGCTTTGAAATTCTGAGAGTCTCCTGTTTCTGCTCTGTAAAGAGCTTAGAAAAATATATAGGCAGGGGTAACTTTCAAAATATTTAATAAAGGTCAGCCCCAGCAGTGAGAAAATGGGGGCTGTAGTAGGTACCTGGAGGGCTCACGGCCAGAGGTTATCACCTATCTAGTGCCTCATTGTGTAAGATGGAGAGATGCAGGGATGGGGTGGGGCGGGGAGTAGTAACCACAGCCAGATTGCTTAGTTGCTTAGCATTTCGTGTAGGATGGAGAGATGCAGGGAACAGGGTTGCGGAGGGGAGTAGCAACGACAGGTTGCTTAGTTGCTTAGGATGGCTGTTTCTTATCCTGACCAGTTCAGCCACACCTCAGCCCTGCATATGCAGTGTGTCAGGAACAACTGCACATACTGTAGTGGGTTAGTGCTGGAAGCACTAGTGTTGGAAGCAAAACAGGAAATAAAATTCTCTACTGAGACTATTCCAAGGTATTATCCTTTCTTTTGCACCCTCTGTTCCCCACCCATTCCTACACAGGTATAAAACAATCCGTAATGATGCTTTTCTCCCAGCCCTTGTTGGATTTGTGTTCCAGGTTGTCATGCTGGCAATGTACAACTTGTCTCTAGAAGGAAGTGGACGGCAAGGTTATTTCCGATGGAAAGAAGATATCTGCGCCTTTATTGAGAAACATTGGACCTTTTTACTAGGGAATAGGTAATATGATTTTTAAAAAACTTACACTTGAATGAAGAAGAAAAGTGCAAGGTACACAAGGTTTGAGACAGCCTAACGAAGCCCTTTAGGAATTCGTACTTGTGGCAGTTACAAAGAATGTTTTAATTCCAGAAGATGTTGTTACTTTTTTAAGTTAAAAAATTTTTTTACCAAAAACCAAAGTGGAAGCATATACTATTAGAAGTATAGGTTTCTAGGAGTGCCTGGGTGGCTCAGTCAGTGAAGCGTCTGTCTTTGGCTCAGGTCATGATCCCAGGGTTTTAGGACTGAGCCCCATGGCAGGCTCCTTGCACAGTGGGGAGTCTGCTTCTCCTTCTGTCTCTGCCTCTTCCTTCCACTTGTGCTCTCTCTGTCTCTCTCTCTCTCTCTCATGAATAATATCTTTAAAAACAGGTATAGGTTTCCAGACTTTTCTCCTCCTACTTTAGAGGAAACTTTTAGTTTCTACTGAGCATGAAGAGATTTGAAGAGATTCTTAGAAAGTTAAAACATAGAACATTGGGTTGCATGAGGCTGTTTCATAGTTGGATGAGTAACTCTAATGTGGGGATATAGGGTCATCATGTCCTTTTGAAATCAGTATCTTACGGAAGGTCAGAGGAAGAAAATGACAGTGATGGACTGTACCTCTTTAAATTGCTCTTCATGAATGGACTCCTAGCAGTGCCGTATTTGTTTTTATTAACTAGCAGATAGAACCTGTTGATAACGTTTTGGTGTTGCAGCGCTTAGCAAAGTCTAGGCGCATTAATACGCATAAGGCTTGCTCATTCATTCTTCTCTGTGATAGTGCACTGACTTTCCGGCTGAGCACGCCTCCTTGGTGGCTGCTTCAGTAATCCAGTGCACAGATACTGAGATCAACAAGATTTTTATTGCTATTAGGGATTAATGAGTTTGCAGCTGCACTGGCAAATCGTGTGAGATGCTGATTGTTAGTTGCCCTCTGACATCCCGTGTGAGGTTCATAAATCTTGCCTAATTGGGTCAGAGTAGATGTGCCACAGGCTCTGATCACAATCAGAACAGGGAGTCTGTACCTGCCTTCACTCTGAAGGCACTGTGGCCTCTGTTTCGTCCGGCGCAGAGAGGTCACAGCTCTGCCAGCATCACTGGGAGCTCAGGGCGGACAGGCGAGAGGAGTGGCGGCTTTCTGAATGCTCGCTGTGCAGAGAAAATAGAAGAGATTCAGTTCGGTTTTACAAAAGGAGTTATTTTTGTTCTTGAGTTATTTAGTGCTTCTAAGAAAAGAATTGACAGTATAACTGGTTCTTTTCTTTAAGAAAGGAAATCTGTTGTCTTAGTTTAATGATTTAGCACTATTTATGGAACTTAATACACCCCATTTATAAGGCGCAAGAAAGGGAGAAAACTGATAAAATTAGATCTTGGAATGTTTTCCTTATCTAAGTGCCATTCTGCTTGGTAGATTGTCTTCTTGAAGAAATTGGATTTAAATTGCCTGTTTTTAAGGATTTTACCACATTTTAACAACATAAGTTCTTCAGTTGTTTCATTTGTTCATTTGCAGAGCATGTTCTGAGAGGAATCAGCCAAGGCTTTCTTCCTTTTTAATACTTTACTGAAAGGCATTAATTACTCTCCAGTTTCTGTGCAGTTTAGCCATTAAACTAGTGGGTTTTGGCTGTGTTAGTGTATCACTTGAATTACCATTTACTTATTTAAATTCAGACACTTTTTTTTTTTTTAATAAAGACATTCATTCTAAAAAGAAACTTCAAACCACCATCGTAAGTAGAAGACCCATATCATTTGCCATACATAGAATGACACTATAAAAATAGGTGTGCTAAAAATAAAACAGTGCTATTAAATTGTAGCTGGATCCCAAGGCCTGTAAAGGCAATCGAGACCCTCTGTCTTGATTAAAAAGGGTACCAGCGGTTGTTAGGGAGAATTTAAAGCAACAACCCTTCTCCTTGATCTCATCAGAAGGATTGAAGGAACATTAAAAATTACTCTGTGGGGCGCCTGGATGGCTCACTTGGTGAAGCTTCTGATTCTTGTGTTTGGCTCAAGTTGTGATCTCAGGGTCGTGAGACTGAGCCGTGCCTGCCCCAGCCTGGGAGTGGATTCTATCTCTGCCGGTCCCCTGCCTGCTTGGGCCTGCGAGCTCACGTGTGCACACTTCCTCTCTCAAAAAAAAATTCCTCTGTGATTCCTTGTCACTCAGTTTCCTGCCTCAGTGCTGTCCTTTGCTCTGGGGACTCTGCTGTCAGCATCAGTTATTGGAAAAGCCACCTGAAACCCCTTGCCAGAGCCAGTCAGCGCATATATACTCACACATCTCTGTGAACCTAGGCAGAATCACTATGCCCCAGGGAAGCGGCCTGCAGAGGACATGCACAGTTAGAGCTTTTTCATAGCTACTGAAGATTTTCATTCTGCTATCCATAGAACATTCTTTAAATTCTTTTTTTTTTCTTTTTAAGATTTTATTTATTTATTTAACAGACAGAGATCACAGGTAGGCAGAGAGGCAGGCAGAAGGTGTGTGTCGGGGGGGGGAGCAGGATCCCTGCCAAGCAGAGAGCCCGACACGGGGCTCCACACCAGGACCCTGGGATCATGACCTGAGCCAAAGGTAGAGGCTTGACTCACTGAGCCACCCAAGCGCCCCAACGTTCTTTAAATTCTTAATGATAAGTATTTCTCACTTACCATACAGTATAGTATACTGTGTAATGAAGTACAAGATTTGAATACATTTTCTTTCAGATGTTTGCTTTTATGAATACATTTTCTTTTGGATGTTTGCTTTTATATGCCTTTAATGTTTTACTGAAGTTGAAATATGTAAAGGTTTATTCAAAAGACTTTATGTACATGTTGTGGAAACAAGTTTAAATGTGTACAAAAGCTTTAATTAATTACTGCAGTTTAATTGCATTTGTATGTGTGATCATTTAATCTGCTTTTATAATCCCAGCCTTGAATTTTTCTAGGAGATGTAACTTTTGTTTTTAGATTTATTTATTTGACAGAGAGAGAGAGACAGCGAGAGAGGGAACGCAAGTAGGGTAGGTGGGAGAGGAAGAAGCAGACTCCCCACTGAGCAGGGAACCTGATGCGGAGCTTGATCCCAGGACCCTGGGATCATGACCTGAGCCAAAGGCAGATGCTTAATGACTGAGCTACCCAGGCATCCGTCCCCAACTTTTTTTTTCTTATTCCAGTGTAGTTCAACATAACAGTGTTTTATTAATTTCAGGTGTTCAGTATATAGGAGATCTTTGATTAGTGAAGAATACTTTGAATACTTTCCTCTATTACCATATTTAGTTGGTTTTTACAATGCACACATTCTTATATTCACATCTCTGATAGCTGGATACAAGCTGGATACAATCTTACAAGGGATAGTGTGTCATAACTGATGGCTAGATTTCTTGTTTTGTTGTGCATAAAGTGGTATATCTTAAAGTCAATGAATCTTACATTTGATGAAATATGATAAAACACATTCATATTATTTAAAAATTTTTAAATGATATGGCAAGGATTCCAGGAAGATAGCAGGGTAGGAAGCACCAGAAGTCTTTCCCTAAAACAGTTGAAATGGCAGAATCTGTCTGATGTAATTATTTTTGGATCTTCGATCTATACTGAAGTCTTGAAACTTCCAGGGGGAGGCTTGGAAGGTAAATTACATGGATTGTGGTGGATTTTGGCTCTTAGCACAGTGACTTTTCCCCATTCCACACCGTTCAGCCCTGTGGCGGCAAGCAATGCACTTGTTCCCAAAGCAGCTCATACACAGCTTGTGGGAGTCAGGGTAGACAAAAAGGACCTTGTCCTCCAAATACCAGGAATCTGCTTGGATCACTGATTGCTGCTTCTGATCACAGAAATGAATATGAAGAGGTGGGTTGCACCTCCCCTGAATGGTTGTCAGCCCTTTTCCCTCTGGCTGCAGTGACTTCAAGGGGACTTAAAACGCTGGCACTTTCCTCCCCACCTTCATTTTTCTCTTTGCCCCCCTTTCGGAGCCAGACATGGAAGAGTAAGACAGTCAAAAGTAACCACATACACAGAGGAAATCAGAAAGTCATTGGGCATGCCCAGGGGAATGACCCAAGAAGAACTTAAAATTTATACCTCAGGCGGATCTTTGATACAGAAATACCTTACAACAATCAGGAAAACAAAAACGCTTAAACTGCAGGGAAGGAAAATGGTCTGATTTCCAGAGTTACTATATTTTTAAATTCAAATATCTAATTTTCAACAAAAATGTATAAAGAATACAAAGAAACAGGAAAGTATGGCCCATTCAAAGGATAAAAAACAAACCAACAGAAACTGTCCCTGAAAATGACTTATCAGTGGATCTACCAGAAAAAGACTTTTTTTTAAAAAAGATTTTATTGATATATTTGACAGAGCACAAGCAGGGGGAGGGGCAGGTAGAGAGAGAGGGAGAAGCAGGCTGCCCGCTGAACAAGGAGCCTGATGCGGGGCTCGATCCCAGGACCCCCGGAGTCATGACCCGAGCCAAAGGCAGACGCTCAGCCAGCTGAGCCACCCAGGCATCCTCAGACAAAGACCTAAACAACTGTGGTGAAGATGCCCAAAGAAGTGATGTGGAGAAAGTCAAGCAAATGATGTCTAAACAAAACAGAAATATCAACAGAGAGATTAAAAACCTGAAAAGAGGGGCACCTGGGTGGCTCAGTGGGTTGGGCCTCGGCCTTCAGCTCAGGTCATGATCTCAGCATTCTGGGATCGAGCCCCACATCAGGCTTTCTGCTCAGCAGGGAGCCTGCTTCTCCCCCCCCCACCCCCCGCCCCCTTCTCTCTGCCTGCCTCTCTGCCTACTTGTGATCTCTCTCTCTGTCAAATAAATAAAAACTTTAAAAAAAAAAAAAAAAACTGAAAAGAAACCAAGAAGAAATTCTGGAGCTGAAAAGTTCAGTAGCTGAAATGTAAAATTCCCTTCAGGGATTCAGAAGCAGGTTTGAGCAAGCAGAAATAAGAGTAAGCAAATCTTGAGGGTAGGAGAGTAGGAGTTACTGGGTCAGAGCAACAGAAAGAATAAAGCTGGAAGGAAAGTAAGCTGTGCCTCAGGGACTTGGGGAAAGAGGCACCATCAGCTAGACTAGCATGCCTACTGTGTGAGACAGCCCCCCCCCCCCCAACGCCCACACTATCCTTTGGGCAACAGTGGGGCTTGGAAAGATTGGGAAAAGGTATGAATGTAGGAGAGGTGCTCTGGGAACAAAACACTGGGGCGGAAGGTAAGGTATCATTGTCCCCATCTCAGAGTGCTCGTGCCTATTAAAGCATATGTTTGTAGTTTTTCTTTCTTTTCTAGCACATCTTTGTCCCTAAGAATCCTTTTGCCTCCTAAGAATATTTTCCACCTGTTAAGGCTGGTCTTCTAATGAGAGACCGTGTTTCAGGATTTCAGGTAATTGTGATTTCAAGGTGGAAATACAACAGTTGCCTTTAAAAACATTTTCAACAGGAATCTGAATAGTTGACGTTTTACGTATCATTTCAAGTTTTTGTTACATATTTTCTTTTTTTTTTTTCCCCAAAACTGGTTATTTCCCCCAGTGTTCAACTGTATTTGTGGAACATAATGTATAGTTTTATTCCACTCTATTATGTATAGGCAAACGAGCTGCCTGAGCGTTGCATCTGACTCCTGGGGTAAAGTGAACTGTTCACTAGGGCTAATGATTCTCTTGCTTGCTTGCTTTTTTTTTTCTTTCTTTCTTTCTTTTTTTTTTTTTTTTTTAAAGATTTTTATTTATATTTGACAGATCACAAGCAGGCTCCCCACTGAGCAGAGAGCCCGATGTGGGTCTTGACCCCAGGACCCTGAGATCACGACCTGAGCCAAAGGCAGAGACTTAACCCACTGAACCACCCAGGCTCCCCTCTCTTGCTTGCTTTCTTGAAAGCTGTATTTAATTCACATATAAAGACAACTTTCATTTCAATTAGCCTGTGGAACTCCATAATCATGATAATTGGGATAAGTGTTTTATTTTGAGCTTTGTTTGAATTATTTCATTTAATCCCCACAGCAACCTTCTGAGCTAACTTCTGTTACTCTGATTTTAAAGAAGGAGAAACTGAGGCAGCCAGAAGGTGGTAGAACCAGGACTTGAAGCCAGGCAGGCTTCAGAGCCTCTCCTTTTTTTTTTTTTTTTAAATATATATTTATTTTGAGAGAGGGAGAGTACACATGAGTGGGGAGAGAGGCAAAGAAAGAGGGAGAGAGAGAATCTCAAGTATATTCCCTGGTGAGCACAGAGCACACGTGGGGCACAGTCTCATGACCCTAAGATCATGACCTGAGCTGAAACCAGAGGCAACTGACTGAGCCACCCAGGTGCCCCCAGAGCTTCTCGCTTGACTGTTAGGCTCTTTTCATTCAAAGATTGGAGGTTCCCTAGGGTATCACAGGCTTTGAGTCCTAGAGTATACAGAGTGTATTTTCTACATAATGAGAGCACTGAAAAGCCAGTAATTTTTAAATCCTTGGACTTTTCCAGGAAAAAGACTTCGACTTGGTGGAGCACAGTAGCGGGTTGCCTCAGCGTGGGAAGCCCGATGTTCTTCCGTTCCGGTGCTCAAGAGTTCGGAGAACCAGGATGGTGGAAGCTTGTTCACAACAAGCCCCCAACAATGAAGCCTGAAGGAGAGAAGCTGTCTGCCTCGACCCTAAAAGTGAAAGGTACTCCTGGGAGAGCAGTCAGTGCAGGATGTTGCCCCGGCTGAAGCCAAGTGTGAGCTTACGAGACATCCTGCTTGTACCAGGCAGAGCCCGTCGGCCTCTCTGGAGTGACTCTCGCAATTTCATTATGACACATTTTGTGTCTGCTAGAAATAAATACCATATTAAAAATATTTTATCATTTAAGCTAGTGACCAGTTGTATTTGTGCTTCCAAGGTGAGCACTCAAGTTATGAGTTCTGTAAATTTCCTTTGGTATCCAAAAAGTTCTCTAGTTCCAATCTCATTTTGTTTTAGACCTTTTTAATATAGAAATTTTTAAACATCTACCAAGGTGAGTAGAGTAATGTAATGAACCCCTGTGTACCTTTAACCTCGCTTGAGCAGTTAATTGCTAGCAGTCTCATTTTATTTAGAGCCCTTGGTACTTCCCCCCAACCCTCCACCCATCCCACCCCTTGGATTATTTACAAGGAAATCCCAGGTATCATTTAATTCTAAACATGTCAGTATGTTGGGCGCCTGGGTGGCTCAGTTGATTAAGTGTCTGCCTTGGCTCAGGTCAGGATCCAGGATCCTGGGATGGAGTCCCGAAGCAGACTCCCTGCTCATTGGGGACGCTGCTTCTCCCTCTGCCCCTGCTTCTAATCGTGATCTCTCTCTCTCTCATAAATAAAATCTTTTTTAAAAATCTCAGTATGTTATCTTTAGGAGATAAGGACTCTTTTGTAGTCTAACTATGAGATCATTCTCCCACTTAAAAAAAAAAAATGAACCCCTTACAGCCAACATTGATCTGGTTTTTGTATATCTAAAAAGTTTTAGTGAGTTTTAAATTTTTAAAAATATAATTGAGAAAAAAAATAGTATTGAAAAGTAGAAAGCGTGGTAGTGTCCCTCTCCCCGACACCTACACCTTTTTCACTCCCCAGAGTAACTACTGCTATCTCTTGTGAATGCTTTTAGAAGTTATTTCTGCATATTTAAGCATTTTTATTGAAAAATAAACTCTTCCTGTAATACCCATTCTCTGTTCCTTCTTCCCCTTACGAGGATACCTTGGACATTTTTCCATAGCAGTACATGTAGATCTACCTTCTTTTCCTTTTCTTTTCTTTTTTTTTCATTGTATCCCATTGAGCAGCCTTAATATGGTGATGTATAAGAGGCCATTCCCCTGTTGATGGATGTTCTGGTTACTTCTACCTCTTTGTTGTTGTTATTTTAAACAATGCTACAGTTGTACAGATTTGTCTGTAAATTATTTGTGATAGATTCCTGGAAACAGGTTGCTATATCGAAGAGCATTATTTATTCAGAATTTTAACTGGTGTTGTCAAATTACCCTCCAAAAAGTTGTAATAAAATATATGCCTTACTAGAAGGGCATGAAAATACCCATTCCCCACATTCTTGCAGAGCATTACCAAACTTAATGTTTATCAGTTTCGATAAGGAAAAGATAACTTTTAATTAATTAAATTTGCATTATAATCCCTTTTTTCTTAAGAAAGCTCTAAGTCTTAGTTTAGGTCATTCATTGAACATTTCTCTATTTTGAACATGGTAGTTAAGTTCACAATAACAAATTAGTAAAACAAATTAAAGTTGAGATATTTGTTCTGGAAAATTTAGGTATTTATTCTTTCCCGGCAGCCTCAAAACCAACTTTAGATCCCATCATTACTGTTGAGGGCCTTCGAAAACGGGCAAGTCGGAATCCCGTGGAATCTGCCATGGAATTAAAAGAGAAAAGGTCCCGTACTCAGGAAGCAAAGGACATTAGGAGAGCCCAGAAGGAAGCGGCCAGCTTTCTTGACAGGAGTACTTCTTCAACTCCGGTGAAGTTCATAAGCCGTGGCCGCAGGCCAGATGTGATTCTAGAAAAAGGAGAAGTGATTGACTTCTCATCCTTGAGCTCCTCTGACCGCACCCCTTTGACCAGTCCATCTCCTTCTCCATCTCTGGATTTCTCTGCCCCTGGGACCCCTGCCTCTCACTCGGCCACACCCAGCTTGCTTTCAGAAGCAGATCTGATTCCAGATGTGATGCCACCACAAGCCTTGTTTCATGGTAAGACTTGCCTTTCTTGCATCTTTGGTTTTATGTGTGGGCCCTGATATAATGCATGCGTGTTCACCTGGTGGGCCGTGTGCCCTGCACTTCTTCTTTCCTCAGTCTTGATCACACTTTCTTGCACTCTGCACAGATGATGATGAGATGGAAGGCGATGGGGTCATAGACCCAGGGATGGAGTACGTTCCACCTCCCGCTGGGGCAGCAGCATCCGGGGCTGTAGTCGGGGGCAGAAAGAAGGTCCGAGCGCCGGAACAGATAAAGCAGGAGGTAGAGAGTGAGGAGGAGAAGCCCGACAGGATGGACATTGACAGTGAAGACACAGATTCCAACACGTCTTTGCAAACCAGGACTCGAGAGAAGAGGAAACCTCAATTGGAGAAGGACAGGAAACCTAAAGGGCCCAAGTACACCCCTGTGAGCATCTATGAGGAGAAACTGCTCCTGAAGCGGCTAGAAGCTTGTCCCAGTGCTGTAGCCATGACACCGGAAGCTCGCAGACTGAAGCGGAAGCTGATCGTCAGGCAAGCGAGAAGAGATCGAGGATTACCACTTTTTGACTTGGATCAAGTTGTTAATGCTGCTCTTCTGTTAGTTGACGGCATTTATGGAGCCAAAGAAGGAGGAGTTTCGAGGCTTCCAGCTGGACAAGCCACATACAGAACAACCTGTCCAGACTTTCGAATCCTTGACCGATACCAGGTGAGCCTCTCGGGGCAGCCATGGAGGTGGGGCAGGCAGCACCACGAGTGGGCACAGCTGTGCTGGGACTTAAACTCCCAAGTGATCTGAGAGGAGACAGGAAACAGCAAGGGAGAAAGATACAAAAATGGCTGGGCTTTATGTTTTGAAACTATTCATTATGAATACCCATTAATACATCTAGGTTGGTTTGTTTCCTTTGGGGCATTCAAGACAGCCTTGACATTTTGTCTCTCCTAGTCCCTGGCGGGGACTGAGTTTGCACATGGTTTGTGTCATCGCCCTGAGTGACACTTTTGTGGAGGACATAGAATGTGCCAGACCATGTGCTGAGCAGGCTCCGAGGACACGTAAACATCTCTGTAGGTAGGAGATACATGCAGGCATAGATCAATGCGTATCAGTGCTGCTCAAGAACGTCCAGAGGAGTCCAGGTGTGTGTGCATTCCTGGGAATGAGAACTTCAAGAATACACCCTTCCACAGCACGAATGAGAGGTCTTATTTTCCTGAATCTTTGCTAGCTCTTGCTCCTAAGCAGCCTTTAACTACTTTTGCTAATCTGATGGCTGTGAAGTGAAATCTTATTTTTTATTTACATGTCTTCGTTTACAGGTGAGTTTAAACATTTTTCACGTTTCCTAGTTGTTTCTCTGTCGGTGATTGCCTGTTTGGATAATTTGCACATTTTTCTGTCTTCTTTGGAAACTAGTGGGCTGATGGTGCCAGTGTTCTGATCTTATTCTGTGATGTACCATGTGTGGGGCCTTTTCTCCCATTGTGTTGGCCATGTGGTGTGTGGGCCTTTGCAGTTTGAAACTCTCCTGGAATTCTGGAACATCTTCTTCATTTCCTGTCTTCTATTTTCTCTCTTCTGTCTCTTTAGAACACACCTATTATTTGGATCTTGGACCCTTTAGACCAGGGGTTGGCAGGCTTTCTGTTAAGGGGCAGACAGTAGATGGTTCTGGCTTCGCAGACCACACAGTCTGAGTTGCAGCTACTCTACTGTGCTGTTTCTGAGACCAAGATAAAATGCTTGGGTGTGGCTGTGTCCCAGTGACAACGTTATTTACTGCAACAGGCCAGATTTGGCCTGTGGGGTATAGTTTGCCAACAACCCCTACCCTAGATGGATCTCTTGCCTTTCTTTTTTCCTATTTTCTTTCTTTCCTGGGAGGTAGTAACTTGCCTGCCTGTACCTAAGGGTGAATAGGGAGCACCCGGAGCCTGCTTCCCTGAGGCTTCCCATTTTCAGTCCCACTGTTGACCATACCGCCAGCTCCCATGTCTGCCCAAGCCTTTCCAGACAGTCTAGCCTTCTACCCATGGAGGGAAAAATCGTTTCTGGATGTGGGCAGTGGGGGTATAATTGGAGGCTTTAGCCTTTTAAGTAAAGAGACCCTCAGTCCATAGTCCTCTTGTCACTCTCAATGTTAACAGGACCCATCACCTTCCCTGAGGCTCTAAATCGTGCCTCTCCTGGTCTGTCTGCATTGCTGCCTTAGGCTCTGCTCTCTGTTCTTAGCCATTTGCCACTTATCAGATGATTTTGTTGTAGTCATCTACTCATCATGTCTTTGTTCTTGTGGGTTTGTCTTTTTAATCTCTATACTTAATTTTTTAAGTTGTGAAATATATCCTATAACTAAAGAATATATAAAACACATCAGTATAGTTTATAGACTACTAAAATAAGTGCTTTTGCATGTATCCCTTGGGTTAAGAAACAGAACATTACAAGCACATTGGAGGTTCTGTGTACTTCCTACTCTCCCCACCCCCCACCACCAAGGGCTCTACTCTTGAGTTTTTTTTTTATGTCACCTTTAGTTTTTAAAAAAAGGCTAAGTAGGAGGCACCCATCTAGCTTTGTAAGGACTTTGCCATTCTTAGAGGGAGGCTTCCAGGAAGGGTAAGCTGAGCAGTCTCTCTGGGTCAGTGCTGTAAAGGCAATTGTACTCCCCTACCCCCCACCGCCCCCTTCCTCCCCCACAAGGATATATTGACATTTTTGCTCCTGGTACTGGTGAGTGTGACCTTGTTTGGAAATAGGGCATTTGCAGATGTTATTAGTTAAGACGAGGTCGAGGTCGCACTGGAGCAGGGTGGGCACTTAATCCAATATGACTGGTGTCCTTATGAGAAGGAGGGAAGAGACACAGAGACAGATTCAGGGAGACCTGCAGTTTAGCCCTGTGCTCTCATGGAGCATGTTCTTAGTGGCTTCAGGAGGAGAGCTGCCTGCGAAATAAAATTGGAGACTTTACATGATCAGAAGGCCCATGTGATGGTCAGGGCAGAGCAATGTTCCTATAAGCTAAGGGACACTGAGGATTGCTGGCATTACCAGGAGGTAAGAGAAAGCATGGAGTGGATTCTTACTTGGAATAGTCAGAGAGCACATGGCCCTGGTGACCCCATGCTTTCTGACTTCTGTTCTCTAGAACTGTGGAAGAGTAAGTTTGTTATTTAAGCCACCAGGTTTGTGGGCCATAGCTATGGCAGCCCCAGGAAATTCACATGGTCATGTTCTGGCTCCAGCACTTGTGACCCCTTTCTTAAGAAGTCAGTGTTCAGGGTCATTAGGCAGTCCTAGACGTCTGGGCAGGGGCACGGAGGCCCTGTTTCCTGCCTCCAGACTGATGTGCTTCCCTCCAGCTTGTAGGAGGTCAGAGTCTTCTGATCCAGGGAGTGGGCAGGGAAGGAGTGGAGGAGTCTGAGAGTACGTGGTGAAACCCAGCTGAGCACTGATGAGATTCTGGTCTACAGCTCACTGAGTTTAGTAGATGGTCCAGTGTACCCTATGATCCTGTAATCGCACTGCTGGGTATTTATCCAAAAAATACAAATACATAAGCTCAGAGGGATACATGCACCCCTTTGTTTATTGCAACATTACTTACAATAGCCAAGCTATAGAACCAACCCAGGTGTCCACTGATAGATGAGTGGGTAAAGAACATGGGTTTTATATATATATATATATATATATATATACACACACACACACACACACATATAAGTTTATAAATACGCGTGCGCGCGTGCACACACACACAGGAATATTACTCAGCTGTTAAAAAAAAAAAAGAATGACATCTTGCCATTTGCAACGATGTGGATGGAGCTAGAGAGCACAATGCTAAGCACAATGAGTCAGAGAAAGACAAATAGCGTACGGTTTCACTCATTCGTGGAATTAAGATCAAATGAAGGGGAAAAAAGATTAATCTAGAAACAGACTCTTAATTATAGAGAACAACTGCTGGTTGCTCCGGGGGAAGGGGGAAGTAGGGATTGGGGATTAAGGGGGGCACTTACGATGAAAAAAATAAAAAGACAAAACTAAATAAAAGATGATGCACTGTAGTGGTGACTTAAGATGATGGCCTCAGTGTGCCTGCCCTCGAGTGACCCTTGTCACTCATTAGTGGTCCCGGGACCTCCCTTCCTGGAGACGCACTGGCCCTTCCTCAGCGCTGAGCCTTCAGTGTCCTGTGCCTCAGCTTCACCTTTCTGTAGGTTTACCCCCGTGCTGTCATGGAGCGCGTCCTTAGTGGCTTTAGGAGGAGAGCTGCCTGCGAAATTAAATTGGAGACTTTACATGATCAGAAGGCCTTGAACTTAAGCCAGAGTCCCCAGCCAGAGCTGGGACACCGAGAGACACCTGAGCAGTCCTGGTGGCAGTGCTCTCCCTTTCTGAGGGAGAACGAGGCTCAACCTGGATCTCTGTGTCCAGACCCATTACAGAGGAGGATCCTTTGATGTGGACCCCCCCCACCGTCTCTTCCTTGGGGTCTTTCCCCCTGGGCCAGTCAGTCTTCCAGTCTTAGAACCCTGGTTACCACCTAGGGAAAGGGGGACCCTAGCCTTCAACCTGTGGGACCCCTCCTCCGTGCCATGGAAGCAGACCATCCAGAGTGCTGGTCACACCTTCTCTAGGGATGGGACGTCCAGACGTCCACGGGGAGGCAGGCACCTGGCAGCAGGGGCTAAGGGCTTGGGGCTCAGACTGCCCACAGCTTTTGCCTGCCTCTTTTTCTACTGCCTCGTTTTTCCCCAACTCCAGAGGAGTCTGGTGCTGCCCCCGGGTTTTAAGAGGATGCTGCAGTACAGATTGGCCTGCTTCTCACCTTCCCCAAAGCCAGCTTGGAATTTTGGCTTAGAAGCAGTTAGTATTTGTCCATCTGCTTCCCAGATGTTTCTTCCCCTGATCTTCCTATTTTTGTATCCTTCTCTTTTTTTCTAAAGTCTTATTCTATAGTTTTAGTGGGTTTGGGGAAGAGAGAAAATTGTGTGATTAATCCCCCATCCTAACCTGGAATTTCAGTATCATTTTAATGCAGTTACACAGGGGAGCAGCTATCAGTGCATTGGCTCAATCCATACTCTTTCTTGTTAAATACAGCCATAGCTATAAATGTCCCTGTAATACTATGCTAGCTATGACTTAGGACTTTTGGAATGACGTATTTATCAGTACTTAGCAGTTTGTATTTTTTCTCGTTATTTCCTCTGTAACCCGAGTTATTTAGTGCTTTTTGTTGTTTTTTATTTTTAGATATGTAGGCATTTTTAAGGTCTCTTGTAGTAGTTGATTTAATTTCCAATCAGATTATGTTGTGGTCAGAGAAAATAGTGTATATGATGATGATTCTTAGTTTGAAGAAAGTTACTTTTTGTAAGTTCTAACTTATGACATATGTTTATTTTTCTGTTAATTTTTTAATATTATCATGTAGTCTTTCTTCCAAACAGAATATTTTTGCATGCTCTTACCCTTTTTCTTTTGTATTATTTAGGTAACAGTAAACCTCACTAAATTGTTTACGCTTATTTCCCATCGTTTCTCCCTAGATTAATTTTTTGTTAGTCTACTTTTTAATAGTTCTAAAAAACTTGGTCTTTGTGAGATTAATTTTGAATACCTGTATGTCTGAGATTATTTTCCTTTCACTCTTGCATTCAAACGATAGCATAGCTGGATATAAAATTGTTTTATTTTTTCCTTCAACATTTTGAAATTATCACTCCATTATCTTGCATACAGTGTTGCTGCTGTGAGTCTCACTGTTGGCTTATTCGTGTTTCTTTGTAGGTGGTCTTTCTTCCTCCCGCACCCTGGAAGCTTTCAGAATTGTATCTTCCTTACCATTTTTAAATTCTATTTGTGCATTTCAAAAGTGTTTTTTGATCTCATTCATTTATCTTGTTAGAGCATCTCCTTCAGTCACAGCAGTCACAGGCATCTTATATGCTTATTTGTTGTCAAAAACCACTAACCTCTGTGCTTCAGAGCCAAGTACCACACAAAGAGTTTGGGCTACAGAGGAACAATAGCCTTATGACTTTGCCCAGCTCAGGAGGCTGCAGCAGGCTGAGGAAGGGGCTGGGGGATTTTACAGGGAAACACAGGATCTAGCTGGTTTCGATGGGAATTGTGTCTGTGCCGCCAGCCTCTCCGGCTAGTCTTCAGGATAGTACTGGCTTCCTGAAACAAAAGGCTGAGAAGGCGGGAGCGGTTGTGCAAGAGAGAAGCAAGGGGACTTTAAAATTGAGCTTCCCTGAAGCCTCCGGGCAACCACTTTGACTTGTGTGCAACTTGATGCTTTTCATCGGTTTCATCTTGACATTCATCCTGCCTTGGTTCTCTGAGCCTCCCAGATTTGTGGTTTTGGTGTGGTGTCTCATTAATTTGGCGAAGTTCTCTGTCATTACTGCTTTAAATATTTCTTCTGTTCCTTTCTCTCTTCTCGTTCTGGTATCCCTGTTATGTGTATTTTACACCTTTTGTGGTTGTAACACAGCTTTGGATATTCTGTTCTGTTCTGGTTGTTTTTTTTTTTTTTTTTTGTCTTTTTTTCCTCTTTGGTTTTCAGTTTTGGAAGTTCCTCTTGACATATTCTCAAGCTCGGAGGTCCTTTCTTCAACCATATCCAGTCTACTAATGAGCCCACCAAAGATAGTTCTATATTTCTATTGTGTTTTTGATCCCTAGCATTTCTTCATGATTCTTTCTTAGCATTTCCATCTCCCTGGTTAAATTGCCCCTCTGTTCTTGGGTGTTGTCTACTCTGTCCAGTAGAGCCCTTAACATGTTAATCATAGTCGTCTTAAATTCCTAGTCTAATAATTCCGACATCTCTGCCTTGTCTGAGTCTAGTTCCGATGCTCACTCTGTCTCTTCAGACAATGTCTTTTGCTTTTTAACATGCTTTTAATTTTTTGTTGAAAGCCAAATAGGATATCGTAGATTAAAAAAACTGTGGAAAATAGGCCTGTAGTGGTATAGCAGTGAGATGTAGAGTGAGAAGCGTTCTATGGACCTATGATTAGTTCTCAGTGAACATGTGTTCCTGGGCTGTGACTATCACAGTGCTTCTCAGATTTGCCTCCCCAGTTAGGTGGCGTGGAATGGCAGGAGGGAGCTGGAGATGGCTAATTCCCTTTCCACAGGTTGGTTCGGTTCTGGTGAAACCCAATGGGTCAGGACACCTGGTCCGGAAGGTGTCTGCCTTCGGCCCAGGTCATGATCCCAGGGTTCTGGGATCAAGCCCCACATGGGGCTTCTTGCTCAGCGGGGAGCCTGCTTCTCCCTCTACTTGCCACTCCCCTCGCTTGTGCACGCGCTCGCTCTCTCTCTCTCTCTCTCTGACAAATAAATAATTAATTAATTTAAAAAACCACACACAACCAATGGGTTAGGTTCTGGTAAAATAGTTTCTCTTGAGAGCAGACCTTGTTAAGAAGAACAAAGGACTCTGACGTATTTTCAAAACAGCTGCCTTTTCCCTGCTGGAAGCCTGAGGGGATTTTTCTTTGATCCTTACCATGAGAACCTGGTAGAGCTCCTGGAGGTAAAAGTCACAAAAATGTGCCCCCCCCCGTAGTTTTTTTCTCTCCCCTTCATCCACACTGTGCCTCCAGTAATTTGTCGGTTTGTCCCTGGAGGTTTCTACTCTGCTCTTCTACTCTACTCTTCTCTGTATCCACCTGTTGGTCTTTTCAGTTTGTGGGGGAGTAGTTCGCTCTGTGATTTCAGTTCTCTGAGGGATCTACGAAGAGTTGCTGATTCTCCATTTGTTCAGACCCTGACTTGTCCACACATCCTTACCAGTACTTACCTTTTTTAATTATAGCTGTCTTAGTGGGTGTCAAATGGTATCTCATTGTCATTTTGGTCTGCTTTTCTCTGATGACTATTTGCTTTTTGAAAACGCTTGGCTGTCTAGTAAATTATTCTGTCTTTTTCTGTGTACTTTGTTTACTTTGTTTTCTTTTGCACTCCTTGTTGACGACATATCTTGAGTGTTTTTTTCCTTGTGAATGAATATTGTCTTATTCTAACCAGGTGCCTTTGCTGGTGTATACACCCTTGGGAGGGGCAAAAGTCTGGTACCTAGCGTGTTATCCTCTTGGCAAGTTAGAAGTCTCCAGCACTCCGGGTGTCCTGCCGTGACCCCTCCAACCAGCACTTGCAGGCAAAGTTGACTGGCTTGAGATCTACTCAGAGCAGAGCTTGCAAGAGGAAGTGGCCTGATCAAGAAGCACCTCCAGCCCCATCTGTGGTGGAAAGCCTTTCTCTGCTGTAGGCTGCCCTATGCTGCCTCACCTGTACCTGGCCTCCTTTGGTTTCTCCTGAGGTTTCTCAAAGCCTTTGTGTTCCATCTTCCTTCACACTCTTGTGGCATCTTTCAGGATGGGTTTGGGGAAGGGACCCAGCAGCCCACCTGGTGCTCCATTTTGTTTAGAACTGTAAGTTTGAAGAAACTCACTTAATATTTCCCAAACTTACCTGAGTTTGGGATGCTCCCCAGCGCCCCCCCCACACACTATTTTGTCATTCAGCAAATGTTGAGTACTTCATGTGTGCTAAGTACTCCTCTAGCTGGAGACGCTGCGGTGAATTAGGGCAGATGGTGCCCGCCTGATGGAGCGGTGATCCATCACGGATCATTTCCTGCAAGGTGGGTGCTGCAGTGGGTGGGAGAGCAGAAGGCCGCAGTACCACTTGGGACAGGGTGAGGACCTCTTCTCAGTGGAGGTAGCACTTAATCCCATCTTCTCCACAAGGAGGACCTGGCTTGTAGAAGGTTCAGGGAGAAGCCCCAGGTGCAGGCCCCAAGGCAGCAGATAGTCTGGTGTCTGGAGCTGGAGCCTAGTGATGGCGGAGGAAGTAGGTGGGAGATGAGGCCACAGAGGTAACAGGTAGATCCTGCAGTGAAAGGCAAGGACTTTAAATTGTAAGGGTAGTCACATAGGAGTTTTGACAAGGGAAGGGAATGTATTTGATTTTAAAAGAAGCATCTGACTCCATGTAGAGAACGGGTGATAAGGGGTGAGAGTGGCAGTGGGGAGACCCGTGGGAAGTGGTGGCAGTGATCCAGGCAGATGTCGCAGGTGGGCTAGGTGGAAAGAAGTCAGGATACTGGATGACACCTGTGGAGTTCCACACAACTCACCTCGACACATGAGCCAGATCGTCCATCATGGGCCAGTGGTTCAGTGGCTGCTGTCTCCGTGGTCTATTGGTGCGTTACAAATCACTCCAAAACTTAAGAGGCTTAAAGCAGTATTCCGTCCTTCTTCTGATTCTGTGGGTTGGCTAGGCTCAGCTGGATGGTGATTCTACCCCACGTGCTAAAGGCTGAGGTCAGCCCTGTGGCTGCCTTCAGTAGGGACCTTGGTCAGGATTAGAACGACCAGGATGGGCTTCCCTTCCTCCAGAGCCCATCTCCGTGGGGCCTCTAGACATTCCAGGGTCCAGCCTGGACACCGTGGAAGCTGGACTGGGAGAGAGAGTGGAAGCTGCCGGTCCTCTTAAGGCCTGGGCTCAAGATACCAAAATGTTACTTCTGATACTTTGTCATTGGTCAAGGCCTGTTGCAAGGCCCACCCAGGTTCAAGGGGAGGGAATGGACTCTGCCGCTTGATAGGAGGAGCCAAATGTCCCCATGGGTGCAGGAGGAAGTGTTGAGGCTGTCTTTGGAAACTATATGCCATAGCTCTGAATCTCCCTCTGAAACTTTTTTGAAAGTCCTGAAAGAATTTCAGAGTCATCCTTTAAAAGCTTTGTTTTTTTTTTTTTTTTTTTAATTTTATTTATTTATTTGACAGTCAGAGATCACAGGTAGGCATAGAGGCAGGCAGAGAGAGAGGGGGAAGAAGGCTCCCTGCTGAGCAGAGCCCGATGCAGGGCTCAATCCCAGGACCCTGGGATCATGACCTGAGCCGAAGGCAGAGGCTTTAATCCACTGAGCCACCCCGGCGCCCCTGAAAGTTTTGGTGTCCATTTGGGGAAAGTAATGAGAGCAAATTATAAGAGAAGGAATTCTTTCTCTCCTTTCAACAAAGTTATTTTCTAAGCTAAAGAGCAAACGGACTCTCCAAAAGCAAGTCAGTTTTCTAAACTTCATCCAGCCCTTGGCAAACCACTTTATAAATGTGCCTTTGAATCTTCCATCTGGGCTCTTTGCTGTAAAACCCTAATTGCACACATTCTGTTCCTACATGACTGGGGGCCCTAGAGCAGCGCTCTGGGAAACAGACATCTCTCTTTGGGCTCCCAGGGTGAATCCCACCTGTTCCTCTCGGACACCCACCTGAGGAGCACAGTGGGCCTCTCCACTGTCGTGATTTGGCGTAAGGACGAAGGTCTATGTCAGTCCTGCTCCTGTCAGGTGTACTCAGTGGAGCAGAGGCCTATTTTACTAAACCAACACACAGGGTTGATGCTGCTCTGCGGATACCAGCCGACTCCTGCACCGTGACCCACGTGAGTGGGTTACCATCTGACAACTGGACTGGAGGTGTCAAGAGGGCAGAATGCAACTGACAGAAACTGTAAATCCAGAGCTCAGTCCTGCTTTCCACTCACTCCAGTGGCTGAAAATTTTTAAGTAACTTTAAAATTGATTAAATTATCTCAAGTTTAAACTATTGTAACCAGGATCGGCTTTTTGTATCTGATCTTATGCAGAGGTACCTATGAGGTTTGTATTGCACATCGAACATTCTGAATAAGCAATAAGAAAGACCTATTTTCCAACACATAAAAAAGTCCTATGTACTAATCTGTGAAATTAAACCCATCATTTGAGTGACTTTATTTCTGCATAACCAGCATTTCTTTCTCGTAGACTGCCTTGCCATCCAGGAAAGGGTTTCGGCACCAGACCACTAGGTTTCTGTATCGTTTGGTGGGCTCTGAAGATATGGCCGTGGACCAGAGTATTGTCAGCCCTTACACCTCTCGGATCCTGAAGCCATACATCAGGTACATGGGCAAGAGCTGTGATGTTGAGCATGTTATGAGGAATGGCGTTGGTGGCTTCTACACCCTGGTCCTCCACAGCAGTGAGTCCACACCCTCCCCTGGGAACAGGCATCAACACGGACTGAGTCTGTGCTCCACGTCCAGTCTTATCCTTAGCTTGTTTTTTTTTTTTTTTTTTTTTTTTTTAAAGATTTTATTTATTTATTTGTCAGACAGACAGAGGGAGAGAGTGCGAGTGAGCACAGGCAGACAGAGAGGCAGGCAGAGGCAGAGGGAGAAGCAGGCTCCCTGCCGATCAAGGAGCCCGATGCGGGACTCGATCCCAGAACCCTGGGATCATGACCTGAGCTGAAGGCAGCTGCTTAACCAACTGAGCCACCCAGGCGTCCCCTTTAGCTTGTTTTGATTGTAGTTTTTGGCAGAAAGGATAGTCCTTTGAAAGAAATGTAAAAAGCAAGAATAGTAAGTTAACTCCATTAGATTTCTTTATGAGTATTATACTCATTGTGTTTCTTTTCAGTTTTAAAATGGTATATATTTGGTAGTCTGTTAAATGAAAAAAATGAGAGAGTTGTCTCAGTTGGGCTTAGTCTGGGGGTGATGATGAGTCTCGTTGTCTAGCAGTGCTGTGGAAGCTGAGCTGACTAGCGAGGCCCCGGTTCTGTCTTGAGAAGGTGTGTTTATGCCCCATACTCGAGGCAGAGTCATGTGATCCTCCTTGCCCAGCACTGCCGTCTGCGCCTGGCCTGTGGAGGCGGTGAGTGAGACTGCCCCCGCGGCCCGGGCAGTGCTGGGCCCTCCCTCGCTGGACTCGGGCCTGGGCCAGAGCGCTGGCTTGAGTCAGGCTGCTGTTTGGTCCCTCCCTCTGTTCATGAAGGCTCGCTAGCACAAGTAGGGTTCCTATCAGGTGCAGAGGCGAATTTTAAATTTCATACCAGAAAGTATCAGGCTTTCAAGTTGTCAAGGTATCTACCACAGAAAGTAACACAAGTTTACTTAGAATTTCAGGCCAAGTAAGGAGTTTATGTGAATCACTTGGCTAGGAATGACATTGTATATTTTTCTTGACTCGACTTTTGTTTTTTTCTGCGGTCCCGGAGGCGTGATTATGAAACAAAGCCACCCAAACTGCAGCTCCTGTCACAGATTCGTTCCCACCTGCACAGAAGCGACCCTCACTGGACGCCAGAAGCCGAGGCACCTCTTGATTACTGTTATGTCCGGCCAAATCACATCCCAACGATAAACTCCATGTGTCAGGAGTTTTTCTGGCCTGGTATGTTCCCCCTCGCAAACTAGGCAGATCTGTTTTCTGTTTGGTTCACTTTAGTGATATTTTTAAATTAGTGTATGTCATGCGACTCTAAAACCTTTACTCATGATTTCATTTAGTTTGTCTCTGCTAAGATAGGAATAGTAAAATATGAATACCTCTTTCTTCCTAAGATCAAGAAGAAGCCAGCAGTTAAAGTAATAAACAGTATTTTTGTATGTTTCTCTTCCTTGTCTCTCTCCACTTCCAGAATAAAAGATTTATCCTGTTTTGCTTCTACATATGTCTAAATACCAGGTAATATCTACCTGGTATCAGTGATACACTGACTGGTACCTTGGGCGTGTTGGGACACTTTTGATTTTTTGCCTAATAATTCTGTAATTTTGTTTATTTAGCTATTCCTTCGGGAGAGTGTTAATAAAGCCAAAAGGCATTTTTAAAAAACCAAGTATCCCAATTGCAGACTTTATTTATTTATTTATTTATTTATTAAGATTTTATTTATTTATCTGTCAGAGAGAGAGAGAGAACAGGCAGATAGAGTGGCAGGCATAGGCAGAGGGAGAAGCAGGCTCCCTGCCAAGCAAGGAGCCCAATGTGAGACTCGTTCCCAGGACGCTGGGATCATGACCTGAGCCTAAGGCAGCTGCTTAACCAACTGAGCCACCCATGTATCCTCCAATTGGAGACTTTAAAAATAAGAGTAAACCCAATATGATTTGTTATTTTATCAGCCTGAATATATTGTCTCTCTGCAGACCAGAGCCACCAAGTAGAGGAGTGAGCACATTTTCATTGCTAAATATAAACATGTTCTTTGTGGATCTGTCTTACCGCACTACTTTGAAACGCAAAGGAAATATTACAGATGTTAGATAAGATTTCATTGGGATTAGAGCTGTGTCATCTTTGTTGTCTGATAATCATGTAACAGTGCACGTGTGGTGGCAGAGTTGTGTTCATCTTTTAGGAGTGGTATGGGGGCCAAAAGGAACATTCCAGGAGCATCTCCTACTTCCTGACCTTACTCTGGGTGCCTCCATACCTTATAAATGCAATCATTATTTGTTTATCCCGTTCACTATAAAATGTAACCTTTGTACAAAAGAGCTTGTAAACTGTACACACAACAGTATGGGCGCTCGGGTCTTTGCTCCCACCCTGTGAGGTCTGGGTGTGCAGACGCTGAGGCCCACATCTAGGAGGTGTCAGCTGACACACACTGCAGAGGAGGCTAAGTTCAAAGGCAGGTATGTCCAGTTTTAGCCTGTGCATTCTCTACTACCGACCCTTTCTTCCTTCTTGTCAAACATGTACTTAGAAAAAAGACATACATGGAATCAGAATATGTGGTCTTTTCTGACTGCATTCCTTCACTTAGCATGTTAGTTTCACTTTTATTTTTATGATTTGAATGTATGATGTCTATGCTAATATATCTGTCTTCAGTTTTGTTTTTTGATTTTTGGTTTTTTTTAGCGTGCAGGTGTAGTTGTAAGTCAGACTGAACAGCTTGGTCTTAATTCCAGAAGGTATCCAGTTTGAATCTCCAATTATCTCTTTTCTTTAGGCATTGACCTGTCTGAGTGCCTGCAGTATCCAGACTTCAGTGTTGTTGTCCTTTATAAAAAAGTCATCATTGCCTTTGGCTTCATGGTTCCCGACGTGAAGTACAA
Organism: Mustela nigripes; assembly: GCF_022355385.1. Lineage (NCBI taxonomy): Eukaryota > Metazoa > Chordata > Mammalia > Carnivora > Mustelidae > Mustela > Mustela nigripes. Next base: position 97,969,562 of record NC_081563.1, on the reverse strand, counting down.
TGAAGCTTACATTTCATTTCTGTTTGTCCACCCTGAATGGAGAAGAGCAGGGATTGCAACATTCATGATTTACCATCTGATTCAGGTAAGCTGTGCTACCAGCTGGCCTTTGGGCTCCTTCAGGAATACGTGGAAGAGGGATGGAGGGACAGTGCTGGGCTGAGCCTTCCTAGCACAGCCGAACAGAATGGGTGGTCTCAGAAACCCAGTGAGAAAACATCCCTCCTGAGGTTCTTACCACACACAGATAAAAATCTTCCCCCTCTAGAATAAGATCGCTGTTCAGGCCTAGGCTTCAAAGAAACTAGTTGTAAACATGTATAGTAAATAAAATGAGGTAATTCCAGACATGAGAGCCCAAAGCCCTCGTAGGACCCATATTACCATATTATATTGGTAACTGCTGCTGCTCTTAGGGACCCACCACGTGACTCTGAGGAGTGGAAGTGGAACTGTGGTCTTCAGGGTTTTTTTTCTTAGTGAGGTATAACTGACATACAAAGCATCCTCGTCTCAGCTGTACAGTGTGATGATTCCATACTTGTATATGTTGTGAAACAACACTAGCACCACACGGAGTTACGTAGCTACAAACATTTGTTTTCTTGGGATGAGAACCCTTAAGATCACTTCTCTTAGCAACTTTCATTTATGCAGTGCAGTATCGTAAACGCTAGTGTCCGTGCATTCCGGGACATCCCCAGGACTGCCTTGTTTTATAACCTACAAGTCTATTCCTTTGGACGCCCCTGCAGCCGGTTCACCCGCCCCCGACCCCGCTGCTGGCAGCTACCAGTCTGTTGTCTGTATCTGTGAGTTCAGCTTTTATTGTTTGCTTTTTAGATTCTGAGAGCTAAATGAGATCATACTGTTTTTGTCTGACTTCTTTCACCGAGGATAATCCCACCTGTGCAACTGCAAAAGTTTTTAAGTATTTTTAAACATTTTAGCAAAACTGTCTCAACCAAGACCATATATTCTCTTATTGCTGATTATTCTTCACTTTACTGTCACTGTACAAGCTGTATAAGTTTTTAAGACTTGATTTTAGTACTGAGTTATAATTCATCTTTTGATATCTCTGTACCACTGTTGAAGAAAATATACCATATACTTATATATTAACATCAGAAAAACATGTAAGGAATTCCCCTCTCAGAATCTTTCTGGTAAACTTTTATTTCAGAACCATTTGGCTGGGGCATCTGGGGGTCTCAGGTCATGATCTCAAGGTCATTGGGCTCCCTGCTCAGCGGGGAGTCTGCTTCTCCCTCTCCCACAGTGTGCTTTCTCTCTCTTTTTCTGTCAAATAAATAAATAAATAAATATTTTTTTTTAAAAAAAGGGAAAGAAAGAAAGAAACCATTTGGCAAGGAGGATTGTGTGTTACATGGGCAAGATTCTTTTTTTAAAAAATTTTTTATTATTTTTTATTATTATTTTTATTAACATATAGTATATTATTAGCCCCAGGGGTACAGGTCTGTGAATCATCAGGCCTACACATTTCACAGCACTCATCATAGCACATACCCTCCCAATGTCCACAAGCAAGAATCCTTTTATTTTTTTTTCCATCTTTTTTTTTTTTTAAAGATTTTATTTATTTACTTGACTGACAGAGATCACAAGTAGGCAGAGAGGCAGGCAGAGAGAGAGAGAGGAGGAAGCAGGCTCTCTGCGGAGCAGACAGCCCGATGTGGGGCTCGATCCCAGGACACTGGGATCATGACCTGAGCCGAAGGCAGAGGCTTTAACCCACTGAGCCACCCAGGCGCCCCAAGAATCCTTCTAAATAGAGGAAGGAGAGGGGCACCTGAGTGGCTCAGTGGATTAAGCCTCTGTCTTCGGCTCAGGTCATGATCTCAGGGTCCTGGAATCGAGTCCCACACGGGACTTTCTGCTCAGCAGGGAGCCTGCTTCCCTCTCTCTTTGCCTGCCTCTCTGCCTACTTGCGATCTCTGTCAAATAAATAAATAAAATCTTTAAAAAAAAATAAATAGAGGAAGGAGAAGATAAAATGTCATTTTCCAGTTTTTATTATTTTATTTTTATTTTTTATTATTATTTTTAAAGATTTTATTTGAGAGAGAGAGAGACCAGAAGCGAGAGAGAGCACGGGCAGTGGGGAGGGGTGGAGGGAGAGAGAGAGAGAAGCAGACTCCCCACTGAGCAAGGATTCCCAACATAGGACTCGATTCCTGCACCCCGGGATCATGACCTGAACCAAAGGCAGACACTTAACTGACTGAGCCACCCAAGCACCCTGTTTTCCCAGCTTTTCATGAAATGTGCTTAACACTTCCCAGATGCCAGCTGGAACTTAGAAGCGTTTTCTAGAAGTTGGTTTCCTCTCTCCTCACTTGGCAGTTAGTATGTGCTCCCTTGTGTGGTGCTGTGAGGAGACTCAGTTGTACCACACCCTATTCTCCAGGCCTCAGAGCCTCGCCTTTCCCCCACCAGCAGGGGCCTGCGGGCAGCCTTAGGGTCTGCAGGCAGCTCAGGGGTGACACTTCCATGTGTGTGCCTCTAGAAGGCGTGGTGCAGGGTCAGTACTTAGCGCTCAGCGGGTGGGGGCAGTAGTGTTTACCCTTGTGAGCAGGGCCCCGCCCTTGGCCAACCCATAAACCCCAGGCCCAGACAGAGCTACTCAGCTGGGCAGTAGTGCCCAACGGTGCCGTGGTTGGATCAGGCGCAGGTACACAAGTGTCACGCTACAAAATTAATTTCCTGCCCTCGCAGCAGTGCTGTGGGCCCAGAATGTGAGTGAAGCAAAGGAAAGAGGAGAGCTGTCTACCTGAGAGGGCTCTTAAATCTAGGCCTGGGAGGAAACGGGGGTTATAAAATCTCAGGACCCTGCCAACCTCAGTATTTCGGTGCCTTCCTCATTAGAACGTGCGGTCTTAGTTTATAGGACTTTGGTTCTGATTAAGAATCTTAAGAATTTGCCTCGGATTGATAGGATGAGGGTCACTCATTCCCCCTATGATTAGGGCAGTGTTGAATACAGAAACCGCGAGCAGTTCTGTCAGTTTGGGAGGGATGGCAGGGGGCCTGTGGGATTCAGGTTTGTACTGGGTCCTTAGGTCTCTTAACTAGACAAAAGTCCCAATACTTCGTATCTTGCCTCATAACTTAGCATCTTTTCTAGTGGGTGTAGGAAGGGCATTGTTACAAGTTTGAGCGCAAGATAACATCTAGTTTTAAAAAGCAGAACTGCTCATCTTGTTCTCTACTTCTTCAAGATTGTCAGAGGGCCAGGTATTGATGTGTGTGATATTTGGAAGTGTAACTGAAGTATAAACAGAGTAATCCAGTTAAGAGTAGACTGTCCCTGGGCCCTTTGCTTCGGAGAGCAAAAACACCCAGCACGCCATCCATTTCCTCAGTCTCGAGCGTTTCTGTGAGTGTGGGCCTCGGCCTCGGAGAGTGACCGGGGCTCCCAGCAGTCACCCGCCCTGCTGTCCCCGGTTGCCATAACTACCTACCTCTACTTCACAGACTTCCCTCACCTACTCACTTCCCTCAGGCTCTTTGATTCTCATTGGGTACTTTTCCACCCCTTTGGCAGACCTGCATGGGCAAGGATGTGACCCTTCACGTCTCAGCAAGCAACCCTGCTATGCTGCTCTACCAGAAGTTTGGCTTCAAGACTGAAGAATACGTCTTAGATTTCTACGATAAGTATTACCCCCTGGAGAGTACAGAGTGTAAACACGCTTTCTTCCTGAGGCTCCGGCGCTGAGGTGAACGCGGCGCTCCACAGAGACACGTGTGCTGCTCGAGGTGGGTCCTCACCTGGGCCCGCTGGCATGTGCTCTTGTCCCCATGGGCCCTCATCCCAGACGTTCCACCGGAGGCTAGACAGGCGGTGGGCAGTGGGACTGAGGAGCCAGCAGCCCTTCAGCCAAAGCGCTGTCCTGTGCACCTGCTGAGGCCTCAGCCCCCATCTCGGGACTCCGCCATAACTGAATGATGCCGCTGCTGTCCCTCCACGCGGCAGCTTGCGGGAATAAAGGAGTCTAAACTGATGTTCTCCTACTGTAAAGGGTGAATGATTGAGGCCGTGCTCACGGGGCAGTAGCCCATCAGGGATGGCGGGAGATCCAGCCCTCAGAGGGAGGCCAGCACTGTCCCGGCCATCAGTGAGCTATCATTGAACCCTTGAGCCCGGGAGAACGTCTAGTGCACTGAGCTTCTGCCGTCTCTCCCTGACTTTGGCCACGGTCGAAATAAACAGAGTGTTTGTGTCCATGCGTGTCACCTGCTCTGCTGTTAGCATCTCCCACTAGGGGACCCTTTCTCCCCGTGCCTGTTCGGCTGGTTTGGGGTGGCAGCGAGACTGTGCTGCTGGCTGGAGGTGTGGGTTGGGGAAGCAGAGCCAGCTGGGGACAGAGCCTGTGTTGTCTGCAGGGCCAGGCTGTTGGGTTGGGGGGGCGGGTGTTAGAGATGGACTGTCAGGCGGGCTGTTTTGGATCCAGCAGGAGCTTTTCCAAAAGTATCAGATGTTCTCAGATAAAAAATCTTTCCTTGTGACAGTCTATGGCCAGAACTTCATTCTAACCAATTTGCTTTCAGACTCTCTTGAATGAAGAGCATTGGTTCTTAACTTGTAGGGACACGGATCCCTGTGAGAATCCAAAGAAAACTGAACACTCTCTAGAAAACTGCGTGCACATTTAAAATCTCGCCTCCGAGATCTGTCAGGAGCCTGTTCTAGGGGCCACGCTTAGCGCCAGCCCACATCCCTTCACTCAGGAGGACCTCACTGCTCATCTGTGTGAGCGCCACCTGGTTGTCCTTGGAGAGCAGCTCAGGCTCCATGCCACCCTGTGAGGGCCGGAGCAGCATTCCCTCCCTCCCTCCTCTTTTCCTCTCCCTCCTGCCTTTCTTCCTGAGGATTCTCTACCTTTTAAAGATTTGGGGATTATGACCCAACAGGTAACATGAAGAAAGGGACGTTTTCCAAACTCAGAAACCAGCTTGTGGTTGTTATATGTGAACAGCAAGCATTTGCTGCAAAATGTGGCGAAAGCAACCATCTCCGTAACTTCAGGGAGCTGAGGAATTCTGTAATTGCCTTAACCGACTCTTTGTTTTGCATTTTTAGTTTTTATTTCTTGAAGGATTTTATTTTTACGTGAAATCTATGCCCCATATGGGGCTCGAACTTCAACCCTGAGATCAAGAGTTGACACAGCCAGCTGTGCACTCCACAATTTCTTTTTTAAGATTTTATTTATTTATTTATTTTGACAGAGAGATACAGCGAGAGAGAGAACATAAGCAGGAGCAGAAGGAGAGGGAGAAGCAGGTACCCACCGTGCAGGGAGCCCAGTGTGGGGCTCCATCCCAGGGCCTTGGGATCATGACCTGAGCTGAAGGCAGATGCTCAATGAGTGAGCCACCCGGGAGCCCCTCCCACGTTTTTAAATTATGATGCAGCAACCCCCCCACACCACTCAGATTCAGTGATATTCAAGATTTTCGCCACATTTGATTCATCTGTCCTTTGCTAAATATTTTAAGGGAATCCCAGATATCATATAATTTCATACCTACTTTGGTAGATATTTCTAAAAAATAGGGATATTTTCTTACATAACCTTAATGCCCATTACCACTCACAAGGTGAACCCATTTTCAGAATTAGCTAGTAGTCAGTATGTGGTTACACTTACGGTTGTCTCAAAAGTGCCTTCACAGCAGTTGGTTTGGGTCAGTGTCCCAACTGGGGGTCACACAGGTGTCAGTCTGTTCGTGTAGATGTGCCCTGCCCTACTGCAGTCCTGCTCCGGCGTCGGGCTTAGGCTGCCTCCAGAGATGGGCCTGGTGACCCCAGCAGAACAAGCAGCTGCTGGTTTTGATCTGCCTTTGGCCTTCCCCCAGGCTGACACCATAGAAACCTTCAACCACCCTCTGGAAGTGATCCCAGATCACTAGGGCAGATCCCAGTGCCTAGGGCAGTGGCTGAGGTGTGGAAGAGTCTGCTCAAATCAAATCTCAAAGTTATAATTTATTTTGAAACTTCAGAATTCCCAAGGAAGGAGGAGGGCTTGTTTTTTTGTTTTACAAAAGCAGGTGTGCATTTTAAAAAAGCTGAGGAGCCCCATCTTCAGCTGTGTGTTCCTGAGGAGTCTGGATTGTCCTTGACCAGTAGCCAGACCTCCCTGCCCCTGGGAGGTGGCCTGTTCAGGGCCCCCATGCAGGTGGGAGTGAGACCAGAATTAACCATGTCCCTATTTACCCAGAGTCTTCTAGGGACGTTGAGCTCTTTGCGGGAGGATGTTTGAGACCAGAATCGTAATTTCAAATTTTCTAAAATTTAGTTAACGTGCTTTATGCGAAATGCACATCACCTAAAAGCCACACTTCCTTGGGACCGTCTCTAAAAGCATCTCCTGTGAATGGGCTCAGTGTCCCCACTAAAGCACTAGGGGGAAGCATCCTGGGTCTGCTCCACAAGGGCTCCACAAGTGGCACGGCACACTTTTTGGTTAAGAATGTGCTTCTAGTATCTACTAGCAGGAGATTGGGATTTAAAAAAAAAAAATGTATCTCAGTACTGGGGAGGGCTGTGGGATGGTTTTAAGACTACATTGGTACCCACTTACCTCATACTTGTGCATTCATCAGCAGGAACTGCACTCCGGAAACAGGCTAAGTTCACTCCGACAATACCCTACCACAGCTCGCTCCCTTGTGAGAGGGTTGATGGCAGGTTTGCTGTAATAGGGCACAACAAGGCCCAGAATATCACTAACGGAGGACCTGAACTCCAAGCCAGGCAGCCTGGCATCAGGCCACAGCTCTCCCCACTCTGACCCCACCCTGGGATGGGGAGGTTAGGTGGGAGTTCCAGGAGGGATCAGCGTGTGCTTGGCTCACCACTATTCCCAGGGCCTAGAACTACCTGGCGTAGAGATGGTACCCACTGAGGCTTGGCTGAGTGAGAAGTAGTGTCATTGTGTGTGTCTGGGCTTGATGCGGGGAGAGGAGAGACATCAGTAGTGGCTCTCTCTTTTTCTTTTTTTCCATTTTCCAGATCTCACATGCACAGACTCTTTCTATTTATCACAAATTAAAATTTTCTCACTTCTTGGAGTCTACATGAGCGCAGATCCCTTCTCTCTGCCTGGATGAGTAAAGGCAGCTCCTACCTCTCCGAAGCTTGCAATACTTAACACAGACAGGTTCCACTAGGCTAGGGGAATCCTACCAGAGTAACCAGAGACTGTAACAGATTTGGGTTTGATGCTAAAGGAGAAGACTGAAGGTTGCTCAGGTAAGAGCTGGAAGGGGCCCATAGTTGTTATGCATGGTACATTCAGCTTTGGGCAAGCCCACTGATGCAGAGGGCAGCTCAGCCTCCCCCGCTAGCTTCACTAAATGGTTCCTTCCTGTGGGTGACGTTCTAGCATGCATCAGTGTCATGAAGGCCACTGGTCCAGGCATGGTTCCAAAGGAATGCCCTCAGCCCTCAGGGCAGCTGGAGCCTCTAGGTGTTTGTCTCGGGTGTCATGCAGCCAGACGTGTGCTGATAAATGTTTGACCACAGCTGGGGCGAGGGTCAGGGAGACTGGAACCGTATGTCAAGGGCTGATTTGCTGATTTCCCTGGTGTTGACGTTCTCACCATGGCGGATCTGAAGCTACCAATGTGACATCACTGAATCCACACCTGGGAAGTTCTGCACGTAGGCGACACTGGCACATAGTGTTGCCGTCATACAGATACAATGGATGGAAACCACCTTGAGAGCAGAGCTAACTGTCACATAGTAAAATCAGCCTGTGGTGAGTTTTGAGAATTTAGCACCTTGATTTTGAATGTGATTCATGTAATTTTATGTAATTCAACATCTAATAATGGCTCACAAGATCCCTGGAAACCCAACCATCAGCTCCTTCATGCAGCTTGCCCTGGGCTCTTGGAGAGCAGGGGCCGGCCCCTCCCCTGTGGGTCCTCTGAGCTGCAGACCCATGGCCATGTGAGCCCAGGTGAGGACAGAGCTGTGGGCAGGGCTGGGCTGGGGAGGTTAGCGAGGCTGCTGGAGGCCCAAGGAGCCTTCCGTTCCAGCCTTACATGTCAATCCATCTGTCCATCCACGGCTGCTGTGGCCTCTGAACTGGGTGTGGGCAGACCTCCCTGGAGCTTCAGCACTAACAGACTTTGCTTGAAAAATATTCTTTTGGATTCAGATTCTGTTCATATTTTCACAATTATCAACATTATGTGTGTCCAGGAGAAAAACATAATGGGCTGCTAGGCTATTGTTTCAATTGTTAGAAATTCTTGAATTAAGGGACACCTGAGTGGCTCAGTCGGTTAAGTGTCTGCCTTGGGCTCAGGTCATGATCTCTGGGTCCTGGGATTGAGCCCCACATCGGGCTCTCTGCTCTACGGGAAGCCTGCTTCTTCCTCTGCCCTTCACCCCACTCTACTCTCTCTCCCACTTTCCCTTTCTTTCAAATGAATAAAATATTTACTTTTTTTTTTTTAATTAAAAAAAGAGAAGGTTAAATATCACCTGCTTTCTTTCTTTCTTTCTTTCTTTTTAAGATTTTGTTTACTTATTTGACAGAGAGAGATCACAAGTAGGCAGAGAGGCAGGCAGAGAGAGAGGGTGAATCAGGTTCCCTGCCGAGCAGAGAGCCTGATGTGGGCTTGATGCCAGAACCCTGGGATCATGACCTGAGCTGAAGGCAAAGGCTTAACCCATTGTGCCACCCAGGTACCCCATCACCTGCGTTCATCAACTACTTCTCTCATGGGTGACTGTCAAGAACTAGAAGAGAATTAGTGAACACAGTAATCAAGAATTGCATATAAAATTTTTAAACCTAGTGTCTGATACTTAAAAAAAAAAAAAGAAATAAATTATGGTTATGGAAGCCAGACCAACTTCCTCTGGGAAACATATGAAGACTTTTTGGGGGAAAATGGTATACAAATTCAATATTTAGTGCCATATCACTGTCTTTCTCTTCCTCGTATAAAGATCATTTTCTTCACTAAGCCCCAGGTAGATGCGCCTCATCCCTCCCTGGTACCCTGCGTGCCGTGCAGATGTCCTTTGGTTCGTGCTCCATGACAGGAGGCAGCGAGAAGGGCCACCTCTGCCTTCCCATCACAACAGAACACCCTCAGAACCTGTTGTGTAGCGGGCCACGCACCATTATCTTCTGACAGCCCTGGGGGCATGGCAGCAGCCGCAGAGGGAATAGCCTGTGTTGCCTGTGGTTTGCAGTCTTTAGGAGCTGTTTGTTTTTAACCAGTCTGTCTTTAAAAACGGAAACCACTTGGGGTGACTGGGTGGCTCAGTCGTTGGGTGTCTACCTTCTACTCAGGTCATGCAGTGTTGTAGAATGAGACCCAGGTGGGGCTCCCTGCTTAGCAGGGAGCCTGCTTCTCCCTCTCCAGCTCCCACTGCTTGTGTTCCTTCTATCACTGTCTCTTTCTGTCAAATAAATAAATCTTAAAAAAAAAAAAAGGAAACAACTTGATCAAAATGATAAAATGGAATTTTGACACTATTGAAATGTAGTGTTAGGGAACAAAGTGAATGTAAAGAGCTAGGGGAGAGGCCATTTCTGGTGCCTCCCCACCCTGTATTTTCACTTGGGAAACATGAACAAGACTTCAATAAAAGCTTAGTTTGTGTCAAAAAACTTGGAATAGCCAACACAATATTGAGAGAAAAGAACAAAGTTATGGATGCCTGGGTGGCTCAGTCCGTGAAACATCTGGCCTTTGGCTCAGGTCATGATCCCAGGGTCCTGGGATCAAGTGCAGCATTGGGCTCCTTGCTCAGCCAGGAGCCTATTTTTCTCTCTGCCTGCCATTCCCTGTGCTTGTGCTCTCTCTCTCTCTCTGACAAGTAAATAAATTAAAAAATCATAGCAAAGTTAGAGGACTAACACTACTCAATTTCAAGACCCACTGTAAAGCTACAGTAGTCAAGGCAATGTGGTAGTGGTGAAAGAACAGACAAATAGATAAATGGAACAGAATAGTGAGCCCAGACAAGCTGATCTTTGACAGATAAGCAAAAACAATACAGTGTAGAGAACATAGTGTTTTCAACAAATGGTAATGAAACAGCTAGATATCCACATGCAAAAAAATTGAATCTAGATATAAATCCTACACTCAAAATGTATTCACTCAGTTCACTCAAAATAGATCATAGATCTAAATGTAAAACTATATTTGATCAAAGTTAAATAATGGAATTGATATTCCATTATATAATTTATATTCCATTTATATAAACTATAATTTAATGTAATACAAATGGAATTTATATTCCATTTATATAAACTATAAGACTCCTAGAAGATAACATAGGAGAAAACCTAGATGGCTTTGGGTATGTGATGACTTTTGAGATACAGTACCAAAGGCACTATCCATGAAAGAAAGATTTGATAAGCTGGACTTTATTAAAATTAAAACTTCCACCCTATGAAAGACAGTGTCAAGAGACTGAAAGAAAAGCAACAGACTGAGAGGAAATCTTAGCAAAGCACACATCTGATAAAGGACTGTTATCCAAGATATACAGGGAACACCTAAAACTCAACAATAAGAAAATGAACAATCTGATTTAAAATTGGTGGGGCATCTGGGTGGCTCAGTTGGTTAAGGGTCTGCCTTTGGCTTAGGTCATGATCCCAGGGTCGTGGGATAGAACCCCACCTCGTCAGGCTCCCTGCTCAGGGGGAGCCTACTTCTCCTCTCCTGCCCCTCCCCCCATTCATGTGAATGTGCACTCTCTCTCAAATAAATAAAATCTTTTAAAAAAATAATAAAATTGGTGAAAGATCAGGACACTGTACCAAATAAGATACACGAAGAACAGATAAACATGAAAAGATGCTCCACATCATGACATCAAGGAAATGCAAATTAAAGCAACAATGAAATACAAATACACAGCTATTGAAAAGACTCAAATCCAGAATACTAACAACACGCAATTTTGGTGAGGATGTGGAACAACAGGAGCTCTCGCTACTGGTGAGTGTGCAAAACGGTTACAGCCACTTTGGAAGACAGTTTGGCAGCTTCTAGATTACAAAACTAGACATAGTCTTTTTTTTAATTTTTAAGATTTTATTTATATGTTGGAGAGACAATGCACAAGGAGCAGGAGTGGCAGAGGGAGAGGGAGAAGCAGACTCCCCACTGAGCAGGAAGCAGGCTCAATCCTAGAGTCCCAGAGATCATGACCTGAGCTGAAGACAGATGCCTAACCGACTGAGCCACCTAGGTACCCGAAAAGTAGACATAGTCTTAACCATATAATCCAGCATCATACTCCTTCATATTTACCCAAGTGAAGTGAAAATTTGTATCCACACTAACATTTATTCATAACTGCCAAACCTTGGTAGTAACCATGATGTCCTTCAGTAGGTAAATGGAGAAAATACTGTGGTCCATCCAGACAATGGAATTTTTTTCAGCACTAAAAAGACATGAGTCATCAAGCATGAAAAGACATGGAGGGAACATAAAGACATATTAATAAATGAAATAAGCCAATCTGAAAAGAGTAGATACTGTACAATTCCAACTATATGAAATTCTGGAAAAGATAAAACTGTGGAGACAGTAAATGGATCAGTGGCTCTTGGGGGTTAGTGGGGGAAGGAGGAATTAATAAACAAAGCGCAGAGGATTTTTAGGATAGAGAAAATAGTATTAATGGTAGTATAAAGATAAAATTCATTATATATTTTGTCCAAACGCATGGAATGCACAACATGGAAACTTAACCCTAATGCAAACTATAGACTTTGGATGAAAATGATGTGTCAGTATAGGTCATCCTGTAATAGACAAAGCACTGTGATACAGGACGTTGATAATGGGGGGAGTCTGTGTGTAGATGGGGGCAGACTTATATGGGAAATCTCTGTACTTTCTGGTTAAATCAGTGTGAAACTAGAACTACTCTAAAAAACTCAAATCCATTTGAAAAAAGACAATCCAATTTAAAAATGGGCAAATGGGGGCGCCTTCGTGCCTCGGTTGGTAAAGTGTCTGCCTTCAGTTCAGGTCCTGATCCCAGGGTCCTGGGATCAACGTTGGGCTCCCCACTCAGCAGGGAGTCTCCCTCTGCCCCTTTCCCCCTCTGGCGTTCTCTCTCTCTCTCTCTCTCACAAATAAATTCTTAAAAAAAAAAAAAAAATTAAAATGGGGGGGCACCTGGATGGCTCAGTGGGTTAAAGCCTCTGCCTTTGGCTCAGCTCATGATCCCAGGGCCCTGAGATTGAGCCCCACATCAGTCTCTCTGCTCAGTGGGGTATCTGCTCCCCCCCCCACCCCGCCCTGCCTGCCTCTCTGCCTACTTGGGATCTCTGTCTGCCAAATAAATAAATAAAATCTTTAAAAAAAAATAAATAAAATGGGCAAATGATTTAAAGAGGCAGTTCTCTGAAGACTATATACAAATGGCCAATAAGCACATGAAAAGATGCTCAGCACCATTACTTATTAGGGAAATTCAAATGATACTAGTGTGGCTTTAATCAAAGAGACATAATCCGTGTTGGCAAGGCTGTGCAGAAATTAGAGCCCTCATACACTGCTGGTGAGAATATAAAATGGTGCAGTCACGTTGGAAGACAGTTTGGCAGTTTTTCAAAATGTTAAACGTGGAATTGCCATATGACTCAGCAATCTTCTCCGGAGAAATGAAAACATGCTCACACAAAGACTTGTACATGAATATTAATTGCAGCATTATTCAAAATAACCCCCAAATGGAAACAACTCCAGTGTCCATTTGTCCAGAAATGGATAAACAAATACGGTGTACAAATACGGCATGCACAGGCAATGGAAAATACCCAACAATAAAAAGGAGCAAAGCACTGACAAATGTTCCGACATGGATGAAACAGCCTGCGTGAAAGCATTTCAAAACATCACATTCACTGAAAGAAGCCACACACAAAAGAATAATTATTGCATGATTCCTTTTACATGAAATATCCAGAAAAGGCAAATCTCTAGAGACAGAAAAGTTAGGGGCTATTCAGTGTGGAGGTAGGAATGGGAAGTAGCTGTAAATGAGTACAATATTTCTTTTGGAAAATGGCCTAGAATGGGATTCCGGTGGTGGTCACACAACTTAGTAAGTAGGCTGCAAAATCACTGACTCCTACGCTTATAATGGGTCAGTGTTACCGTATGTAAATTACAGCACAATAAAACTGTTACTTTTTTTTAAAAGGAGAGGAGAAAGAAGGGGGGAGCAGAAGTAAGAAGAAACCCCAGGTCCCTTTGCTCGCAGTCTGCTACCCTTGTTGTATCCACCCCCCCCCCCCCCCCCCACCAAGGAGGGAAATGCACTGCTACTCAGTGCATTGTTCAAACTAAAACCTTGAGCCTCAGGTTACCGGATCCTATTTCCTCCTGGCCCATCAGGGCAAAGTTCTGCCATCCAGCTTTCTAGAGGTCTCTCCACTCTGACCTACCCTCCTCCCCACTCCCCACTTTCTGTCACCTTCTCTAGGCATCTCTTGCCCAAGTTGCTGTGTGAGCCTTCTGCATGTCTCACTACTCCCATCTACCTTCCATGCTGCCACCACGTGGTTAGACTTCTTTTTTTTTTTAAACTGGATAGTTTTGTATGTAAATTATTATAAACACAATAGAGAACATATTTGAAAGAAAGGAAAAAACAAGGGCATCTGTGTGGCTCAGTCAGTTAAGTGTCTTCTTTCAGCTCAGGTCATGATCCTGGGATCGAGCCCCACATTGGGCTCCCTGCTCAGTGGAGAGCCTGCTTCTCCCTCTGCCTGCTGCTCTGCCTACTTTTACTCTCTATCTCTCTGTCAAATAAATGAATAAAGCTTTTTAAAAAAGAAAGAAAGGAAAACACAGTTTTGCGTTCTACAATTGCCTTCATTTTGGGGAGGTCTATTTCTTTTTTGAGCACAAGGTCATCATGATACAGATGAAGTTTCGTGCCCTGAGAGTGTCACTTAATGTTTATAACCTCATCATTTTTTCCAATTGCTAAATGCTTTTCATGACCAGTTTTCAGTGGCTCTATTTTCCTAGGGATACTGTTGATCCTCATTAAGATGTCTGCTTTTGCCAATAACACTGCAGGGACATATCTGTGCTTAAGGATTTTTGCCATGGATTGTATTTAACTTCCGTATAGATTTGCAGAAGTGGAATTCTTAGGTCAAAGGATGTGAACATTTTATTGTCACTTTCTCCTCATCAATACGGTTCTTAACGTACTAAGATGTCACTCTTGTCCCCACGATACCAGGTTTGGGTATTATCACTCAAAACATTGTTGGCTAATTTCAAATAGGCAATAATTTATCACTTAAATTATTAGTGTGCTTGAACATTTTCCATTGTTTGTTTCCTAGTAGCACTTCTTTTATAAACTCGTGGTGGCCTCTGTCAATTTTGAGGCAATAGAGGAATCTTGGTGCTTCTCCTTATTTATTTATGTCCATTCTTTCTGCAGTTGAAGTAGTGATTTTTCTGAGTCTAACCGGGCTGGTCCCATCTGAGGAATTTCTGGGGAGGGTCCCTTGAAAAGTTCTTTCATATTAAAGAGGGAGGTGCTGAGAGGAGGGAGGGCAGGAGCAGGGAGGGACCAAAACAATGCATGGCCAGGCCTTGGGACTTTTTTTCCAAACCCTCAGCTGGGAGCAAAGACTGTCAGGAAAAACTGGGCTGCTTAGCCGGATTCTCCTGTCCCTCTGCTCCCAATAGGCTTTGAAATCCTGGCCATTTCTGGACCCCGGCTTCTCTGGGCTCCTCCCGGTCCGCCACAGTGGACTGCTCTTTTTGCCCACCCAGGCCGGGCCCTATTTTGAACCTTGTGGAAATTTCTGTCTTCTGTCCTAATTCTCAGGTCCTCTGAATCACAGAGGTACATGGTGTGGCTGTAAAAAGCTTGGTCTCCGGGGCATCTGGCGGGCTCAGTCGGTGCAGCATGAGACTCTTGATCTCAGGGTCCTGAGTTCAAGCTTCACATTGGGTGGGGAGCCTACTTTAAAAAAAAAAAGAAAGAAAGAAAAAAATAAGCACATTATTTAAAAAAAAGAGTTTGGCTTCCAAACTGTTTGGGGTTGACTCCTGCACCTGCCACTTGCCCACTGTGCCTCAGTTTCTCTGTCTGTTTCTCTATTTGTTATCAGTATCTCTATTTCAACATGTCCTTAGTTGTGGCGAACACCTGTGATACCATGTGGAGTATCTGGCATGCTGCCTGTAGCTGGTGGGCACCCAGTAATGCTGGTTGCCCTCAGGGGAGCGGAGGAATCCCCAATTAAAGTGGGGATGGTACTACATGTACCCCAGCCTTGCCCCACAAACCCCAGGGCCTGGATCCCATTCACAGAGCCCTTGATGTAGCATGTCTGGGACATGGCCAGGGCATAGGGATTGGTAAAAGCTCCCCAGGTCTGGTATATTCTAATGGATAGCCAAGGTGGAAAACCCCAGGCTAGAGGGTCTAGCCAAGGATGGAAATCTGTGTACCTCCCCTCACATCCTCTGCACCTCCCGAGACAACACCCCTGCTCTTCACCCTCTCTGCCCGTCTTTAGACTGGAAACCAGCCTCATTGGCTTTTAGGCTTCAAAAGTCTGCGCGTGGGAAGGTGTAAACTAATGTTTGGGGAAAGCAAAGTGCTCTCCCCAAGGTCGTCAGGGATTTCCTGGGGCTGTTGAAGATAATGTCAGGAGGGAGGGAGGGGCGGGTGGGGGAAGACTCTACAGGTAATCAGGCGGGATGCTTTGGACCGCAAGGAAGAGAACCCCAACTCAAGGTGGCTCAAACAACCACCACCACCAATTATTATTATTCTAGCAGAAGTCTAGAGGCAATATGTCCCATGGTCACACAACTTATTAGCTTATTACCTAGGTAGGTGACATTATGCAAGTAACTTAAGCTCAGTTTCCTCGTCTGTGAAAAAGGACTGATGCATGTACAATGACTTAATATAAATAAAGGTCTCATAACAATCCCTAAATTGTTTTATAACCACTAGTCATTTATATCCATCAGTCATTGCCATATAACAAACAAATGCAAAAACCTCAGTGGTCTACAGCAGTAAGTCTTTCTTTCGTTTGCTCTAAATATTCAATTTATTTATTTGACAGAAAAACACAGCAGAAACAGTGGGGAGCAGCGAAGGGGGAGGGATAGACAGACTCCCTGCTGAGCAGAGAGCCGAATGCAGGACTCAATCCCAGGACTCAATCCCAGGACTCTGGGATCATGAACTGAATTGAAGGCAGATGCTTAATGGACTGAGCCACCCAGGTGCCCCTGTAAGTGTTTATCTGTGGGTTGCTAGGGGTTTGCTGGGCCACTCCAGATCTGCGTATGCAGCTGGGTTAGGCTTGGGTTTGCCTCACCTGTGTTCCTTCTGGTTCCCAAGGCAACACTGCGTCAAGTACCAGAGGCAAGCTCTTCTCATGGTAATGGAAGACGAAGAAGGCACTGGAGAAACACAACGCCTTGGTCAAGAACCAGTACATTCTCACTCTGGCCCTTTTCCGTTGGCTGAAATAGGTTACATGTCCCAGCCCAATATTGGCAGGGAAGGGAAGTAACCTCCACCCATTCCAGTGGGTGGGTGTATAAAGCCACACAACAGGGGCACCTGAGTGACTCATTGAGTTAAAGCATCCAATTCTTGGTTTCAGCTCAGGTCACGATCTCAGGGTCATGAGATGGAATGCCATGTTGGGCTCTGCACTGGGCATGGAACCTGCTTAATATCCCCTCTCTCCCCCTCCCTTTGTCCTTCCCCTCTTCACACACATGCAATCTTTCTCTCTTTCTCTCGAAAAAAAAAAAAAAAAAAAGAAATTCACATGGTAAAGAACGTGAATTATAAAGAGTCTATAAAAGAAATGTGAATCTGTGGCTTAGATGGAAGTATTATTCTTTTTTTTTTTTTAAGATTTTATGTATTTATTTGACAGACAGAGATCACAAGTAGGCAGAGAGGCAGGCAGAGAGAGAGGAGGAAGCAGGATCCCTGCTGAGCAGAGAGCCTGACTCGGGGCTCGATCCCAGGACCCTGGGATCATGACCTGAGCCAAAGGCAGAGGCTTTAACCCACTGAGCCACCCAGGCGCCCCTGGAAATATTATTCTTTAATGTTGTTATATTCAGAATATATTCTCATTTCTCCACGGCTTCCTCTTTGACCATGGGTTATTTAGAAGTGAGTCATTTAATTTCCATATCTTGTGGAAGATTTCCATATATCTTTCTGTTATTGATTTCTTTACTTCTCTTGGGATCGGAGAACATACTTTAGTATCAATGTTAAATTTCTGAAGCTGATGACTGCACTGTGGTCCTATTCTTAGGAGCACAAATACACATTGCACTACTTATTTAGGGGTAAATTTCCATGACATATGTAACTTACTCTCTAATGGTTCAGGAAGAAACTGTGTGTGTGTTTATGCGTATGTCTGTGTGTGTGTAGAGATCTCAAGTAAGAGAGAGAAAGAGAGGGAGAAAGTGAGGAATGGAGCTGGGAATACATACGAATCATTTAGCAAAGATAAAATGAGAAGAAAGGATAAGCTAATAAGCTTCTCCCACCCCCACTCCTCAAGGTGCGTATCCTTCCATATCTTCTCCATACCACACACAAACTTATACTAATATGTATTCATACATGGGATTTTGTTGTTTTATACAAATGGGATCATTCTCTGTGCATTAATTATCATGCAACTGGATTTTCTTGCTTAACAATACATCATAGAGATTCCCTCCAGGTCAAAAGACCCAGGTTTAAACACAGCTGCATAATATTCTGCAGGTGTACGACTATCACAGGTTCTTGGCCCACCTCCCTAACGAGGGCTACTCCAACAGTTTCCAGTTTTTTGCTACTACACACAAGGAAGCAAAAAGCAGCCTTGTGCATATAACGCACCGCATGGGTGCCGAGGCTGTGACTCACTTCTGAAACTGGAATTAGAGTCAGCACCACAAGTTCTTTGTGATGCACTAAGGCACAAAGCTGTTCAGCAGTGGGAGGAAGGCCAGTCTCCAGGGGCCATCTGCTCTGGTCCCGCTGCATGCAATCCCAGCCTTTTCCAGAGGAGGGCCAGAATGTCCTCAAGGAAGCGGAGCACGAAGAGACTGTCGCAACCTGTCTGCTGGCTCGTGGCAGGTGCCCCGTATCTGCCTGGCAGGGAGTCCCACAAACCTCACACATCCTTTCCCAGCTAGCCCACGGGTGCCTGTTGGTTATATAACTGTAAAAACTCTTGCCTAGGCATTGTAGGCAGAGCCCAGGCTTCTGTAGGTGGGGCCACATATGGTGACAAGTGGCCTGTTGGATGCTCGGGTGGAGTCCACTTCCAGCACAGTGACTTTGGCAGAGACTGTCGGTTTGCTCTCCACGTGGGACACAATGCCCCACCGTGACACTAACAGTTGACATTCACGAACTGTGGCCTTGGGCCAGTCACTGGACTCAAACCACATCGTTTCATCCCCTCCACAATTCTGTGAGGTCTGAGAGGTGTAGAATCCTGTTACATCGCTTTCCTACTGCTGCAATAGTTCTGCATAAAACCACCCCAAAACATAGCCGTTTAAAACAACCACTGATCATTGGCTTGTGATGGTGTGAGTGAAGCCTTTCAGTTGGGCAGTCCTCCCAGTTTTGCCTGGGCTCCATCATGCATCAGCCACAGGTCAGCTAGGAGGCTTCGCTTCCAGGAGTTGGGGGGGCAGTGGGTGGCTGCAGCAATGGAGAGTTTTGATGTGGGGGAGGGGCACTCCATCCTCCAACAGGCTAGCCTGGGCTTGTTTACATGATGGGGGCAGGACTGAGGGAGAAGACAGGTGGGGATGAAGAGGGGGAGAAATAAGGGGGTGCCAAGGCTTGTTAGGTCTAGCTCAGAATGGGCACAACATCGATCTGCCACATTCTGTTGTCTGAAGCA
This sequence comes from Mustela nigripes, assembly GCF_022355385.1. Lineage (NCBI taxonomy): Eukaryota > Metazoa > Chordata > Mammalia > Carnivora > Mustelidae > Mustela > Mustela nigripes. Next base: position 97,950,579 of record NC_081563.1, on the reverse strand, counting down.
AGTCACAGATTCGAGGGGTGGGAAAACGGGCTCCACCTCCGGGAGGGAAGAGCTGTGAAGTCGCACTGAGAAGGGTGTGGATACGGGGAGTGTAGAGGTTCATGGGAATTTTGGCAATTTATCTCACTGGCTTTTGCAGGTCAGAGGAGTGAGAAACAAAGAGGTGTCTTAAAATTGCCCAAGCTCGGGAAGCCAGAGAGTAGGGGATGTGAACCTAGGCAGTCAGACACCAGAGTCCATGTATTCAACCTCCTTCCCATTTCTCCAAGCCTCGGAGGGCTCCCTGACTGTGAAGACAGCCCTCAAGGATGTCATTCTCTCCAAAAACTCCCAACATCCTCAAGAAGAAAATCATCTCCAAAGACCCTGAGCTTCTTGCAGGAGGGACAGAATTTGGAGGTGACGTACCAGTGGGCATGTGGATGGGTGACTCTGTAGATGGTCAGGGAACCCCATGTGCATATGATTGGATGACTGGCAAGTACAGCACGTGGCGGGCTCCAGATGGCACAACCTCATCTCCACTTGGGTACCACTGAAGCTGAGGGCAGGAAATAAAGAGATCAGAGCCTCCAGGTGGCCTTTCGTGGAAGCTCCGGCTGAGTGCCTGGGGTCTGAGGTCAGCCTTTGCAATCAAGGAGACATGAGCAACTTTGGTCCTCTGAGCTGGGGAGAGTGAGTGCAGAGCCTGCCTTCCTTTGGAGGAGGGAGGGCCCAGCCAATTTTTGAAGGTATTTTTCAGTCCCTAGGCTTGGGATGATCATTTTCCAGGTCGTCTTTTTTTTTTTTTAAAAAAGTTGATTGATTGGTTGATTTTTGAGAGAGAGGGAGAGAGTGTGTGAGCGAGGAGAGGGAAGGACAGAGAGGGAGAGAAAAAATCTCTAGCAGACTTCCTACCGAGCATGGAGCCCAACTCATGACCTATGCCAAAATCAAGAGCCAGCTGTTCAACCAACTGAGCCGCCCAGGGGCCCCTCCATGTCTCTTTTAAATTTTACTTTTAAATGTATGTATTTTACTGAGTCAGCTCGTTGGTTTTTTCTGTTGTTGTTGTTTTTTAACCTAGGAATACCAGACACCTAGGTGAAGAGCGCTGTAGGAAGGTCACTTGTGCCTCTCTGACTCGGCAAGCTCCAGGGTCACCTCTTTTCTCACCTTTGTCCCATAGGTGAGTTTTGCTGGTTCCCAACTGTCATAGAAATGGAGTCCTCCTGAATCCCATGCTTTCTTATGTTCATACTTGTAAATTTGAAGGACTGGAGCTTCTTGAGGGTAGGACTAAGCCTTAATCACAACTGGCCTGTTCCCTTCCCTTCAGGCTAAGACCAAGCAAGGTGCCCAGTGGATGTTCCTTCCATGAAGGCCAGCCTGCCTCTCCACAGCACGTGGTGAAGGGGAAGAACACAGGCTGCCTGCATTCAAACCTGATATTCACTTACCTCTGTGTGACCTTGGCCAGTTACCTAACCTCTCTGTACCCAACCAGGGAGACCAATAGCACTTGCCTTATAGAATTATGGTGATCGTTATGTGCATCAATATTTATAAAACTCTTCCAAATGTCTGGAACATAATGAGGCTATTGCAATGTTTGTTAAATGAAAACATGAAAATATGTCTAAAGGCAGGGCTCTGCCTCTTTTTTCACCACTGTGTTCTGAGTCACAGCTCGGCAAACTAGACCTTTGCACCACAGGATTTTGTAAATAAAGTTTTATTAGCATACAGCCACACCCATTGGTTTGTGTATTGTTTATGGCTCCTTTCCCATCTGCAATGACAGAGTTGAGGGGTTGCAGCAGAGAAAATATGGCCCACAAAACCTAAAACATTTACTATATGGCCTTGTCCAGAAATTTCCTGACCCTTGCTCTTGGTTTTCTAAACCCTCCACCAACAAGGCCAGGCTGTACCTTTAATGCAAACAAACTGCTTTGGTGGGGTGGGGTGGTGCGGGGAAGGATGGTTTCTGTGGATGTGGTGGCATGTTCACATGCCCTCGGTATTCTCTGTGTGTGAAAGCCCTTTGACTTCCAAGGGTTTCCTTGGCCTTCATCCTGGTCCTCAAGAGCTGAGCCTCTGGGGGCCTTTCATTTGGGGAGGTGGGGTGGGTTTGAACTTGTAATCTCTCTGTGTGGGAACAGGGGAGGAGAGAGCAGACACGCCCTCTGGGAATGAAAGGCCCACACAGAGAGAGACGGCAGGCTCCCTCCCCGCCACAAGGGGCACAGTCACAAAACAGTCCTGTTTGAAGTAGGTTATTAAGTGTCGGCCTCAGGGCTGAGCTCTGGCAAGCCTGCCATTTCTTCTAGTGCTTTCCACCGAGCTTGCATTGGAGATTACTCAGGAAGGCGCCAGAGAGAAGATAATGAGATGCAATTTATTATATAAATCTGGGGCTGGTGTTAGCAGGCCAGCAGGGTTTACTGGGGCATCGCCCAGAGCCTTGCAGAGAATGGCTGTGATGTTATTCCTGGCAACAGAGCCGCCCACAGTTCATAAGATCACTTAACAGTCCACTGCCTTCACACACTCATGAATGAATTTGCCCTGTTTCCTGGGTCCTATTGCCAACTGAAAAACAAAACAAAACAAAATGGTAAGAAGGCAAAACATACTTGATGGGAGCATGCAGGGGGAAAAGGATAGAAGACCTTAGTGTTTTTATAGGAAAAATCCAGTCAAAGGGCACTGCGAGGGCAGGAGCATCTATTGTGACAATCTTTCTGGAAAGCAAATTGGCAAAATGCATCAAGAACTTTAAAATAGTCATGGTCTTTGACCAAGTCTGCCCAATTATACTAATGAACAGTCCCCACTATTAGTCAGCTATCACCACAATTCTGCTGTGTAACAAAACACTCCCAAACCCAGGGATTTATACTGATAAACAGTTTTCTCAATGTCAAGAACCATGAAGAAGCAGAGGTTTTATATATCCCAAGTTAATAACTTAACCTTGGACTGGCCCCATGGGCAGCGATGAGGCTGAATGGAAGCAGTGTCCTCAGGAATTCATCCTCGGGAATCAGAGGTGTCACAGAAGGATTTTGATGAGCCCATCTTCATATTAAATCTATTACATCTTCACTTCAAATGCTGGTTGCAGGAAGACTAAAGGAAGCAGTCTAGAACACAGGAGGCATAACTTTTAGTATCTTTATGCCACTGGGTCTCAGGAATGATGGTGGGGTGGTCATGGGATGACCATTCCCCTTCTTGCAAAATGGAAATAATACTTACCCTCTTCCTGGCTCCCTGGGAAGCCATGAAGGTGACATGGATCAAGCAAGGACTCAGAGTTGCTCAGAAGAAGATGCCAGTCCAGGCTCTATGTCTCCCTCACTCCAGGGCAAATGCCTTGGAAAAAGGCACTTTAATCAGTATACTCCCAGGAGGGGTGGAAAGAACCAGGAAGTAATGGAGTAATGGAATCTACAAGAATGTCACCCATGAGGGGGACTTGGTTTCTTTGGTTTGTATTATTCACACCTCCTAGAACTGTGCCTAGTGTATAGTGTGCTCAAAAACAATTATTGAATCAATGAATAATTTCCAATACTTATCCCCAAAATGCAAATGAGGAAATGAAGACACAGAACTTATCTTCCTCTCTGTCTCCTGAGCCCACTCCCTCAGTCTATCCCGTGCACCTGATTCCCCGGCCCAGGCTCTTTCCCAGGCAGCTCAACAGAAGACAGCATTTACCCCATTGATAGTTTTCAAGGAGCTTTCATGTGCATTTCTCCATCTGATATGCCCAACCTCCCTGTGAAAGTCCATTGATCTATTTTCATCTTAAACACTCACAGCACCTTGCTAGGAACATAGTCAGGATTCAGTAAATGTTAATTGTCCTCCTTCTTTCCCATGCTTACCCAATCAGCAAGTTGCATTAATTAATCTTTGCATATTCTGACTTTTTGTCCAGTGAAACTACAACTAGAAATATCAATCAATTAGTGATTGCTAGACACTTATGGGCTTTTTGCCAATGCCTTACCTACCAGGTAAGAGGGAAAATCAAGGGAGATATAGCTGCAAAGTTTTGTTTATTTCATATAAGTCAAGTAGGTCAAAGAAATATCAGCAAGGGTTTTTGCTAGTCATTTCCAAAACCAGATGTATCACAGACATGCCATCTGATTTTGAAGAGCACAAAAAAACCCCCAAAATATAGTGCCAACAGGCTAAATTATAACTGTTGTTCTTTTTTTTTTTTTTTTAAGATTTTATTTATTTATTTGACAGAGAGAGAGAGAGAGATCACAAGCAGGCAGAGAGGCAGGCAGGGAGAGGGGGAAGCAGGTTCCCTGTTGAGCAGAGAGCCCAAACTGGGGGACTCTGAGATCATGACCTGAGCCAAAGGCTGAGGCTTAACCCACTGAGCCAACCAGGTGCTCTGATAATTGCTGATCTTGCTGAATTTTTCTTGCCTGCAATCTTCTCTAAGCTGGTTCTCTAAACTCAGTTTTTTATCATAAGCTATGTAACTTCTCCTTTATATGGGTCATATGGAAATATTTCTATACAGTAACAACTCATAAATTACTGTCAACTCCCAAATGAATAACTTCTAAAGACTTTACTTCCTTGTTTGAGACTTGAATATAATCCAGACTGATACTGACTTCATAAACATTATCATGGATAGTAAAGAAAACATGCTACTACAAAAATCAGAGTTCACAACCCTAACTTTGAGGCTTACTGGCTTGAGTAATTGCCTAGAAAATCTGAGATTCTAAATTGCAATTTGAATAAAATATATTGTTAAAACAAAAGAGTGTAAGAAAAGAGAAACCAAGGAACAAAAACTAGACAAGACAAATAAAGAACAAGTAGCAAAATGGTAGATCAAAATCCAGCTCTATTAATAATTACATTAAATATAAATGAACCAAATACTACAATCAAAAGGCAGAGATTGTCAAACTAAATATAAAAGCAATACCCAACTATATCCAATCTGTGTGTTCAAATTTCCCCTTTTGGGAGCTCTCTCACACTGTTGTTGAATGCAAGCTGGTACAGCCACTCTGGAAAACAATATGGAGGTTCCTTAAAACGTTGAAAATAGAGATACCCTGTGACCCAGCTGTTACACTACTGGTTATTTACCCTAAAGATACAAATGTAGTGATCCGAAGGGGCATGTGCACCCGAATGTTTTTAGCAGCAATGTCCACAATAGCCAAACCATGGAAAGAACCTAGATGTCCATCAACAAGTGAATGGATAAAGATGTGATACACATACACACACACCCACACACATGCACACACACAGTGGAATACTATGCAGCCATCAAAAGAAACAAAATCTTGCCATTTGCAATGACATGGATGGAACTAGAGGGTATTATGCTGAGCGAAATAAGTCAATCAGAGAAAGACAATTATCATATGATCTCTCTGATATGAAAAATTTGAGAGCCAGGGCAGAAGATTGTGGGGAGTAGGGAGAGAAAAAATGAAACAAGATGGGATCGGGAAGAAGACAAACTATAAGAGACTCTTAATCTCATAAAACAAACAGGGTTGCTGGTGAGTTGGGAGATAGGGATAGGGTGTCTGGTTTATGGATGTTGAGGAGGGTATGTGCTATGATGAGTGCTGTGAAATGTGTAAGCCTGATGATTCACAGACCTGTACCCCTGGGACAAATAATACATTATATGTCAATTTTTAAAGTTTCCCCTTTTAATAAGAACATCTGTGACCTTATCTTAATTTGATTAAATCTCCAAAGACTTTATTTCCAAACAAGGTCACTGAGGTACCAGAAGTGAGGACTGCAATATATGTCTTTTACAGAAGGGATAGAAGACAATTCATAACAGCTGTTTAATGCTTTCAGTACATTTTTAAATTAAGATTTTATTTATTTATTTAGAGAAGGGGAGAGTGTGAGTAGGGAGAGGGACACAGAGAGAGAGAGAGAGAGAATCTCAAGCAGGCTCCATGCTGAGTGAGGAGCCCAATATGGGGCTCAATCCCATGACCTTGAGATCATGACCTGAGCTGAAATCAAGAGTCAAATGCTTAACCAACTAAGCCACCCAGGTGTTCTGATTTCAGTACATTTTTCTCATCTAGCTTCCAGTGTCCCAGAAATGAAGGCATAAAAGACTAGAGATACAAAGAAATACAGAAGTTCTCTTAGACTCCGTTTATACTCAAATTAAAACAATACTTCCTTTGTAGCAAGCTCTCTCATTGACTGGGAAAATAAGATCTATCCCAAAAACTCCAGGTTCAAGTCCATAGTATACTTGGAATGATCCTAGGATCCTAATCTATTAATGCAGCCTCCTATCAGCTAACAGAACAAAAAACAGACAACAAACAAACAAACAAACAAAAAATTAGTTTCAAGAACCCAGAAAGTGAGTAGTATTCTCACGTCATCTGGGAGGGTTGAGAGGGTTCTCAAACCTCAGTCTTCATGTTTTTTCATTGTTTTGTTTTGGTTTTTTGAACACTCGCTGGCTTTTCTGCTGGCCCCCATGGGAAGTATGCCTGGCAGTGCCCTTGTCTGATGCTTCTGACAACTTTACTGTGCCTGGAGGCAGAACTGCAGGCTGAGGAGCCTAAGGACTGGGACTATACCAGTCTCTATCTTCTTCATCCCTGTTTGCAAAATAAGAAAACCTCTATGTTGACAGGTCCTGGCTGTGGATGATGCTTCTTGGATCATATGTTTTTCTTGACTGGATGCCAGAGCCAAAATATCCAAGAACCACTTGCAGAGAAAATTTCCAAAGTTTGCTTTCATTACTTTGTTATTCTCTCTAGACAGCATTTGAACAGTGTCAGGGTTGAGAACAAGCAAATCCAACAACAACAACAACAACAACAACCAGGGGAAAGAGTTGAGGCCCATTGGCTGGGCTTGCAAGCTGGGAGGCCCTCCAGTGGTGGTGACTTTCTGATTCTCGCGTGCCTCCTTCCTGTGTCTTGCTTTCTTTTTATTTACCTTTCCCAGCCTGGCTTCCACAATGAAGGCCCAGAATTGAAGGCTGTGCTGAGCTTAAGACCTGAGATTAGTGGAAATGTAATTCAGCTGTTTTCTCCATATTCTAAAGAAAGAAACATAAACTCAGACTCATGGATAATTATTCTGAGGCAAAAGAGAAATGCTGGTGTGGACCATGCATTCTCAGAGCTGTTACGTTATGACCCATGGTGTGTTATGCACTGCTCTAGATGTTCCTTAAATGGCCAAACAACAAAATAAAACTAAACTAATTACAGAGTTTCTAAATGGTGATGATATTGAGGTCTGGAGTATTATTTTAGTTCTATCATGCAGATGTAAATAATTATATTTTGTTTTATTCATGACTAATTAGACAGCAGTATTTTTTAAAAGATTTTATTTATTTATTTTGACAGAGAGAGAGAGATCACAAGTAGGCAGAGAGGCAGGCAGAGAGAGAGAGAGGAGGAAGCAGGCCCCCTGCTGAGCAGAAAGCCTGATGTGGGGCTCGATCCCAGGACCCTGAGATCATGACCTGAGCCGAAGGCAGAGGCTTTAACCCACTGAGCCACCCAGGTGCCCCTAGACAGCAGTATTATTTTTGTTTCTAACCCAGGACTAGGTCAGGGAAAGTCTAAGATGAGCCTGAAGCATCATGAGGGCCATTAAATGAGGAAAAATTTGGAGAGAATGGGGACATCTCAAAAGGCACAGGGACCAACAGGAAAAGAGCTTCTAATGGCCAAAGCTGAAATGAGAACAAAATAAATAACAGTAATGTTGGATTATAACCCATAGACTAAAATAAATACCCACAGGTAGAGGCACCTGGGTGGCTCAGTGGGTTAAGCCTCTGCCTTCAGCTCGGGTCATGGTCTCGGGGTCCTGGGATGGAGCCCTGCGTCGGGCTCTCTGCTCAGTGGGGAGTCTGCTTCCCCCTCTCTCTCTGCCTGCTGCTCTGCCTACTTGTGATCTCTCTCCCTCTGTCAAATAAATAAATTAAAAATCTTTAAAAATAAAATAAAATAAATATCCACAGGTACATAATGTTATAAGTAACCGAGTTTTAAAAATCAGTAAATAATAGAGACACCTGGGTGGCTCAGTTGGTTAAGCAGCTGACTTCGGCTCAGATCATGATCCTAGGGTTCTGGGATTGAGCCCCACATTGGGCTCCCTGCTCAGTGGGGAGCATTATTCTCAATCTTCCTCTGCCTGCTCCTCCCCCTGCTTGTGTGCTCTCTCTCTCTCTCTGACAAATAATAAATAAAATCTTTTTTAAAAATCAGTAAATAAGGGAGAAAGAACAGCTCTTCCTTACAGAAGAATTCTAATTAATAAATGTAAAATTCACGAGGAAAACAGAAAACTACCATGAGGTCACCACCGTGACAACTGTTTGATGGACCAATGAATGCTAACAGCAGTCAGCGAGCTCTGAGGAAAAACACGGTTTTTGCAGTCCTGAGTATCTTTGCAAAGATGTGTATTAACTGCTAAGAGAAAAACAGCAATTTTATAGTGGACAAATCTGCAGATGCCACCTTAACCAAGAGATCAAAAGGAACATTACCAGTAAGAGGATACCTCAGCATGGTGTCCCCCAGGGGAACGCACGGGGCCAGGCATGATGTCACCAGGAGCATATCCGCCAAAAATGCATCACCTCTACCTGACCCTGTGACAAACCCAAGCTGAGGAATAAGGTAATAAATAACTGAACAGTACTTCTCAGTAATGTCAAGGTCATGAAGACAAGGAGAAACTGAAGAACTGTCACAGGTTAAAGGAGCTGAGGACATATAAATGCAAAGGTAGGGAAACAGCTCAAGTTCAAATAAAGTCTGCCGATTGGCCAGTGGTATTGTACCTGTATCAACTTTTTAAATTTGATACAGTTATGCAAGGCGTTAATATTGGGGGAAGCTGGGAGAATGTAAATGGGAACTCTTATTTTTGCAACTTTTCTCTAAATCCAAAAATTCTTTATAAAAAAAAAAAAAAAAAACAGAATAAGGAGCACCTGGGTGGCTCAGTTGGTCAAGTGTCCAACTCTTGGTTTTGGCTTAGATCATGATCTCAGGGTCATGAGATCAAGCCCCCAGCCTGGATCTGCACTCAGCAGGAGTCTTCTTAAGATTCTCTCTCCCTCTCCCTCTGCCTCTTCCCCTGCTCATGCAAGTGCATACTCTCTCTCTAAAATAAATAATTTTTTAAAAGATTTTATTTATTTATTTGACGGAGAGATCACAAGTAGTCAGAGAGGCAGGCAAAGGGAGAGGGGGAAGCAGGCTCCCCACTGAGCAGAGAGTCCAATGTGGGGCTCGATTCCAGGACCCTGAGATCATGACCTGAGCTGAAGGCAGAGGCTTAAACCACTGAGCCACCCAGGCGCCCTTAAAATAAATAATCTTTAAAAAAAAAAAAAAAAACTTGTATGAAGAAGGACAGAATACATTTGAAAGCAGGTCTCTTTTAGGTTCCATAGAAAAAGCTTACCTTTAAGGTTCAGAATGGTCTGGTTTCATAAAGCACCTATATATAGACTTAGGGTACATAGAGAGAAACAGACTTGTGGGTCTATGGAGAAAGAACCAAAAACCAAGTGTCAAGGTAACTGAGACTTTCCTTCTTGCTTTGCTCCTTGCTGACTCAGAATTAACAGGTTTTTTTTTAGTTTTCCAGGTTGGTACAAATGAACCCCTAGCTGGTATTACAAATGTTTGCAATTCTTTGCATGGGGTAATGTAACTCAAAAGATACTTTGTTTTAAAAAATAAAACAATTCAAAAGCCAGTTGGTGTGAATTTTGTTGACCTGAAATCAAATGTTGTGTTTACCCTATGACTTCCCTTGCCTCATATTGAGCATGGATGTTCTCAGACCAGATCCAGAAAGACGATATCCCTTAATATAAGGTTTTGGTAATAGGGATCAAACTGATGGGATGGAAAACAAAGAACAAGGGATTTCCCCCTTCTAACTAAATCCTTAGGACTTTCTGAGACAAAAAATAAAATTTCAAGCAACCAGAAATGTTTGCAGGTCATCCTGGTTAAGAAAATCACAGGAACCAATAGTTGCCAAGAAATTTGGATGGTTCCTCTCATATTGCATCAATGAAACAACTGAAAAGAGCAAAATATTCTCTATTTCTACCTTTTTTTTTTTTTAAGCAAACTGTACACCTAACATGGGGCTTGAACTCACAGCCCTGAGATCAAGAGTTGCATGCTCTACCAACAGGGCCAGCCAGCACCCCTACTTCTATTTTTTGTGTGCTTTAAAGAAACATGTATTGGGGCACCTGGGTGGCTCAGTCGGTTAAGCATCCAGCTCTTGATTTTGGCTCAGGTCATGATCTCTGGGTCATAAGATTAAGCCCTGTGTTGATCTCCATGCTGAGTGTGGAGCCTGCTTGGGATTCCCTCTCTCCCTCACTTCCTGTCCCTTCATCTACACTTGCATTCTCTCTCTCTTTCAAAAATAAATAAGTAAATAGATAAATAAGCAGTCTGTTTTTTAAAAAGAACAGAACCATGTATTTTAAAGAAAATTGTATTTTTAACAACAGGTGCTGGGGTGCCTGGGTGGCTCAGTCTAGTTTAGTGTCCATCTGCCTTTGGCTCAGGTCATGATCTGGGGTCCTGGGATCAAGCTCTGTGTTGGGCTCCCTGCTTGGCAGGAAGCCAGCTTCTTCCTCTCCCACTCCCCCTGCTTGTGTTCTCTCTCTCACTGTTTCTCTCTCTGATAAATAAATAAAATCTTAAAAAAAAAAACAAACAAACAGGTGCTGTATGTTCTTTCTTAATCTGTGAAGAATAACACTGGTCAAGTAAGGAAAAAATTATGCTAGTCAGGGCCATCATGAATAGTTGTGCGTGCTGTGCACTGCAAAAAAGGCACACAGTTGAAGGGCTAGTAGGGCTGAAATCCATCTCTTCTCTGTCCCTCAAGCTGCATATCTTGGGGCTATATCCACACAAAGGAATGGAAGCCTTTTTCTAATTATACAAAGATGCTCATTGGGCGAGTGTAAGCTTTAATAGTAGTTGTGATGTGTATGTGTGACTGTTGGGGAAAGCAGATTGAGAAATACAAGTTCATTATGGCAAAAGAGATTTTGATGATCTATAACTATTGAAAATTATTTACTGTTTTATGGTAAATATTCTTTTCTAAATTCCTTTTTATTTTATTTATTTTTTTTTCTGAAACTTAAAGGTAAGCTTTAATATTTTTTATTTTATTTCTAAATTTCTTTTTATTGAAAAAGTAAGGCTCTCTGTCATCCCACTATCACTTCATGTATCCTTCAGAAATTTCCTATACACATACAAATATATATGTGTATGTATACACACAATAAACATACATGTATATTAATTTACACAACTGACAGCTTACTATTATATCCTTTGATTTTTAAAAACATTAAAAAATATCCTTCTGGATGCCTGGGTGGCTAAGTCAGTTGAGCATCTGTCTTTTACTCAGGTCATGATTTCAGGGTCCTGGGATCAAGCCCCGAATTATAGGGCTTCCTGATCAGCTGGGAGTCTGTTTCTCCCTCTTCCCCTCTCTGCCTTATGCCTCTCTCTCTCAAATAAATAAATAAAATCTTTTAAAAAGTTAAAAATTAGGGGCGCCTGGGTGGCTCAGTGGGTTAAAACCTCTGCCTTCGGCTCAGGTCATGATCCCAGGGTTCTGGGATCGAGCCTCATGTTGGGCTCTCTGCTCTGCAGGGAGCCTGCTTCCCTTCCTCTCTCTTTGCCTGCCTCTCTGCCTACTTGTGATCTCTGTCTGTCAAATAAATAAATAAAATCTTTAAAAACAAAACAAAAGTTAAAAATTAAAAAATCAAAAAGCATCCTTTTTATTATTCTGATAAAATATACATATTACATAATCTACCATTTTAACCATTAAGTATACAATTCAATAGCATTAAATACATTCATATTGTTGTCCAACCACAATCACTATCCATGTTCACAGCTCTTTCACTATCCCAAACTAAACTCTGTCCCCATTAAACAATAACCCCCTACACCCTCCTCTGCCCAGTCCCTGGCAACCACCATGCTACTTTCTGTCTCTACGAATTTAACTATTCCAGGTACGTCATATATATGAAATTGTATAATATTTGTCCCTTTGTGTCTGTCTCACTTCACTTAGCATAATGTCCTCAGGGTTCGTCTATATTGTAGTGGGCATCAGAACATCCAGAACAGGGGTGTTTGGCTGGGTTAAGACTTTACCTTCAGCTCAGGTCATTATCTCAGTGTCTTGGGATCAAGCCCTACATCAGTCTCTCCACTTAGCAAGGAGTCTACTTCCCTCTCTCTCTCTGCCTGCCCCTCTGCCTACTTGTGAGCTCTCTTTCTGTCAAATAAATAAATAAAATCTTAAAAAAAAAAAAAAAAAAAGAACATTCGGAATAACCTTTATTGCCAGGGTGAATAATATTCCACTGTATGCATACATACGTCCTGTGTACTCATTTGTCTGTCAGCGAACACTGGTTTGCTTCGACATTGTTGACTATTGGGAATTATGCTGCTGTGAACACGGGTGTCCAAGTATATCCTCAAAGCCCTGCTTCCAGTCCCTGCGGGTGTGTACCCAGAAATGTATTGCGGGATCACACAGGAATTTTATTTGTGAGTTTCTGAGGAATGGTCATAGGGCTTTCCACAGGAGCTGCACTGTTTGAGTTTCCCAACAGTGGCAAGTGTGCGATTTCTTCACATCTTTGCCAACACTTGTGAATTTCTGTGTTGTTTTAATAGTAGCCATCTTTATAGTTGTAAGGTGGTATCTCATTATCATTTCGATTTGCATTTCCATAATTAGTGATGCTGAGCATTGTTTCATGCACTTATTGGCTATTTGTATATCTTCCTCAGAGAAATGTTTTCTCTGCATTATTTGTTGAAATGACTGTCCTTTCCCAGGGAGCCTGGATGGCTCAGTCGATTAAGTGTCTGACTCTTGATTTTTGGCTCAGGTCAGACTTGGCTTGACATGGAGTCTGATAGAGATTCTCCCTCTCCTTCTGTCCCTCCCCCAATTTGCACGCTCTCTCTCTTTCTCTAAATAGATAAGTAATAAAAATATTTTTTAAAAAAAGAGATTGACATCTATAAGCCAATTAATGTGCTTCATTAATAAAAAAAAAATACAAGAACCATATGATACTCTCGGGGTGCCTGGGTACCTCAGTCAGTTAAATGGTTGACCTCTGCTCAGATCATGATCCCAGAGTCCTGGGATGGAGCCCCACATCAGGCTCCCTGCTCATCAGAGAGCCTGCTTCTCCCTCTGCAATCCGCTCTGCCTACTTGTGCTCTCTCTCTATCTCTCTATCAAACAAATAAATAAAATCTTAAAAAAAAGAGAAACATATGATACTCTCAATAGATGCTGAAAAAGCATGTGACAAAGTACAGCAGCCTTTCTTGATCAAAACTATTCACAGTGTAGGGATAGAGGGCACATACCTCAATATCATCAAAGTCATGTATGAAAAACCCACAGTGAATATCATTCTCAATGTAGAAAAACTGAGAGCTTTTCCCCTAAGATCGGAAACATGGCAGGGATGTCCACTATCACTGCTGCTATTCAACATAGTACTAGAAGTCCTAGCTTCAGCAATCCGAACAACAACAACAACAACAACAAATTAAAGGCACTGAATTCGCAAAGAAAAAGTCAAACTCTCACTATTTGCAGATGATATGATACTTTATGTGGAAAACCCAAAAGACTCCACCCCAAAACTGCTAGAACTCATACAGGAATTCAGTTGTGTCAGGATATAAAATCAATGCACAGAAATATGTTGCATTTGTATATATCAACAAGAAAACAGAAGGAAGAGAAATTAAGGAGTCAATGCCATTTACAACTGCACCCGAAACCATAAGATACCTAGGAATAAGTTTAACCAAAGAGGAAAAGAATCTGTACTCAGAAAACTATAGAATACTCATGAAAGAAATTGAGGAAGACAAAAAGAAATGGAAAAATGTTCCACGCTCATGGATTGGAAGAACAAATATTATAAAAATGTCTATGCTACCTAAAGCAATCTACACATTTAATGCAATCCCTATCAAAATACCATCAACTTCTTTCAAAGACATGGAATAAATAATCCTAAAATTTGTATGGAACCAGAAAAGACCCTGAATATCCAGAGGAATGCTGAAAAAGAAAACCAAAGCTGGTGGCATCCAATTCCAGACTTCAAGCTCTATTACAAAACTGTCATCATCAAGACAGTATGGTACTAGCACAAAAACAGACACATAGATCAATGGAACAGAATAGAGAGCCCAGAAATGGATACTCAACTCTATGGTCAACTAATCTTTGACAAATCAGGAAAGAATATCCAATAGGAAAAAAAACAGTCTCTTCAACAAATGGTGTTGGGAAAATTGGACAGCCACATGCAGAAGAATGAAACTGGACCATTTCCTTATACCACACGCAAAAATAGACTCAAAATGGATGAAAGACCTCAATGTAAAAAAGGAATCCATCAAAATCCTTGAGGAGAACACAGGCAACAACCTCTTTGACCTCAGCCGCAGCAACTTCTTCCTAGAAGCATGACCAAAGGCAAGGGAAGCAAGGGCAATAATGAACTATTGGGACTTCATCGAAAAATAAAGCTTTTGCCCAGCAAAGGAAACTGTCAACAAAATCAAAAGACAACTGACAGAATGGGAGAAGATATTCACAAATAACGTATCAGATAAAGGGTTAGTATCCAAACTCTATAAAGAGCTTATCAAACTCAACACCCAAAGGACAAATAATCCAATCAAGAAATGGGCAGAAGACATGAACAGACATTTCTGCAAACAAGATATCCAGATGGCCAACAGACACATGAAAAAGTGCTCAACATCATTTGGCATCAGGGAAATACAAATCAAAACCACAGTGAGATACACCTCACACGAGTCAAAATGGCTAAAATTAACAAGTCAGGAAATGGCAGGTGTTGGTGGGGATGTGGAGAAAGGGGAACCCTCCTACACTGTGGGTGGGAATGCAAGCTGGTGCAGCCACTTTGGAAAACAGTATGGAGGTTCCTCAAAAAGTTGAAAATAGGAAGCCTGGGTGGCTCAGTCAGTTAAGGGTCTGCCTTTGGCTCAGGTCATGATCTCAGGGTCCTGAGATGGAGTCCCACATCAGGCTTCCTGCTCAGTGGGGAGTCTACTTCTCTCTCTCCCTCTGCCCCTGCTTGTGCTCTCTTTTTCTCTGTTAAATAACCAAATAAATATTTTTTTAAAAAGTTGAAAATAGACCTATCCTATGACCCAGCAATTGCACCACTTGGTATTTACCCCTAAGATACAAATGTAGTGATCTAAAGGGGCATGTGCACCCCAATGTTTATAGCAGTGATGCGCATAATAGACAAACTATGGAAGAAGCCTAGATGTCCATCAACAGATGAATGGATAAAGAAGATGTGGTATATAAATATATCTATATATTATATATATAAAGTATACATGATATAATATATATTGTGTATATATATCATATATATTGTGTATATTATATGTAGTATATATATATTATATATATATATATAAAATGCAGCCATCAAAAACCAAAAATCTTGCCATTTGCAATAATAAGGACTATAAGGATGGAACTAGAGGGTATTATGCTGAGCAAAATAAGCCAATCAGAGAGAGACAATTCTCATATGATCTCACTGATATGAGGAATTTGAGAAACAAGACAGAGGATTAGAGGGGAAGGGAGGGAAAAATGAAACAAGATGAAACCAGAGAGGGAGACAAACCATAAGAGACTCTTATCCTCCGGAAACAAACTGAGTGTTGCTGGAGGGGAGGGGAGTGGTGGATAAGGTGGCTGGGGATGGAACTGGGAAGGGTGTGTGCTATGGTGAGTGCTGTGAATGGTGTAAGATTGATGAATCACAGATCGGTACCCCTGAAACAAATAATACATTATATGTTAATTAAAAAAAAAAAAGACTGTCCTTTCCCTATTAAATGGTCTTGGCACCTTGGTCAAAAATCATTTGACTCTCTACATGAGGGTTTATTTGTGGGCTTTGTATTTTATTCCATTGGTCTCTATTTTTGTCTTGATGCTATACCACACAGTTTGGATTAGCATGGCTTTGTAGTGAGTTTTGAAATCATGAAGAGTGAGCCCTCCAACTTCAGTGCTTTTTTTTTTTCTTCCCCAGTTTGTTTTAGCTATTTGGGACCCCTTGAGATTTTAGGGTGGATTTTTCTATTTCTGAAAAAAATGCCATAGGAATTTTGAAGGGGCTTACACTGACTCTATCACTCTGGGTAATATTAACACCTTAATAATAATTAAGTCTTGCCATCTATGAAAACAGAATGTCTTTCCATTTATTTACATCTTCTTTAATTTCCTTTAGAAATATTCTGTATTTTTCACTGTGGACGTCTTTTACCTCCTTGGTTAAATTAATTCTCAAGTATTTAATTTTTTGGATGGTCCTGTAAATGCAACCATTCTTTTCATTTCCTTTTCAGATTGTTCATTTTCATGTACAAAATGCAACTGATGGGCGCCTGGGTGGCTCAGTGGGTTAAGCCGCTGCCTTCAGCTCAGGTCATGATTGCAGGGTCCTGGGATCGAGTCCCGCATCGGGCTCTCTGCTCAGCAGGGAGCCTGCTTCCCTCTCTCTCTCTGCCTGCCTCTGCCTCTCTGCCTACTTGTGATCTCTGTCTGTCAAATAAATAAATAAAATCTTTAAAAAAAAAAAAAGATTTAAAAAAAAATGCAACTGATATTTGCATGTTGATTTGGTCTCTTGCTCCATCCCTTGCTGTTTTTTTTTTTTTTTTTCTGACAAACATCCTTACTTAAGAAGTCAAGAGAAGGGGTAAGAAATGATGGTAGCCTCTTCCCACCAAGGGATGAGACCCATCTTAGAACTACTTGCCGAAGTTATTCAAGATGGAATAAAGTTCCGTGCTCACAGTTAGCACAGAAAATATCTGGTTATAGTACTTGTTTTTAAATGGACATTTACTAGTTCACAGTAAGATCCCACCTGTTACAGGAGACTCCCCACCCCCTTGTGTACAGCCTAAAAGCTAAGAATGCAAACTTTAAGGGAATATAAACTTTTGTTTACAATTCCAGAATTACAACTTGGTACTAGTATCCATAACTATCAACAGGTTCACGTAATCTTTAGTTTACCGTCACAGAGAAAGGCAATATAAGAACATAACCCGTCACTTCGGTCCCAGCCTCCCATTTTACAAACATAGACCCAGGATTCTTGATTTATAGCAGAATCACCATTCCCAGTCTTTGACAGAGGCAGGCATGTGGCATTTGGGACTGCAAAAGCTGTTCACTTCAGCTTTTTGGGGAGTGCTCCTATATGGTTTTATAACATCTCTAGATGTATAGAAACCCATGAATGTGCTATCAGCTTCATTCCCTACTGCAGAAACAAACGTTTAGTTTTAAATCTCTCTACCCAAATCATGACAATGACCTTTGGTTCTACATTGTGACGTTAAGATCAAGCTATCTGAAGGAGTAAAGTCAAAAGCTCATTCTTTTTTTTTTTTTTAACTTTTTTTAAAAAATATTTTATTTATTTATTTGTCAGAGAGAGAGATCGAGATCACAAGTAGGCAGAGAGGCAGGCAGAGAGAGAGAGGAGGAAGCAGGCTCCCTGCTGAGCAGAGCCCAATGCGGGGCTCGATCTCAGGACCCTGAGATCATGACCTGAGCCGAAGGCAGAGGCTTTAACCCACTGAGCGACCCAGGCGCCCCCAAAAGCTCATTCTTAATTTTTAGAATAAAGATATTTTCAAGATTATCAAGAGTTTATAAATAACACTGTTCACAAGTAACTATTGATCTGTTGACAAGCGTAAGAAACTGAATGTTCCATTTTGAAACATATAAGGAATATCATTAGGTTTAGATAAATTAAGACTACAGGCGAAACTTTCCCATGCTGTCTAATCAAGTTACTCATGATGTACATGTTCCCGAGAAGACCCCACTGTAGTGACGTTATTTCCAAATTTTTCTGCATTCAACTTAAAAGGTGTTTCTTCCCAAAAAACTGAACTTTCCTGTCAAATGCTCTTGGTCAGATAGGAGAATTTGGTTTATAAAATGGATTCATTGCAAACTTTATGTAAAAATCATAGACATCCATAAGGAAGTTCTTTATTCCTTCTTCTCGGCTAAGCGTAATAAATCTATTTAATAATAAATAAATCTATTTAATAATAATAACAACAATCTATAAGCATAATAAATCTAGTTAATAATAATCTAATAAATTTATTATGCCAAAGCATAATAAATCTCATACGACCTGCAGAAACAAACACTGAAACAGACCACTCATTGAGCTTGTCGACAGGTTTCAAGCCCGTGTTGTCGGACAGCCACATACTCATCTACGAGAGCAGTATGAGCTATGAACGGGTTCAGATGAGCTATGATCATCTTTGAATTCTGCTTTTCCAGCTGGCAAAAATTCCATTTCAAAAACTGGATTACCGTGGTGGCCAGCAATTATAAGGTAGCAGCTTCCAGACATTGTCTTCAAAACACAGCTCCTGCAGGAAAAAGCCAGCAATGGAAACAGCCCCCATCCCTTGCTTTTTAAAATGTATGCATTGGGACTTTTCCACACAATCGATATTTAGACATATCTCATCATACCTTGGATAGCTTTTCTTTGCGCGGATATTCTAGGCCAGAGACCAAACCCCATGTGTTTTCATACCTGAGCTGAGAATAGTTTTAAAGTGATACCTGCATAATAACCTCTATTCTGCCTTTTGGCCCAAAAAGCTTACAATGCTATCTGGCCCTTTAAGGGAAAGTTTGTCAACCCTCCTTCTAAAATTCTAGGGTTGCCCTGCAGCCTATTAAAAGGCCATTTCAACTGTTTCCAATCTAATGCTATGAAAAATTCAGTGGGTTTTGCCCTCAGGTATATTTGTGGAGTAAACCATTAGTCAAGAAAGAACTGCTGGGTCAAGGGGTAGATGCATTTTTATTTTTGACAAATAATGCAAAATGGCCCTGGAAAGAAATCATAGCCATCGACTTCTCATCAGCTGTGACTCTTCCCTACACGCTTCCAATGTAAATTACTGATCTTTCTAAATTTTGCTGTCCCATTGTTGGAATTTTCTTTCTTTCTTTCTTTCTTTTTTAAAGATTTTATTTATTTGACAAAGAGAAGTATAGCAAGAGAGGGAACACAGCAGGGGAAGTGGGAGAGGGAGAAGCAGGCTCCCTCCATCCCTCCAATGTAGAGCTCGATCCCAGGACCCTGGGATCATGACCTGAGCCGAAGGCAGAGGCTTAACCCACTGAGCCACCCAGGTGTCTCCCATTGTTGAAATTTTCATTCCTTTCATTATAACTTAGATTGAGTACATTTTCTTACTTTTTTTAAAAATATGATTTTATTTCTTTCAGAGAGAGAGAAAGTGAGAGAGGATGAGCTGGGGAGGAGGGGCAGAGGAAGAAGGAGAAGAAGAAGCAGACTCACTGCTGAGCAGGGAGCCCAACATAGGACTCGATCCCAGGACCATGAGATCATGACCTCAGCCTAAGGCAGGCGCTTAACTGTCTGAGCCACCCAGGCACCCCAGTTGAGTGTCTTTTCATTTATAAACTGCATGTTCTTGTCCTTTGCTCATTTTTTTCCAGGTGGTTGGATTGTTGATACATACCAGCTCTTCTTGTTTTTAAATAACAGCTCTTTATATATTAAGGTAACTGCGTTTTTGTTGTACGAGAAGCAAACATTTTTTTCCAAGTTTTTCATTTTCAAAAACTTTTTAAATAAGTATTTTTCCCTAAATAGACTCTGTATATAAGCATAGCAGTCTTTTCTTTTATGGTTTCTGTATTTTATGTCTTACTTAGGAAGATCTTCCCTATTTGGAGATGATCAAAAACAACCTTGGACTTTTCTTCTGGTACTTTATGTTTTTAAAAGTACTTTAATCCATCTGGAACTGACTTTGGTGTAAGGAGTAAGGTATGGCTCCAGCTGGCACTCAGCTGTCCTGAAGCCCTTTATTGAATAATCCATCTTTTTTCCACTGCTTTGAAATGCCACCTTTCCATATATATTTGGGTCTATTTTAGAGTTCTCTAATTTGTTCCATTGATCTGTACATTCATATGTTCTTCCAAATTTCTTTTTTTTTTTAAGATTTTATTTATTCATTTGAAAGAGAGAGAGCACAAGCAGGGAGTAGGGGCAGAGGAAAAGGGAGAAGCAGACTCCCCGCTGAACAGCGGGCCCGATGAGGGGCTCCATCCCAGGACCCTGAGATCATGACCTGAGCAAAAGGCAGCTGCTTAACTGACTGAGCCACCCAGGTGCCTCTCAAGTTTCTTTATTAAGTATAGTTTTATAATGCCTCTTATTATTTGGAGGAGACAGTTTCCCCTGCTAGTTTCCTTTTGTAGAATTTTCTTGGTTATAGTTGCATATTTTATTTTTCTTATGAACTTTAGAATCGGCTTGTCTAGTTTAAAAGTAGACATTTCTATTGAAATTGTGTTAAGTTAGATAAATTCAGAGGGAAAATATAATGCAATTCTTTTCTATCTGAAAATAGGATATGTCTCGCCATTTGTTCAATTAAAAAAAGACTCTTGCTAAAGTTTTAAAGTTTTGGTTTATTTAGATTCATTTTAATCGACTTTACGTCCCAGGTATTCTGACTTCAGTGACTTTTGTAAGTGGAATTTTTCTTCTATTGTATTTTCTAACCTGGTCCTTTGCACATCAAAAACCAATTGCTTTTTGTATATTAAATGTCAGGGTCCTCTTGCTTCTCCCCCTTTCTGCAGCTTCCCCCCGTGTGCTCTTTCTGCGATAAATAAAATCTTTAAAAAAAAATGTGCAAGTGGCCACATTACTAAATTTTCTTATTATTTGTTTTTCATTTGATTCTCCTGGGTTCCCAGATATGCAGCCACCTCCCCTGCAATTACTGATAATTCTATTTTCTCCTGTAAGTGAATCACGTTTACTTTTCCTCCAGGATCCATTGCAGACCCACGCAAGGCGATCTGGTTCTCTCCCGGAAGTCTGTGTCTGTAGCGCCAATGGCTCAGCTCTCTATTCCGGGTCCCATGGCCTGACTTCCCACCAGCATAAAATTGAACGGAAAATTGTTTTAAGCAGGGGAATGACAGGGTTGTATCCAAAGTTAGGATCGTGGATGTGCTCTGGCAGATGGCCGAGTGACCACCCCGTCTAAGGGAAAGGGATGGGTTAGCTGACCAGCCCAGACCTCAAGGTGAGAGCGCCGAGCTACCACCCAGTGGCAGCCCCCTGCACCCGGGTGCGATTAAGGAGGGAAAGTTGGCTGACACTTAATGAGCATCTACTAGATGCCCAATATGGGCACTTGAAGCCCAGTTGTCCTGGCATCTTTGTGCAGCGTTCCCAGATGACAGAGTCAGCTGCCCCAGTCTCCCAGGCAGCTGGTGGTGGTGCTAATGCTGGAATGTGGCCGCTGAATCCCCGTGGAGTGCTGGCGGCAGAGAAGGAGTCCCGGAGAGCTGCGGCTCTGGGAGGCTGCCACTTGGCCAGAGAGCCAGTGGGAGCTAGGGAGGAAGATTTCCACTCTGGGCAGGCCTAGTGAAAGTGGAAGTCCGACAGGCAGATGACTCCGCAGGACCAGGCCAGGGATTTGGGATGAGTCCTTGTTCCCAGACACACTGAGACTTAAGTCCTGCCTCACAACCCCCACCCGTAGAGGGGTCTCTGCTGGGTCCTAAGACATCCTTTCTGGAGCCCCGGGGATAGCTAACCTAAGGATCCCGAGTCATCATTCCCCCAGCTAGTCTGAGCCCAGCTTCTCCACTAACAGCCATTTCCCTGGGCGCTGGTCCCTCTGCCACACTGACCTTCCTCACTGCACCTGCCCGGCCATTCCACTACTCACCAGCTGGGAGACCTTGGTCAAGTTATTTAACCTCTCTGGGCCTCAATCACTTCATCTGTCAAATGGGTACGCTAACTGCCTCCTTCAAAGGGTTGTTATGACAATTAAAGGAAGTAACATTAACATATGAGTTAAGGGTTAAGTGTTCAAACCACAATTTGCCCCTTCTCCTGGTGATGGACACTGGCGCTGTTTCCAGGAGGAGGATGGTACAAGCAGAAATAGTGAAAACATACTTGCCCGTGACTTTGGGTGGCTCTAGGCACTTATCTTTCTTGAATGTACAAACTTACACATGGACTTGTGGGCTCACAGGCTATGACTGTGATCGGCTTAGGAAACTGTGTCAGACTGGTCTCCCAGGAGTTTATACCAACTCACTTCTTCCCAGGGGTAGTGAACTTGAAAACTGAAAATTTTTTAAATGGTGAAATAATTCCTATATTTGAATAGCTCAAAAGAGGCCTCGTATGGCTTGTAGTGATCCCAACAGTCTTCAATTTCAACAGAGGATAGGAAAATGCTGCTCAGGGAATATAATTTGCTTTCCATCTACTGATAGTAAGTAAAAGAGAGAAGTTAATTTATTCATCTAAAGGTCCAGAGAATGACGGAAACAAGCGTTCTTTTGGGAGGAGGAAACAAGCATTCTTGAATCTCTCTGCACTATTAGACTATTAATTAAGGGACGGAGTACTAGTCAGCGCGTGCTGGGCTCTGAGGCCAGCCTCCTGAGTACAGGTGCCGGCTGCCATCAGCTGGCCAGGCATCCCAGGACAAGGGAACAGACCCCTTGCCTCTGTGTCCTCATTTATAGAATGGCAGTCCAGTAGGGAGACCTGTGTCATGGGGTGGTTGTGGGATTGAAGGAGATCTTTGTGGAATGCTCAGAACAGGGCATGGCGTATCCTACATGCTCAATTAAACATAAGCTATTGTTTTGATAGCTTCAAAAGAGTAGCGATTGTTGAAAATAGGATTCTGGACAAAATGTATTCAGACAAACAATGCTGTTAGCTGCTTTTCCTTATTGCCACACAGACCTCTCCCAGCTAGAGCCAGGTAGTCAGAAATACCACTGGAGGGAGGAAGCACAGCAGGCGGTAAAAAGCCAGGGTTGTTTCAGAGTCTGCACAAAGGCTCAAGTTCAAGGCTGGTAGCACAGTCTCTCCCTCTTCCCTCCACAGTGGGTGGGCTCCAAGTCTGGTAAGCAGTGCCTACAGCCTGCAGCTGGCTGGGGGGTGTGGGGAGAAGGAGGGTGGCTGCAGGCAGCCAGGTCCCAACCATCCCCGTGTGGGGTGAGCGGTGGCCCTAAGAGCAGAGGCAGAACAGAAGAAGAAGGTGTACAAGCCTACTGAAAGGGCTCCTGTCACAGCAGGGAACAAACAGTGACTGATCTTTTACATGATAATCTCAAGGCATCAGGAAAAAGACAAATAACTCTCTCTTGGTTAAGCGTCTGCCTTTGGCTCAGGTCATGATCCCAGGATCCCTGGGATGGAGTCCCACAGCGGGCTCCCTGTTCTACAGGGAGCCTATTTCTCCCTCAGTGTCTGCCTCTCGCTCTGCATTTCATGAATAAACAAAAAAAAAATACTAAAAAAAAAATAAATAAAAGTAAAAGTTCAGCAGTCCTGAATTTACTAAATAAACTTGCCCCTTCTTTTTTTTTTTTTTTTTAAAGATTTTATTTATTTATTTGACAGAGAGAAATTACAAGTACACTGAGAGGCAGGCAGAGAGAGAGAGAAGGAAGCAGGCTCCCTGCCGAGCAGAGAGCCCGATGTGGGACTCGATCCCAGGACCCTGAGATCATGACCTGAGCCGAAGGCAGCGGCTTAACCCACTGAGCCACCCAGGCGCCCCAAACTTGCCCCTTCTATCTAAACAAAAAAGCACAAAAAAACAAAAAACAAAACCACTTAAAGTCGCAATTTGTGATATAATTGAAAATTTAGACACAACCAGATATACAATGATATTGAGAAATTATGATTAATTATTACACATGATAACAGTAGGGCAATTATGTTTAAAAACAACTTTCTCTTTCAGACATCAGACATCTGATGTTATTTCAAACATTGTCTCTTTCAGATGCAGAACTCTCTAGAAGCAAAGCCATATCCTGTCTGGGATATGCCTCAGGACTGGGGCAGGCAGAGGATCCCTGGCTGGGGGGGTAGGGAGTACCCAGAAGACGTCGCCACTGACAGAATCTGGACAGGTTGATGGTAATGTAGATTCATTCACCTCTGAACTGCTTGTGTGCGCCTTCAAAATTAATAATAAAGGTTTCTCAGAGCGGTTCTGGGGGGAAAAAACATAAGGAAATGTCTATCTTAGAAAAATTTCCATCAAAACTGCTAAAAAAAAATTGGCACTTGAAGAAGCAAAAAAGGGGGGGGCAGGAAAACGGTAATGTGTTTTACAAAGATGTTAATCCAAAGTATGAAGAAGGCACACTGCATGGAGCAAGAGAGGGGAAAGTCAGAAGAGCTCCTGGATGGGCTTACTCATCCCTCTGAAACTTGCCGACAGCCCACTGCGGGTAGCCTGTGGGCACCCGGGGGCCCCCCACACCCCAGGGAAGGGACACCTGTGCGCCCCACCTCAGCCACACCCTGAGGCCACGCTGCCAGGTCCTAGAGTGGCACTCACCACGCGGTGTCATGGAACACAGTGCAGGAACCCGAGAGGGGTGTGGGGAGAGATGTGCTTCTGGAACAGTGTTCTGAGCGGGCAGGGTGAGCCAATAGCAATTCCTTTACACAAGCACGCAGACTGTGAATCCGATTATGACCTCAAGGGCCTGCCGGGAGTTAATGCTATATGGACGAGAGTTAGGAGAGTGCTTGGCCCGTAGGAGGGGCTTCATGTAGGTACTCAGCAAACATACTGATACTACAATAATAATGCAGCTTGCAGTTTATTCTGCTCTCCCCAGCCGCTGAAGCATGTCTGGGGCTAGCCTATGTTTGCAAAATGGTGAGATTTCTGCCATAAGTAGTTGGCTAATTTCTTTGCTCTCCTGAGCTCTGGGTACTGGCTGCCAGTCGTGGGAGCATAGAGGACCCTGGGCTCCTTCCCGTGGAGCATAGTTAGGGCGTTAGTCACCTAGCAAAACTCTCACACGTTGATTTATCTGATGTAAGTATAGACAAGTTCCACACCGGCAACTTCTTTTTTTGTGGGTCTATTTATTTATTTATTTATTTTTAAAGATTTTATTTATTTATTTGACAGACAGAGATCACAAGTAGGCAGAGAAGCAGACAGACAGAGAGAGGGGGAAGCAGGGGAGCCCAATTCCAAGGACCCTGGTATCATGACCTGAGCCAAAGGCAGAGGCTTTAACCCTCTGAGCCACCCAGGCACCCCACACTGGCAACTTCTTTGGTATTCCAGGCTCTGACAGTTCAAGAAAGCCTCATCAAGCCATTGCCATTTACTCAAAAAGTACGGGGCCCATAAAGCATAATGCCAGGAACATGGGCTGCGTGCTTGGCTCTGCGGTACTCAGACTGTTCTTTATTTTAAAAAGCCCTCTGGCGGCCTCTCCCCAGATCATTTGGGCTCAGGATGTCACTCCCTAGTCACACCTAGATTCTTGATTGATTTAAGTTTTATGGGGGAAGTTTCCTCTGTATTGTTTGCTTAGCAAATAACCGTTTGGCTCCTGTTTGGAGATGATTACAAGAAGCATATGGGGAAGACGTGAAGGCCCAAGTCCCATGTGCTTCCCTAGAGCTGCCCCAGTAGTTTTCCAGGGGGGCTGGCAGAGGACATATAAGGCTGGCTTGGGATGAGTCATTCACCTAAAGATCTGGACCCATAGACAAGTTGAGGGCAATGCTGAACATGCCCATAGGGAACCCCGCAACCTCCTGCATCCCCCAGGTGAGGCCACAGGGAGCAGCAGAAATAGGCTGAACGGGAGAATGCTTACCCCTTCCAGAAAGAAGCCCCGCCCCCTGGGGCTGACTGTTGCCTCTTAGGAATGAGTGCACAACTTTGCCGGATCTTTTAATTTGTCCAAAGAGGCCAGGAATCTGAAGTTGTGAAACTGCCAAGCGTGCCTGGGTGGCTCAGTCGGTGATGTTGTGAAATTTTCAGTTTCTTCATGTTTGCAGCGATCAAAAAATATAGCGTTATATAAGCATGTGAAAAGGGGCTCCCCTTGACCAATCATTAGGAAAACGTGACTCAAGCTACAAGGAGACAACTCTTCATGCCCATTGGAACGGCTATTACTAAAAAGCGGAGAAAAAAAGAAAATAACAAGTGTTGGCAAAAATGGAGACACCTTGGAACTCCCTTGCAGTGTGTTGTTGGGAAGATCCAATTACAACCAGTGTGGGAAGCAGCATAGTTCTTCACCCAAAAATTAAAAATAGAACAACCATATGATACAGCAATGCCACTTCTGGGTTTAGACTCAGAAGAATTGGAAGCAGAGTCTTAAAGAGATATTTGTACGCTGTGCTCATGGAAGAATTTCCATATTAGCAAAAACAGAGCAACGCTCCGAGTGTCCATCGATGGATGAATGGGCACACAAGAATGAGTAATGGAATATTATTCAGCCCTTAAAAAAGAAGCCTATTCCCAATGCACAATACAACACCGACAACCTTGAAGACTCCCTGCAAAGCAAAATAAGCCATTGCCAGAAAGACAAACAGGGTCTGATTCCTCTCCCATGAGGAGTTTAGCATCCTTGAATTTGTAGAAATTCTCTGAAGTGTAGGATGGCTTCCCAGAGACTGGGGAGGGGAGCATGGAGAGTTGATTGTTGAATGGGGATGGAGTTTCAGTTTTACAAGTTGGACGGTAGGGATGGTTGCTCAACAGTGTGAATGTGCTTAATGCCATTGAACTGGACACTTAAAAATGATTAAGATGCCGGTTCCTGGGTGGATCAGCCGGTTAAGCATCTGCTTTCTGCTCAGGTCATGATCCCAGGGTTCTTGGATCCAGTCCCACATCAGGCTCCTTGCTCAGTGGGGAGCCTGCTTCTCCCTCTGCCTGTGCCCTCTCTCTCTCTGACAAATAAAGTCTTTAAAAAAAAAATGGTTAGGATGGTAAGGTCACTGTTATGGGTCTTTTACCGCAATTTTTAAAAATTGGGGAAAAAATGGTTTAAGTACAGCGCAGGCCAAACAAAACTTGTCTCCGCTTGTCCCGGTGTGGCCCAAGATGCTGGGTGATTCCCGGGTTCAGTCTGTGAGCAGGCGCTCAGGGCCCTGCCCATCTTCTGAGACATGCAGGGATCCCTGATTTCTTGGTCTGCATCTGGCTGGTACCCTCTGATCTCTGTGACCCTCTGCATCAGCCTGTTCATTCTCTCTGCTTTCCTCCCCAGCCCAGATCTGGAAGCCAGTCTCGGGAGCCAGGCACACTTAGCTTTGAATCCTTAGAGCCTCTGACTAGTCACGAGATGTTGGACAGTTTATGGACAGCTTTGTCCCTGTGTTTGTTTCCCACCTGAAAGCCTCTGGAGGTACCGACTCCAAATGGCTCAGCCCAGGGGTCCTGGATTCCCTGACCTGAGTCAACGTTCATTGACCTGAGAACAACATTTGTGGCTGATACCCAAACGTCCTGTACCTGTATGATATTGACGGTGAGCTCAGCTCCTGGCCATGTGAACTGGCTACCAGCATGCTGATTTGGAACAGTGCTTTAGAATTACAAATTCTCTTTGACCAGCACTTAACCCATGCCTTGAAGAGAGAGGCAGCAAAATCACCATGCATGTGGTGGGCAGGTGTTCCAGGAAAGTCGAACTAAACATTGTGAAGAAGAGAAGGCAGGAGGGGATGTATTCTCAAAACAGCTTTTTTTTTTTTTTAAGAGTTTATTTATTTATTTGACAGAGATCACAAGTAGGCAGAGAGGCAGGTGGGGTGGGGAGGAGAAGCAGGCTCCCTGCTGAGCAGAGAGCGCAATGTGGGGCTCGATTCCAGGACCCTGAGATCATGACCTGCGCCAAAGGCAGACGCTTAACCCACTGAGCCACTCAGGCGCCCTCTCAAAACAGTTTTTAAACACTTCCCCCCTCAGTCTTCTTGTAGCATTTAGCATTTCCACTGTTGCCTCTTTCCCCTGAGGAACTCCAGCTGACTTGCTTTTTCTGTCACTATAAAATTTAGTAAAAGTGGGGCACCTAGGTGGCTCAGTGGGTTAAGTGTCTGTCTTCAGCTCGGGTCATGGTCCCAGGGTCCTGGGATCATGCACTGCATCGGGCTTCCTGCTCAGCGAGGAGCCTGCCCCCTCCCCAACCCCTCTCTGCCTACTTGTAATCTCTCTCTGACAAATAAATAAATAAAATATTTTTTTTAATAAATAAAATCTTTTTAAAAAATAAAATTTAGTAAAAGTGAATTTGTTCTTTTGTAAAAGTAAATTTTTGAGTTATAGCTTTAAAATGTACCATCCCTTTTTTGCAGGGCAGCGGGGACAGGCGCTAAGGATTCAAAAACAAGTTAAGTTTTGCAGAGTCCCTGCCTCCAAGGAGCTTATATTCTAGAGAAAAGAGAACATTAACTGGAATGTTTTAAATTTCTGGGAAAGAGGGTACGACGTGGGTTCCTTAGGATAGAAAAGTGAGCCTACTGGAGAAGAGAGGTCAGGGAGAGTGTCCTGCTGGTGGAGAGGATGCCTGAACTGAGCAGGAGTTAGCCCAGTGAGCAAATGGGAGAGGGGCGATGGGGAAGCATGCTGTGACATGGGGTCTAAAATCAGGACCAAAATCAGTACTGCTTTGATATCTGGCAGAACAGGGAAAGCCCCAAATGCCCCAACTGCAAGTTCCCCTCCCCATTCTGCTCCCAGGCCAAACAACCCTCCTCGTCAAGGGGAGCAGGTGTACCTCCTGTGTATCTCGGACCCCAAGGACTTGTTCAAGCAAAACAGTCTAGTCTCATCCTCCCACTGAGCCAGAGGTCACCCCATCCTCTTGATACGATGAAGCCAACCTCCACTGGAAACACGTTGTTCACTCTGTTCCCAGGGCAGCCCTGGCCTGGCTGGGCTGTGAGTATAGGTGACTCTTAAGCTATCTGTCCAGCACCACGTGTGTGCACGGCCAGCCTCATAACCTTGAGACAGAAAGCCCTCCTCACCAACAGGATGAAAACAATGCCCATAAGGGATGTGCATGAAGAACCATGAATCAGCATTGAGGGAGGATTTGGTAAGGCTGCAGCAATGGGCTGGCCACCTGTTCGGGGAGGGAGACCATGAAAGTTCTGGTACCTTCAACAGAGCAGTGTGGATCACAGTGGCAGGAGCCCCTGGAGGGCACTGGGCAGGGATGAGAGCTGGCCAGGTCTGAGTTTTAAATCAACAACTCTGGCCAGTGTGTGGGCTGGGTTCAGAGGGGATGAGACCAGAGGTATCAAGTCTGATCAGGGAGCTACCCACTACGATGTCTGGGTAAGAGATGGTGAGGGACCCCACCTAGGACCCCAAGTGTGAGGTGCAGAGCCTTGGGGAGTGTTTGTAATGTAGAATATGCAATCCATTTGGCCCCACTCAACCAAAAGGCTGCAAATATGGGGCTGAGTTTATTAAGCGGCAGACTCTCGATTCCAGCTCAGGTCTTGATCTCAGGGTTGTGAGATTGAGCCCTGTGTCGGGCTCCACTCTGGGCATGGAGCCTGCTTAAGATTCCCTCTCTCCCTCTCCTTCAACCTACCCCCTCTCCCTCTCTACTGAATGGAAATACATTAATCAAGCTCTTGCCGGGGTCCAGCAAGAATAACAGTAAGGTGGGGGGAGCATGTCCCCAGGGTGACCAGCCTGAAGGGGAGTGGGTGCTGCGGGACTCACGTTGCATTCCACTTTCCACACATAACAGGGACATTTGTAGGACATGGTGAGGACTTCGGAGACCAAGATATGCCCAGAAAGGCTGTAAGGTTGGGTGTGTGTAGGGTGTTCATCTCTGGCCCTGGTGAGAAAGGAAATGCACATTGGGAGGCCGGCAAGCAACATCTTATATTAAAGGACTTTCAAAATCACCAGCTTTCACTATCCTCTGTTACTCACATATTCTACTACAGCAGCGCTCAGAAGTCTTGCTCCTGTTCTCACACCAAGCATTTAAGAATCAAGCACAGGAAAGCTGCAAGTTGAAAAAACAAATATTCAAGAAGATTCCATCTCATTG
Organism: Mustela nigripes; assembly: GCF_022355385.1. NCBI lineage: Eukaryota > Metazoa > Chordata > Mammalia > Carnivora > Mustelidae > Mustela > Mustela nigripes. The sequence goes on along the minus strand of NC_081563.1, from coordinate 97,920,414 downwards.
ATTCAAACGTAAGCTCGTTATGGAGAACTTTGGAGGAGCGGCTGTTATCCAGAGTGTCGGATGGGGTTGGAAAAATCGCCCAATAATTTAAAAAAATACATTACGTGTGAGACCTGGAAGCACTGATAATTAGGTTGACATCTTAAATTCTGGTGACAGTTTTGGCTTCATCTTCTCCCTACCCCATAGAAAATCATAAATCAAGGTTCACAAGGATTTACAGGATTTTTTTTCCCCCAGTAAGTCCCCAGAAAAGTGTGGCAGAGTCCAGAGAAACCTGCTTTTTACGTGCCCCTGGGTTTAGCTGCCAATTGTTCCTGTGGCTTTTGGCAGTTTCTTAATTTTCTCACCAGTGTGATTAGTGAAAGGCCCCACACTCCCATGGATAACACCCACAGCACCACGAGACTCTACCAAGTAGTTTGAAGAACGCTGTTGTTTCCTCTTTTCTCCATTACATTCTTCTGGATTGTGCTAGGTATTATAACGCGTGTTTTTAACTGATAACCCACTTCAAGTTAATACTGACTGAATTCCCGTAAAATACATCAATCTTTCCCCAGTATAGATCCATTCTCTTCCCTTCCTTATGATGCTACTGTCTTACGTAGTACGTCCCTATATCTTATATAACCACACCTACTCACACACTCTTTACATCTATTATTTATAATACAATATTTATTTTAGCATCTTAAGTTAGTGTGGTACCTATGTAGTAATTGATGAACCTCTATTATTACATTATTATTAGCTAAAAGTCCATCATTTACACTAGGCTTCACTTTTTGTGTTGTGCAGAACTAAAGGTTTTTGATAAATGCATACTGTCATGTGTCTGCCAGCATAGTTTCAGAGAGAATAGTTTTGCAGCCCTAGAAATCTCCTATGCTCTAACTATTCATTCCCACCCTCAAACCCCAAGGGTCATGAGAAGGAGCACTGGTGACCACTGGTCTTCTTGACTCTGTAGTTTCAGAGACGATGGCATATAGGTGGAATCATACAGAATGGGACCTTCTCAGGTTGGTTTCTTCCATGTAGCAATAAGCATTGAAGGTTCCATGCTCTTTGTGAATTCATAGCTCATGTCCTTTCATTACTGAATAATATGTCACTGTATGGAGGTACCACAGTGTGTATATTCAATCACCTCCTGAAGGTCACCTTCACTGCTTCCACTTTTTGGTGAATACGAATAAAGCTGGTATAAACGTTCATGCGCAGGTTTTTGTGAGGACGTAAGTTTTCAACTTATTTTTTTTTAAGATTTTATTTATTTGACAGAGAGAGATCACAAGTAGGCAGAAAAGCAGGCAGAGAGAAACAGGAGGAAGCAGGCTCCCCACCGAGCAGAGAGCCCAATGCGGGACTCAATTCCAGGACCCTGAGATCATGACCTGAGCCGAAGGCAGAGGCTTAATCCACTGAGCCACCCAGGCACCCATCAACTTATTTTTTTAAATACCTGGGAGTGCAATGACTGGATTGTGTGATAAGACGACATTTAGTTTTGTAAGAAACAGCCAGACCGTCTTCCAAAGTGACTGTACCATTCTGCATTCCCCCGGCAATGATGAGAGTTCCTGTTGCTCCACATCCTCGCCAGCATCGGATGCTGTCATTGTTTTAGATTTTAGCCGTTCTATCGGGTTTGTAGTGGTATCTTGTTGTTTTAATTTACAATTCCCATGTGATGCATGGTGTCGAGCATTTGTTCATCTGCTTGTCATATATAACTCCTTTGAGGAGATAGCTGTTTAATTCTTTTGCCCATTTGAAAAAGTGGGTTGTTTTCTTATTGTTGGCTTTTAAGAGTTTTTTGTATATTTTGGATAACAGCTCTTCATCAGTTACATATTTTGCAAAGTTCTTCTCCCACTACATGACTTGTCTTTTCTTCTAAGATAGTCCAACTTACCTATTTCTTCTTTCACAGATGGTGCTTTTGGTGTTGTACCTAAAAGTTATTTCTGAACATTTAGCATAATGCCCTCAAGGTCCACTTATGTTGTCATAAATGGCAGGGGTTCCTTCTTTTTTAGGGTTGAATTATATTCCATTGTGTGTATATACCTTGTTTTCTTTCTCCACTCATCTGTTGATGGACATTAAGAGTGTTCCCATATCTGGGCTGTTGTGAATAATGCTGCAGAGAGCACGGGAGTGCAGGTATCTCTACAAGATCCCGTTTTTGTTTCTTCTGGATCTATCCCCAGAAGTGAGATTGCTGAATCATATGACAGTTCTATTTTTGACTTTTGGAGGAACTACCATACCATTTTCCATAGCGACTGCACAAGTTTACATCCCACCAAAAAGTACACTATTCCCCCTATACGATCCAGCGTTGAACTATCTTTGCATCATGGGATGCAAAGAGCATGGTGTCTTAGCCTTTCAACGTGCTGTTGAATTTGGTTTGCCAGCATTTTGTTGAGAATTTTTACATCTATGTTCATCGGGGTTATGGGCTTGTGGTTTTCTCTTCCTGTAGTGACTTTATCCAGCTGTGATATTTGGGTAATGTTGGCCTCATAAAATGAATGTGAAAGTATTCCCTCCTCTTTAAATTCTTAGAAGTGTGAGAAGTACTGGCATTAACTTTTCTTTAGATATTTGGTAGAATTCACCAATAAAGCCATCTGGCCTTGGGATTTTCCTTCTTTGGAGGTTTTTGATTACTGATTCAATCTCCTTTAGTTATTACTGGCCTGCTTAGATTTTCTATGTCTTCATGACTCAGTCTTGGTAGGTCATATGCTTCTAAGAATATATTTGCGTCTTCTAGGTTGTCCAATTTGTTGGCATATTATTGTTCATAACAGTGTCTTATGACATTTTGTATTTCTGTGGTATCTGTTTAATGTCTATTCTCTCATTTATAACTTCATTCATTGAGCACTCTCTCTTCATTCTTCTTGGTAAATCTAGCTGATGTTTTGTTCATTGTTTATGTTTTCAGAAAAACAACTCAAAGTTACATTGACCTTTTCTGTTATTTTTCTATTCTGCTTTACTTATTTCTGCTCTGATCTTTATGTCTTTCCATTGACCAACTTTGCCTTAGTTTGTTCTTCTTCGAGTTCTTTGAGGTGTAAAGTTTGGTTGTTTATTTGAGATCTTTCCTTTTTCCCAATGCAGGCATTTATCACTCCAAAATTCCCTCTGAGAACTGCTTTGGCTGCATTCTACACATTTCAATATGTTGCATTCTCATTTGCGTTTGCTTAGAGATACGTTTGGATTTCTTCTTTGACCCATTGGTGGTTTGGGAGTGTGTTGATTAATTTTCACAAATCTGTGAATCTTCCAGTTTTCTTCCTGTTATTGATGTCTCATTTCATGCCGTTGTGTTCAGGAAAGATATCTGATACGATTTCCACCTTTTAAAATTTGCTTTGTGACCTAATAAGCTTTGTGACCTAATAATGATCCATCCTGGTGAATGTTCCATGTGCACTTGAGAAGAAGTATAGTCTGCTGCTGTTGGATGGAATGTTCTCTATATATCTGTTCGGTCCATTTGGCCCAAAATACAGTTCAAGTTAAATATTTCCTAATGGATTTTTAAGTCTGGATGACCTACCCTTTGTTGAACGTGGGGCACTGAGGCCCCCTGCTGTGATTGTATTGTTGTTTACTTCTCTTTCAGATCTGTTAGTATTTGCTTGATGTATTTAGGAGCTGTAATGTTGGGTGCATATAAATTTACAATCATTATATCCTCTTGACGAAGGGACCCCCTTTTCATTATATAATGACTTTCTTTGTCTCTTGTGATAGTTTTTGACAGTCTGTTTTGGTAGTCTGGTGTAAGTACAGCTACCTTTTCTCTCTTTTAGTTTCCATTTGTGTGGAGTATCCTTTTCCATCCCTTCACTTTAGCCTATGTGTGTCCTTGGAGCTGAGGTGAATCTCTTATAGGAAGCACATAATTGAGTCTTTTTTTTTTCTCACCATAGTACATACCCCCCCACTGTCCATCCCCCAGCCACCCCATTCCTCTCACCCACTTCCTTCCAGCAACCCTCTGTTTCCTGAGATTAAGAGTCTCTTATGGTTTATCTCCCTCCCTGGTCCTGTCTTGTTTCATTTTTCCCTTCCTTCCCCCATGACCCTCTGTCTTGTTTCTCAAATTCCTCATATCAGTGAGATCATATGATTATTGTCTTTCTCTAGTTCCATCCACATCATTGCAAACAGCAAGATTTCATTTTTTGATGGCTGCATAGTATTCCATTGTATACATACACACCAGATCTTATTTATCCGTTCATCTGTTGATGGACATCTAGATTCTTTCCATAGTTTGGCTATTGTAGAAATTGCTGCTATACACATTCAGGTGCACATTCCTCTTCAGATCACTACATTTGTAACTTTAGGGTAAATACCCAGTAGTGTGATTGCTGGGTTATAGGGTAGCTCTATTTTCAACTTTTTGAGGAACCTCCATACTGTTTTCCAGAGTGGCTGCACCAGCTTGCATTCCCACCAACAGTGTAGGAGGGTTCCCCTTTCTCTGCATCCCCACCAACACTTGTCGTTTCCTGACTGGTTAATCTTAGCCATTCTGACCCGTGTGTGGTGGTATCTCACTGTGTTTTGATTTGTATTTCCCTGATGCTGGGTGATGTTGAGCACTTTTTCATGTGTCTGTTGGCCCTTTGGAGCCACTTCGATTTTCATTTGGAGAATTTAATTTATGTTTAAAGTAATTATTGATAGGTAAAGACTCACTAATACTATCATATTGTTTTCTGACTTGCATAGTTCTTTTGTTCCTTTCTTTATCTCTTTATCTCTCTTCCTTTGTGATTTGGTGATGATTTTCTATAGTGCTTTACTCTGATTCCCTTCTCTTTATCTTGTGTTTATCTACTACAGATTTTTGTTTTGTGATTACCCTGTGGTTTCCATAAGGCATCTTCTAGATATCAGAGTCTATTTTGGCTGGTAACAACTTAACTTTGATGACATACAAAATTTCTGTGCTTTTACTCTTTTCCCACATTTTATGGTTTTGCTATCACAATTTACTTTTTTTTTACATTGTGTGTACATTAACGAATTATTGTGGTTATAGCTATATTTAATACTTCTGTCTTTTAACCTTTATACTAGAGTTAAGTGATTAACACACTGCCGTATTATGGTATTGGAGTATTCTGAATTTGACTATATATGTGCCATTATCAGTGTATTGTATATTTTATATGTTTTCATGTTACTAATTAGTGGCAAGGGGAACCCTTTCAAGCCAGAAGCTCCTCTTGGCCCTGAGCTGTGCCATCCTGGGGGATGCAATGGGATGTTGGTGACAAAACAGAGCTGTTCTTCCTCCTCTTTTTGTGCAGTTATTCTCAGGGTTCTTTTTGTTGTTGTTCCACTGTGTTGCTGAAACTTCTTCAGTGGACTCCTGAGCTCTCCCAGAGCTGTTTTTATTCATGGATACTTGTCTAACTGTTGACCTTTGTCGGAGGATGGAGGTACTGGATCTCTTACTCCATCATTTTTGTTACTTATGCATATACCTCTGTTTTGGGTTTTTAATTTAATTTAATTTTTAAGTAATCTCTACACCCAACATGGGGCTTGAGTCCACAACCCCGAGATCAAGAGTCATACTCTACTGACCGAGTTAGCTAGGTGCTCCCCCCATGTATATACTTTTAAAGAAAAAAATACCTACTGATTTTTTCACTTAATAAATTACAAATACAGGGATTTAATTTTACATAAAATTATTCATCCAACAGATATTTACATACTTCTTTTACATTACTATGTACAAGTAGGATAGAGAAAACATGACTGGTGTGTGGCTACCAAACACCTTAAATCCTCACACGAATTTGGTCCTTAATGCACTGTGAATTAGGGTAAATGATCTTCTTGTGCCATGTTAGTATTTTTAATGTTTATTTTATGGTGCCTATTAAAGTCTTAATTAAAAACATTAAAGTAATTATATTACTTATCCCTTAGTCTGTCTTTCTGTATAATCACTGTTGGGGCAGAATGTCTTCCTCAAGGCATGATAAAAGATAACAAAAGATAGATAATAGTGCAAGATATAAAATAGCAAATAATTAGGTTTCAAACTTCAAATTTAAGATTACATTCTCATCTTGGCATTTAATTAGAGAAGGAACAAGATGCAATTAAAAGAGTGGTTTTTATTTAGAGACCTGCATTTGTATCCCCGCTCAATCCCAAGGACTAGTTGGCACCTTCGGCAGGTTCTTTGACCCATTCAGGCAAAGGATTCCATGGCTGGTCTGGATTCCCTAATCTACTGTGTATGAAGATTTATTTCCCATGGATGGCTGGAAGACGTTCATCTATGTCCAGGGCATAGATGATGAGAGTTTTCGCTCTGTTGGGTAAAGGCTGCAGATAGATGTTCCATGTGGCCAAGTGGGGAGGGCTCTGTCCCTATACGGCAAGACTCTTGGCTTTCCCTGGACAGTGCATCAAATTTTGTAAGAGAGAAGTCCTCTTATTTTATTTATTCCCTTTGCCTGCCTCTCAGTTTCCTCATCAGCAAAATGGGAAAACAAGCCTAATCTGTCAGGATGATTGTGAGGAGAAGGACAATACCTGGCACTGAGTAGGTGTTCAAGAAGTAAATTGATAAGTGATGAGTTTAAGCTTATCGCCATATGATTTTATTAAGGACGCTTGGTACACCAGGGTCGTTTAAGATGCTTGCTGGGACCCACCAGCCCATGACCCACCTTTGGAGTGTTCTCTCAGCAGTGGTCTTCCCAAAGGGCCAGCCCATAGAGTAAGACTTCTGGCCCCGCTGCCTGAGGGGATTCTGCAGAGAATGACTAACACATCCAGGGTGCTACCTTTGCAGAACTAATGTACGGGACTGGAGCTCTGGAGCAGTGATGATGCTCCAAGGAACACTTGGGGAGGAAGTGGAAAGTTGAATGGATGGAGTCCCTGCAGGTCCCTCCTTTTCACGGCTGTCTCGAGGTTCCTTTGGAAAAGACAAAGTCTGCCTTCTGACTTACTCAGACCACCAGGAACTGCCCCTTGGCTTACAAGGATTCAGAGAGCCAAACTGCCTTCCATGTAAGTTTGGGGTTATAAAGGAAGGATAGGATGAGGCTCTGACATACCCTCTCCCCTTCCTATATTTATAGAGGCAGGAGCTGGAGCTTCTGGAAGGCCAGTGTGGTAGTTCTAAAATAAGTCCACAGATTCTTTGAATTGGCTCCCCTTGAAAGGTGGACCTAGTCCCCTCCCTGCCTCTGCCTTTGAATATGTGTGGGCTTCTGATGAACAGAATGTGGTAGAACTGATGAGCCAGCTGTCCCTTTTGAGGCCAGGTCATACAGCTTCCCACTCTCCTCTTTCTTGCTCTTGGAACCCTGTCACCATGTCGTGTGGGAGCTTGGACCACATGCAGAGGGGATGCGTGGCTGTTTCCCCAGGTGCTCCAGTGAGGCCCGCAGCCCACAGTCAACATCAATCCCCAGACGTGTGAGTGAAGCAGCTTTCAGACAATTGCAGTCCCAAACCTTTCAGTCTGATAAACCACCGCCTTTGTGTCCCGCTTGAATGCCTGTCCTCCAGAAACAGTGAGAAAGAAGAAATGATTACTATGCTAGAAGCCACCAGGGCTTGGTGTGATTGGTTATGCAGGAATAAAAAACCAGTGGAGCCATTTTGTCATGACAAGTTAGTGCATCTTTAAAGCAATTCCACAGTTGGACCCACTCACTACTTAGACATAGGCTGTAGATGACTGTCATCAACCAGGCTATAGATGACTGTCATCGCCTTATTTTCCAAAGGTCACTGGAGGGTCAAGGCAAGAAAAGCATTTTTCAGTCTGATAAAGCAAAGCAGTGATTCTCAAGGGGATACCATTCCCAGAAGCCATACTGGAAATCTGTGGAAGTGTGGTTGGGGGTGCAGCCGTGCACAAGGGAGTCCTGCAAAAGGAAGAACTAGCTAACACCCCACACAGCTTTCAGATGTTCTTTGCCCCCTGGCTCCTGTTGGAGCTGGCCAACATGAGGCTCTGAGAAGAGAATGGAGGGTAGAAGGAGAGAGGTCAGGCTCCTTAGTATCCTGGTTTCCTCCCGGCCCAGCGGTGGGTTGGCGGGGGCCAAGTTCCTGTGCCTGTGGCTACAGTGCGGGTGTGGCCAGCTCCACAGCTCACTGAGTTCCATCCATTGCTGCTTCCCCTTGAACCTGCAGGAACTTTTGCTAGCCACTCGAGAGCCTGGTCCTTCCCTGATGGTTTTCTGGAAGCCTGCCTGGACCTTCAGGAAACACCCTTCACTCCCTCCTGCAGGAGTGTCCTCTGTGTCCACTGGGGTGCCCGTGGATACTTGGTGTGTCCACCACGTCCCTCAGGCGTGTATTTGTCCTGACATGTTATTCCTGCTCACGTTAAGCTTAGTTCCCCATGTTGCTTTTCATATGCAAATAAGTGCTCTATCTTACAGGAGCTCTCCTTTTCAGGCTATCCTCCACTCTTAACTGTCATCTTTTATTTTTCTGTCCTACCCATCTGGAATGTTTTCGGAATGTCTCACTTACTTTTAAATCCAAATGTATTAGTTACAAGTAGGTATAACTAACTCTACACACAGGTATAACCATTGGCTCCTTTATTATGCTTTCTCTTGTAGTCATGATAGAACCACATATTGAAACACATATTATATAGTATTTCTTTTTTTTTTAAAGATTTTATTTATTTATTTGACAGAGATCACAAGTAGGCAGAGAAGCAGGCAGAGAAAGAGGAAGAAGCAGGCTCCCTGCTGAGCAGAGAGCCCGATACGGTGCTCGATCCCAGGACCCTGGGATCATGACCTGAGCCGAAGGCAGAGGCTTTAACCCACTGAGCCACCCAGGCGCCCCAAAACACGTATTATGTAGCACTTCTTTATAAACTACTTTTTTCTACTTCTATTATAGTTTGTAATATACATATATATTTACATACATATTGCTTGGAATATATACGCTGATGATACATATGATACATATGTGATGCATACATGTATATATATGTACACATGTATTTAATTACATACATTTATTATCTGTGAATTTCACCTCTAGTAGTAAAGGGGATTTACCCCTTTGTAATAGGGAGATTGTTGGGTCTCATAGGGTTGAGGACTTCTGACATAAGTGTTCCAGTGTTGGAGAAGGATTGAACACAAGTGTACTCTCTGACATTGGCTCTGACGGCCCCACAAACCCTCTAATCAACCTGTAGGATCTCCTTCTAGAGCATGGCTATCTGTCAATCCATGAAAGGGCCTCCCATGTGCAGGAAGTTTTCATATGAGCACTTTCCCCCTCAAATCTTCCAGAAGTCTGACGTGTATTCTGAAACCCACTCAACCACCTGGAAGCCTCAGAATCACCCAAGCTGTGGATTGAAGTCATGTCTCCTGGGGGAGATGCACAGTACAGATTCCTCAGCCTACATTTACTTGTCCACACTTCCAAAGACACTAGGAATGCACACCCACTAGACAAAGTGAGGCAGACAAGGTCATAAAGACCTTGGGAAGTACATTGCTGAATGTAGGAATGATCTCCCTGGCCCATACCAGTGCCTCTAGGAGCAAACCAGTTGTTAAAAATACTGGTAAGGAAGGGGTGCCTGGGTGGCTCAGTGGGTTAAGCCGCTGCCTTCGGCTCAGGTCATGATCTCAGGGTCCGGGGATCGAGTCCCACATCGGGCTTTCTGCTCAGCAGGGATCCTGCTTCCTCCTCTCTCTCTGCCTGCCTCTCTGCCTACTTGTGATCTTTGTCTGTCAAATAAAACAAAAAAACAAACAACACTTAAAAAAAAATAGTGGTAAGGAAAATGCTTGATAACACATCATTCTACAAATGGACTGGTATTCTTAATTCTCTTATCCTTTCATGGTTTCATGAAACACCCCCTTCCTTGAAAAAGATGCTGTTATAATGAAACCAGACAGGGACAAGATGCACTAGTGCTGATCCTAAACAATTAGACCCAACTGCTGTAATCATTACGGCTCCATAATACCATCATCTTCCAAGGAGGTGAGGATCTTTCGCAGACATGACCTTATTTACCTGTGTGACAACCTATCCATAGGTGGTGTCATCCCCATTATACCTTACGCACTTGGGACCATTTCAAGATCACCTGAAAAATTGGCCATAAAAGAAGAAACTGGAAAGAGTCTTGCACTTTTTACTTTCCTTCCAGACCTATTGGAGCTTGTGGCCCCTGGCTGCAAGGCATGTGAGACATTTGGGAAAACGCAACTGCAAGTTGCCATCCAAATGTGAAAACAGCGCTCTCAAAGCCTTGTCATTTGAAACGCTCTCCAGAAGGGGAAACAAAAAAGAATCTAACATTTCACTGAACGAAAGTGTAGGATATCTCTGGCTAGCACACCTGCCAAAAGCAGTAGGGGCTTCTAAGTATCACACCATGAAAATAAGAAGAAAAAAACAAACAAAGAAAAGAAATATGAATAAAAAAAAGAAAGAAGGAAAATCAAGAAACATTGTTCTTAACAAAACGGTGCAGGGAAGGGAGAGATAGATTCCTTCCGGATCCCTCCGCTACTAGAGGTGTTACAATACTCACACCTGAAAGAGAATCCAAGAAAAGGAAAGAAATACTTTGCCTTTTGAAGACATCTAATCTTCATCTCCAGTTCACGGCAATCTTCTTCCTATTTGGCTTATCCTTCAGTGACAACCAAGAATCTGAAGCATCCCAGGGTCTTCTCCATTAACATATATTCCCTCCACACCTGTGATGTATTCAGGATTCCCGTGTGGTTGAAATAGATGTCTACCCTGGAGGGGGGAGGGGGGTTGGGAGAAGGGGGGTGGGGTTATGGACATTGGGGAGGGTATTTGCTTTGGTGAGTGCTGATTCACAGACCTGTACCCCTGGGGATAAAAATACATGTTTATAAAAAATAAAAAATTAAAAAAAAAAAAAAAGATGTCTACCCTGGAGCTAGAAGTGTCCGAGCTTCTGGCTAACTTGAAGCTTATTTCCTAAATCAGAAGCATTCACTACACCTCTAGTAGAACACAGAAGGAAAATAAAATCGAAACTGAAAGCATCTCTCTAATGCACTATGTGTAGAATTTGGTTTCCACCTGGCCAGGTAACACAAAGTTTTCCTAGCATCTTGTGAAGTGGGATGAGGCACTAGACCTGGGTTGCCTCACTGTGAAAAGAATAGGGCCAAATCAGAAGACTTTTGGAGCTCCTTTCTTGAGCTCCCACCTGCTTATGGGTGATTTGCTGGATGAGGCCGCCTGCTTTCTCTGCCACACTGGGATCCAGCTTGTGCCCCCCTCTGTGATGTGTATCCCAGCCTCACTAGATAATTACCTGATTGAACTTGGTGCGCCAACAGAATGTGAAAGACCTTTCTACACTCACTACACTGACACGAATATTTCTCTTTTTTTTTCTTTTTTTTTAATGTTTTATTTATTTATTTGACAGAGATCATAAGTAGGCAGAGGCAGGCAGAGAGAGAGGGGGAAGCAGGCTCCCTGCTGAGCAGAGAGCTCGGGGCTCGATCCCAGGACCCTGAGATCATGACCTGAGCCGAAGGCAGAGGCTTTAACCCACTGAGCCACCCAGGCGCCCCTGACATGAATATTTCTTTACTTCATTACCTCCCCAGCGAGACTGAGTGTCACCACTTTGAATCCCACCAACCCAGCCGACACAGTAAGTACTCAATGCAGGGCTCTTAGTTGTTTATACATAAGAACATTTAACAAACTGATACAAATATATAACTAACATATCAAATTAATATAAACATATAGAAATATATTTGCAAAAGATGCATATTTCCTGTAAAAATTAATTTACTTAAATAATCATAATCTAAGATGACTTTTTTGTTTCTTAAAAAATATTTCTGAAAAAAAGCTGTTTCTAGGCAAGGAGAAAATGTGTCATTTCATCAATGATAATTAAGCAGGCAAGATAATGAGACCCATTCATATTTTACTTGCAGTAGAATCTTGAACTCTGAGAAATTCAAAATGTATCATATAAGCATGACTGATTCAGCTTTTTTAAAAAGGATTTGATTGATTGTTTGGTTTTAGAGAGAGTGCACAAGCACTCACAAGCAGAGAAGGGGGAGGGGGAGATAGAGAGAGAGGGGGCAAAAAGACTCCCCACTGAGCCAGACGCAGATACGGGGCTAGATCTCAGGACCCTGAGATCACAGCCTGAGCTGAAACCAAGGGTCAGTTGCCCAACCAACTGAGCCACCCAGATGCCCCTTGATTTAGCTTTTGTAACATTTTTTGAACAATGAACCAGAAAAAGTCACAACAATATCCATTTAATATCTGATCCCTTGCTGGAGTTCACAAATCAACCCTAGAATTCTGAACTTCCAATTCCCTGTATTAGGGATTTTTTTTTCCCCTTGGGAGGTCTTCCTAAAGATGATCACTTTATAGTCAACAACACAGATCCTTCTATTTCATTTTGTAAAGGCCTAATCCCAATTATGACCCCAGAATGTCAAGTGCATGAAACAGGAAAACATTCTGCGGGGGACGTTCTGATTGTTAACCCTCTTGAGTTTTGCAGCTCTCTGAACAACCAGCGACCTGCCTGGCCTCAGCAATCTCCTCCCTTCTACCTCTGAAGCACTCAGCAGGCTCTGGAGTCACGTGCCTATCTCATTGTTCTTATCTTTCCATGTCAAGGTTCCAACCAAGTCCTGAGCACTTAGTGGTGTCAGCTCTGAGGGCGTTAGGTGATAAAATGAAGCCTGGCACCTTTCCTGCAGGAGCTTGTTCCTGCAGGGAGAAAAAGCCAGGAGAAACACGCTCGCACCGCACCATGAGAAGGAACATCAGGGCAGGGGCATCTTGGTGGCTCAGTTCGTTAAGCCTCTATCTTCAGCTCAGGTCGTGATCCTGGGATCCTGGGATCGAGCCCCTCGTCAGGCTCCCTGCTCAGGAGCCTCTCCCTCTGCCGCTCCCCCTGCTTATGTGCTTTATCTCTCTTTCTCTCTCTCTGTCAAATCTTTAAGAAAGAGAGAAAGGAAGAAAGGGACGGAAGGAAGGAAGAAAGAAAAGGAAAAGTGAAAAGAAACAGCAGGGCAGAGGCTTGCATCACACCCAGGGAAGCCACATGAAGGTGGGGTGAGTGAGGAAGCTTCAGGGGAAGGGGCAACACTTGAGCTGGACCTTGAACGACAAATACGAGTTTGCTGGGGGAAGAAGGTGTTAGTTGATCCACGGGGCATAGAAAGGTAAGAGGATTGAAGTGCAACGTTTTGAGGAGGTTCTAAGTAGCCGAAAGTGGCAGAGAGTAGCAGGAGATGAGGAGAGGGCAGAAAAGAGGACAGTGAATAGTGGCGAAGACTAGGAGTGAGTGGGGTAGACCGGACCAGAACTGAACTTTTATCCTGAAAGCTGTAAGGGGCGTCTGGAGGTCTGTAAGAAGTTCAAGTGAATGGGCAGCGCTCTATTTGGATAATAGGAGAGTGGAAGACTGAACAGAGGTATGCTCAGAAGCTGTTGCATTCCTCCCTGGAGGCAATGCCGCAGAGAGAACCTGGCGGTTTTAAGAGCCTAGGACAGACAAAGAGGGCTTGGTAATTGATTTGAGGTCAGCGTGAAAGGAAAGGGAGATGCGGACAACGACTCTAAGAAGGTGGTTAATGGCTGAGATGCTGAGCGGAGAGCAATGAAATTGATGGAGACCGGGGATGGAGGAGGAGGCAGAGAACCAGGAAGGACAGCACTGAGGTGACTCTGGGACATGCTCAGCTAGAGGTGCCTGATGGTCTCCCAGAGACAAGCTCCTGGCACGGGAGACTAGGTCTGGAGTTCCAGAACGTGGAGAAGTGATGTATCTTATAGGCTACAGGCAGAGTTTGGTTCTGATTGAAGAGATTGCAGGGCTCTCTTGATTCTAAAACAATGGAGCAGTACATATTCAGAAGGTGGGATAAGAACGTGAGACCTAACCTGGCAGCTGAAAAGGATGGCCCAATACCGGCCCAGACGAGGAGGTCTCCTAGGTTTTAAAATTTTGTTTAGTTTTGTTTTCTTGAGGGTGTGTGTGTGCAGTTTTCTTTGCTTGCTTGTTTGTGGTGGTCATCTAGATACGAACTGACTGTCTTCTCCCAAGAATGTACTTAATTGCTAGGATCTGGAATAGACTTATTATCCACTGGCATAAAAATTTATGTGTGCCTGCAGGTGAGAAGAGCTGGTGACTATTCAGCCTTCAGTGGAAGGGGTAGAAAGAAGGCAGTTACAAAATAAGGTTATGAAATAAGTTGCTCTCCTATTTCTCACTTCACAGGACTTGATGAGACCTACCAGGAGAGCTGTTTGATAGTGCCGCACAGGGTGTGCACTGAACAAAACTAAGGAGTGCAATTTACATCTTAGACTTTGTAGAAATAGATACGTAGCATGGAAAATTTAAAGAAGATGGAAGTAAAATGCCTTAAGGAAGGGGGCATCTTTTTCTGGAAACTCCTATTGGAGGTGGCTCACTAATGAGAAATGTAAGAGATGTAACATATAATCATTTCACCCAGATTATTTGAAGGTTGAAGAAACATTATCTACTCATTCTCTAGTTGCTGGAATCATACTGTGCGTATCAGCATGAAATTCAATCTTGAGCCAGAACAAACAAAATTCAAGATATAATCAGGTCTAAAATCTTGTTACAGTCAAAGGCAATGTTCTTTGACCAAAAGAGAAGGTCTAGCATCTCCACCTCCTGCTTCCATGTTGTGGAAGTGGAGAAGGAAGCCAGAAGCTATCTTGACTCAAGTTCATGTATCAGTTCCTTAAGTGGAAGATGTTTATTTGCAGGAACCCATGTCTTAATCCATTCTGACTGTGGACACCATAGGCTGGATGTATTAAACAATGAACATTTATTTCTCACAGTTCTGGATGCTGGAAGTCCAAGGTCAAGTCATTGGCAAATTCCAAGTGGTGTGAGCCCACTTCCTGGGGCTCTCACGTGTGTCCTCACACGGTGGAAAGGGTGAGGAAACTCTCCAGGACCTCTTTTGTAAGGGCACTAATCCTTTTATGAGGGTTCTGCCAGCATGACCTCATTACCTCCCAAAGGCCCCACCTCCAATCACGTGGGCGATTAGGCTTCAACATCCGAATTTTGGGGAGGCATACAAACATTCTATCTATAGCAGTATATCATCAAGAATACTACAAATAATATTTTAAGGTTGTTAAAATTAATTCCAGAGAAGGTAACAAAACTTCCATCCTGATTACACCTTCACTTGTGTATTATTTTTTAAAAAATTTATTCCCTGGAAATAAGCTCATGAGAAGATAGACGCTGTCTTGTTTATTGCCAAATCCTTAGTGCCCAGAACAGTGCCAGGCACATAGCAGGTGCTCAGTTCAATTTGACTTGAGGTTTACATTTTTTGCTGACTAAGCAAATTGAAACTAAGTTTCGGAAGACTTCAGTCAGATTGGAAAGAAATCAGGCCAATTTAAAACTATAATGATAATCACGTTGATGACTATGGTAAACATTTATTGAGGACAACTATGTGCCAGGCCACTGTTCTAATGGCTCAAGCGTATAGACCCATGGAATCCTCACAACCCACTGAAGGCTGAAGAAAAAATTTCCCCCAAATCAGCTAGTTGGGGATTTAATTCCGGAACCCGTGCTGTTGACCACAATAAGTGCTTTAGCTATCATAATTAGTGTGAACACTAATAGCCTTCCTTGAGACTGAGAAATACAAACTGAGCTGGCTTTCTTGTCTTTCTTTCCAGAATGTTTTCTCTGCACCGTGAACTCATTCAACAGTCACTTTCTCAGTTACCCCATTTTGCTGGTGGGAAAATTCCTGAATAGATAGCAGACTTTCTACCCCATGAGTGATTTCCTTTGAATATTATCTGGTGTTTGGAAAGGCCACACCTGTGGTTAGCTCATATATGACTCTGCCTATGCGTTTTGATCCCCAAGACCCTACTTCAGCCCACCATCTTAAAATGCTCATAGAGGGGCGCCTGGGTGGCAGTGGCTCTGCCTTCGGCTCAGGTCATGATCTCAGGGTCCTGGGATAGAGCCCCGCCTCAGGCTCTCTGCTCAGCAGGGAGCCTGCTTCCTCCTCTCTCTCTTTGCTTGCTTCTCTGCCTACTTGTGATCTCTGTCAAATAAATAAAATCTTAAAAAAAAAAAAAATGCTCATACAGGGTAGGTTTGAATGGGGGCAAGGACTTTGTGCTGTTAATGCTATAAACAAACAGTGGTGGCACAAAGTAGACCATCCATAAATATGAATGAAAGAATGAATTCACGTTCTGAGAAACTGGGGGCATTATGTGAACTCTGCACCCCCACACTCCCCAAAAAGACTACCTATACTAGGCATCTCTTTAATTTTAGAGCAGTAAATTGCCATAGAACTCTAAGAATCTAAGTCCTTTATTTCCATCTTCTTCGATAATATCCAGACTTAAAATACAATGAAATGTTTGTCTCACCAATATTTGGAAAGATACAAAATCAACGGATTCCTCTGAGGCTTTGGTTAGCTGTGTTGTTCAGAGCGAGGGCTAACTTCTGGACAACTGAATCCTGAATTTTGAGAAGTTGGCCGGCTCCCAATGTCCTCCTGGATACCCAGGAGGGCTTGCAGGCAAGGGAATGGATCACTGAGTTTAGGGCGCCCCCTGCTGTTCAGCGCTGCCGCTGGGAGAACCGGGCCCGTCTTTCCATGGAGGAGCCGCTTGGATGGAAGGTCCGGGAACCACGGATTTCATTTCTGGAAAGGACCTCCGAGGCAATTAGTTGAAACCCATATACTACAGATGGGGAAACTGAAGCCCAAAGAGGTCAAGTGTCTCACCCCCAAGTACCTAGCTGGTTAAATCTCTTGAAGGGGTGGAAGCTTGATTCCCCTACCTGTGTCTCCCAAAGAGAGAAATTGAACTTGGAACTCATCTCTTCTGTCTTTATGAAAAAATTTTGACCGTCATAAAAATGAGTTGTTGAAATCCAGCCAACAAAAATGTGACATTAATGAAGAACTCACATTTGGAGGAGCTGCAGTAAATGAACTATTACCGAGAATCCAGTTTAATATAGATCCAAAATGAAGCCATCATGAGAATTACAGAGTAATGGATAGAATGTAAACTATGTGAATTTTTACAAAATAAAAACAGTTCACAAAAACTGAGCTCTTGGGGGCGGGGGTTATTTCTATGCCTAAAAGTGAAATACGTACTTCAAAAAAATACTCAGTTGCTTCACGTTTTTCATGATCTTTTCCTTTTCTTTAGAAGAATAACTTAGGGGTGACTCTGTCTCAGTTGGTTAAGCGTCTGCCTTCAGCTCAGGTCATGATCTTAGGGTCTGGAATGGAGCCCCACTTCCAGCTTCCTCCTCATCCTGAGTCAGGCTCAGCAGGGCGTCTGCTACTCCCTTCTCTCCCCTCCTTCACCCCTACCTTCCTGTTCTCACTCTCTCTCCCCCAAAGAAATAAATAAAATCTTTTTTTTTTTTTTAAAGATAACTTGAAGGAGGAGGGTCATGTTATAAACGTTTAGCTGGTGTTCAAAGTTCATTTAGATTTAATTTCTCCTTCTTTCTCTAAATTCAAGAAAATCTAATTTAATATGTTAAACTTAAAATAAATCATTAAAATAGCATGACTAAGGGCACCTGGGTCGCTCAGTAAGTTGAGCGTCTGCCTTCAGCTCTGGTCATGATCCCGGGGTCCTGGAATCGGGCCCTATTTCAGGCTCCCTGCTCAGTGGGAAGTCTGCTTTTCCCTCTCCCTCTGCCTGCTGCTCCCCCTGCTTGTTCTCTCTCTGTGTCAAATAAATAAAACCTTTTAAAAAATAGCATGACTAATATAATCCCAATTTTGTAAAATGATAGCCAAGTGGTTAAGAGTCTGAATGTTTTTAATTTAAATTTGGTTAATTAGCATATAATGTATTATTGGTTTCAGAGGTAGAAGTCAGAGATTCATTATGCCCCACCTCACTCCCCTCCAGCAACCCTGTTTGTTTTCTATGATTAAGAGTCTCTTATGGTTTGTCTCCCTCTCTGATTTTGTTTTGTTCTATTTTTTCCTCTCTTCCCCTACGATCCTGTTTTGTTCCTTAAATTCCACATATGAGATCATATGATAGTTATCTTTTTGATTGACTTACTTTGCTTAGCATAATACCCTCTAGTTCCATCCATGTCATTGCAAATGTTAAGATTTCTTTTTTTTTGATGGCTGAGTAGTATTCCATTGTATATATATATATATATATACCACTTCTTTATCCATTCATCTGTTGATGGACATCTGGGCTCTTTCCATAGTTTGGCTATTGTGGACATTGCTGTTATAAACATTGGGGTGCAAGTGCCTCTTTGGATCACTACATTTGTATCTTTGGGGTAAATACCCAGTAGTGCAATTACTGGGTCTTAAGGTAGCTCTATTTTCTACTTTTTGAGGAAACAAGAGTCTGAATTCTTGACTCAGATTGCTAATGAATGAAGGTTGCTCATTTGCTCTGAGTTCATCTGTAAAATGAGATTAATAGTCACTAGTTTATGATTTACAGGTAATCCATGTAAAGTTCTTAGTACAGGTTGAAATGTTAGCTCTAACGATCTCTCCTTCCAGCTTTATTATTCGTATCTGTGATGATATTCATGAAATGTTAATGATAGTTGTTTCTGGAGGATGGGATTTGGGTTGATTTCTTTCTTTTTCATGTAGTTCAGAATGGCCTTGTGTTTGGGTGTTTTTTCCTTTTTTACAATGAGTGACACAAAGCTGTCCTTTAATAAATAAAGTAAAATATATATATATACTTTTTTTAAAGATTTTATTTATTTATTTGACAGATAGAGATCATAAGTAGGCAGAAAGGCAGGCAGAGAGAGAGAGGAGGAAGCAGACTCCCTGCTGAGCAGAGAGCCTGATGTGGGGCTCAATCCCAGGACCCCTGGGATCATGACCCAAGCTGAAGGCAGAGGTTTAACCCACTGAGCCACCCAGGCACCCCTATATACATTTTTTAAAAGTTAAGAATGACTAATCACAAATTTACTGTACCATTTCTTATGATTTATACCTTCCACTTCCTGTAATGTGAACTACTCACATATTCAGTATGTGATTTAAAATAAATCATCCATTATTTTTGCATCTCAAGTGCTCCCCGTGAATGGTTCTCCTTGCACATGAATGAGACACTTGTCTGTTTTTAGCTTAGATAGTTCAACATTATTTTTCTCCATAGGCCTTGTATTTTGAAGGTTTTTAATCTACCAAACAATGCACACGTTTAGAGGGAAAGCTCAGATACAACTGCCACATACAAAATGCTATGCTACTGACTTATATTATCACATGAAATCAGATGTGTAAAACCCTTAAAACAGTGGCTGTGACAAAGCCAACATTCTGGAAACGTTAGCTATTATGATTACATAATAACAGCCCAAACTAAGGGGACTAAAAGCTATTTCTGCCAATCTGTGCTGCCTTCTGGAAAACTAACGTATCCCTTCTACTTGACATTTTGAAATATGAAAAATAGTAAATGCTTGAAGGTGACCCCAAGGATACCCTGAAGTCTAGGAGCCTTGACCTCTGTGGGCCATTGAATCCCCCACTCGGGGGGTTGCTTTGCTCTCTCATGGGTCTATGATGCTCCTCGACCAAGAGTGTCAGTGCAGGTACCCTGGTAGGAAGACCTGTGCAACCTTCCAATCTTTCTTACCACTCAACAAAAACAAATGTTTTCTATAAACTAATTTTTACAGATGTATATCTGAAGTCTACTTAATGTCAAAATGTTTGCTAAGTTCACAGGCTTCTCAGAAAAAAAAAAAGTTAATTCTAATTTTGTGATCTAGGACAGAAATCACTAATCTAGTGATTGTCCCTGAAGCTATGGGGGTGAAAACTGACTAGGAAAGGACATGAGGGATTTTTTTTCTGGAGTGATGGGAACATTCTACTTCTGGAGAACGGTTTGGGGCATCTGCGTTGGTCAAAATCCATTCAATGGTACACTAAAGATTTGTGCATTTCACTGTAAATCAGTTTTACTTAAAGGACTATAAACAAATATTGAACTTTAGTTAATGATGATATGCACATGGATGTGTTTAGAGGTGAAGTGACTGATATCTGGAAATTTTGTGATCCATTAAAAATTTAGAGGGACTGTGTGACGAAAGCAAACAGTAAAATGTTAACTGCAGTGAGCATCTGGATAGTCACTGTACAACTGTCTCAACTTTGATGTTAGGAAATTTCCACAGTAAAATGTTGAAAGGGAGAGAATTAAGGTAGGGTCAGTCATTTTTAAAAAAATTTTTAGGGGCGCCTGGGTGGCTCAGTGGATTAGGCCGCTGCCTTCTGCTCAGGTCGTGATCTCAGGGTCCTGGAATCGAGTCCCACACGGGACTCTCTGCTCAGCAGGGAGCCTGCTTCCCTCTCTCTCTCTCTGCCTGCCTCTCCATCTACTTGTGATTTCTGTCAAATAAATAAATAAAATCTTTAAAAAAAAAATTTTAAATATAATGTTACTCCAATATATTTCAGTCTCAAGATTCTACTTTTTTTTTTTAAGATTTGTTTATTTATTTATTTAAGAGAGAGTGCACAGATGGAGAGTGAGAAGCAGCAGCGGACTCCCCACTGAGCAGAGAGCCCAGTGCAGGGCTCAATCCCAGGACCCTGAGATTACAGCTTGAACTGAAAGCAAATGCTTAACCGACTGAGCTGCCCAGGTGTCCCCTCAAGAGCCTACTTTGTAAAGGGCATTTATTATAGCTCTAACCAAAGAAGTCTGCAGATCAGAAGCCTAAGTCCTTTTCTTTACTCCCATGGCTGGATGGGAACTCCTTGCAGACACATCCTTTTTCCTTCAGTCTGTACTGCTGCAGGGCAGGAGTGCCTCACAGCACATGGTTTCATGAATGCCGTAAATGGTGGGTGGTGGGCACTTCATTCATGTGTGGTCAGAGCAGGGTTTTGGAGCCAGATGGGTTCAGATTTGGCTGCTGCCACCAGCACTGAGTTCCTATGTCCCCATCTTTAAAAAAAAAAAGAAAAAGAAAAAAGGGAGTCATCTCCATTGGCTGCTACAGAGGCTTCAATGAGCTGATGTAGGTAGAGCACAGTATCTAGCTCTTGAGTATAGCTTTAAAAAAACAGCCCATACCCAAGGTTGAGCCACCCCTGGATGATTAAGCCATCAAGGAACTACTGGGGACAAAAACTCCAAAGGGTTTGGTGGTGGTGGTTGGGGGTACTGTTCATGCTTATGGAGACTGAGATATCTTGTCATTCCACAGCTCCTTTGGTGGCTTGCCTTATCCACATGCTCCCTGTCATTTACGACACACCTCCTAGGGACTGACAGCTCTGAGCGTGGGCCCAGACCATGAACATCTCCCTTGCTGAGGAGCTCAGGTCCCCGGGTCATGATCTGCATCTTATCAGAAGCCCCAGCATATTCATCTTTGAAAAGTTCTAGTGTACATTAGATGAGAGTTAGGATGGCTCCTAGTTGCCCACTAATGATAACTCTCATTTGTCTTTAGCAGATCTACCCTGCCCTGGTCCTTTACTCTCTTCCTTTCACTTCTTATGGCCCTATATCTTTTCATTCTTCAGAACCTGCTCTTCGGGGCGCCTGGGTAGCTCAGTGGGTTAAAGCCTCTGCCTTTGGCTCAGGTCATGATCCCAGGGTCCTGGGATCGAGCCCTGCATCGGGCTCTCTCTGCTCAGCAGGGAGCCTGCTTCTTCCCTCTCTCTCTGCCTGCCTCTCTGCCTACTTGTGATCTCTGTCAAATAAATAAATAAAATCTTAAAAAAAAAAAAAAACAACCTACTCTTCACTGCTGCTGCATTATTGTCATTCAAAAAAAAAATCTGATCATGACACTCAGTCTTGTTTAACTATGAATATGATTAAAAAATTAACTTATTAAAGGACAATTGGCTTTTCTGAAAATATTAAATACATGAGTACATGAGTGCATTATTTAAATAAAAATTACTACATTGATAAAGTTCTTTTCTCCACAATTAGGTTTTTATATTGTTATGATTTTTATAGGCTCACCAAAGTTCAGGACAGAGTCTGGACACCTCAGCCAGGCAGGTGAGGAAGCGTATGGAAGCCTCCCTCATCAGCGTTGCCTCCTGCCACTCCCACCCTCACCCGACCCCCCGCCCACTTCCTGAGCCCTCACAGCTCTCTGCACCTCTGGAAAGCCCTGGTGACTGGGATCAGGGCTGTGCACATCCGTCTCTGACTGCTACCTGGAAATACTACTTTTTAAAATAGTATTCTAGGGGCCCCTGCGTGTCTCAGTCATTAAGCATCTGCATTCAGCTCAGGTCCTGATCCCAGTGTTCAGGGATCGAGCCCCATATCAGGCTCCCGGCTCAGTAGGAAGCCTGCTTCTCCCTCTCTTCCCCTGTTTGTGTTCCCTCTCTCGCTGTCTCTCTCTGTCAAATAAATAAATAAAATCTTTTTGAAAAATTTGTATTTTAGGGGTGCCTGCAAGGCTCAGTCAGTTAAGCATCTGCCGGTGGCTCAGGTCGTGATCCTGGGGTCCTGGGATTGAGCTCCCTGCTCAACAGGGAGTCTGCTTCTCCCTCTCCCACTGCTCATGCTCACATGCTCTCTCTCTCTCAAATAAATAAATAAAATCTTAAAAAAATAATAAAATACCATTCTATTCCAATGCCTAGTGATGACTGGACAATAGGGAAGGGGTGCAGGCATTAGAAAATCATCACTTTGGGGGCGCCTGGGTAGCTCAGTGGGTTAAGCCGCTGCCTTCGGCTCAGGTCATGATCTCAGGGTCCTGGGATCGAGTCCCGCATCGGGCTCTCTGCTCAGCAAGGGCCTGCTTCCTTCCCTTCTCCTCTCTCTGCCTGCCTCTCTGCCTGCTGTGATCTCTCTCTGTCAAATAAATAAATAAAATCTTTAAAAAAAAAAAAAAAGAAAAGAAAATCATCACTTTGTAAACATCATAGTAAAGACTGGTTTGTTTAGGCAAGAATCATTAATAGATAGATGGTCTTAAAGAGTGTCCCCAAGAGATGGTCTGAGGTAACTGTACAAGGCAGAATCAGGCACAACCTAATGTGATACCCTGTGAAAGACACAACCCACACATGTCAGTGCTCAGCCTGAATCTAATATGTAGGAACTCCCCCAGCAAGAAACGTTCATCTACCAAAAAGAAGGTCCCTCTTCTTCAAGACATGATTGTCATAAAAGATAAAAATCAAAAACAAATCTGAAAAATATTCCAGATTTAAGGAAAGGAAGGACACAACAACTAAAGGTAAAAGCATAGACTAGCTTCTCTACTAGAGTGGGGGAAAGGCACAAAACACATTATCAGGCTGTCAAACTGGAATATGGACCATAGTTATGAAGAAATGTCACATCAGCATTAAAAGTACTGAACCTGATAACTATGGTGGTCATGGAAGAGAAAGTCCTTACTCTTAGGAAATGCATGCTGATATACCTACCCACAAATGATTCAGGGGAGATGTGGGTGTGTATGCTTTTCTGTGTGTGTATGTGTGTGTGGCCTTTTTTTTTTTTTTTTTTTTAAAGATTTATTTCAGTGAGAGAGAGCAGCAGAGGAGTAGAGGAAGAGAGAGAGAGAGAAACTCAAGCCAACCCAAACTTAGCTCCACACAGGCTGGCTTAAACTATGACCCTAAGATCAGATCTGAACCAAAACCAAGAGTCAGATGCTTAGCCAACTTTGCCACCCAGGGACCCCGTCTTTGTGTTTCCTTTTGGTATTTTTTTTTCCTAAGTTGGGTTGAAGGCTTTGTTTTTTTTTACCTTTTGCATCTTTTTCTTTCCATAATATAATCATTTAAATCAGCGAATTTGTTGTGATCAAAATTCTGGTTTTCATATGAAGCAGTATTGTTTTGTTTCTAATGCAAAACGAAATGACTGGGGCTTAAGAAAAAGGCTTAGTTTGTTATATGCACCACTGAAAACTTTCCTAAGTTGTTCATTAGGGAGGAAATTTCACATGTCTTACAATGCTCAAAAGTAGTGTTTCATTGTGGCTGTGTTGATCAAGGACTGAGAGCTAGCACTCTGGATAGGTTGGAAAGAATCCATAAAACTGCTACTTGATGGATTAAAAGAGGGTCCATTTTTCAGAGGCCAGGAAGAATCCTTGAGTTAGGTCCAGAAAGTTTTTGGCCTAATGGGGTCATGCAAGGTTCACTAGGGAAGTGCTGCTGAAAAAATAAAATATTTTCTTTTTATTGTCCCACCTTTTGGTCCTTTGTCTTCCTAAAACGATGGGATGACCAGACAAATACGTAACAGCCAAATGACACGCAAATACGTAACAGCCAAATGACCAGATTTTCAGTTCTACACCTCTATACTGTTTTCAGTGTCATGCTCACAGAATTTCTTTTTGTCAGAGCTGCATTAATTTCCTTCTGATAGAAAATCACCTGTGGTTTGAACCAATGGGTTGGTATCTCTGCCAAGTATTTAATACTTTGTTCACAATACACTTCACAGAAGCAACCACTGGGAACAAGTAAGGCAACAACCTATCTAAGATATGTAAAGGGTCCCTCGACCAACTTCCTGCTTGGCCAAACCAAGTCATATAAAAGAAAATTTGATGGTAGAGTTTGTCCTGCCTGGGATAACCAATTGGCTTGTTCTTGAACTCTATTATTCAGACACATGTATCTGAATACAAGTAAAAATTACAGTCACCACACAAATGCCAACTTGTTTGGTACATAATATCCCAAAGTGATTCCCTTGTCCAGCACCTTTGCAGCAAATGACAGGCTTTTCTGTTGTTTGTATAGTAGAAACAGATTCCATGGGCCAAGACTGTCATCATAAGAGACAGTTTTCCACATGTATCCTTCTAGGTTCAAGTGCCCAAAACCGAGGGGAAAAGCTGGACATAAGGCAACAGAAATCAGCTGCCTCCTGGAAAGATTACACTTCCTCCTGGGAAGTCTGCACTTCAACAGGCACACTGATGAGAGAAGATTAAGTCATTTGAAATCTGGGTAAGAAGTGTAGACATATTAAACTGAATCATGACATAAAACCATTCCCCAGGGGCAGACTCCTTCCTCTCTCCAAAGCTGATATTATCCAGTGATCATAACTTGGCATGAATACATCAAGCCTAGTGGGGGGGGGGGGGAATGAGGAAATTTGATACATTCTGTAACTATTTCCCAGATGTCAGGAATACAATATAACAAAATATGTATAAGGTTATAATTTAAAGGTATAATAAATTAAACTAGAACAAGGACTTTAACTAGTTGAATGTAGTAAGTATTATTAATCTCCTGTAATCCAACATCAGCACAATTATTTATTACAAGGTTTTAAAAAAAGCTAAATACCACATAGCTGAAATATCTGTGTTGTGTTACCAGGGATAATAGTAACACTGGTAACATACCTTTAAATTTTCAATCCATTAAACTTATTCTACGTCAAAACTGGTTCCTGAACATCATTAACCTGTGAGGTAATTTTTGTGTGTGTGAGTTAAAGAGAAACATGATAACTTTGTTTGTGGCTAAACTTTATCACAATTGCCACTGAAGATTTTTTTTTAGGATACCCTAGTAAAATGTATCTGACAAGTATTCCAGAGAAAGAATGAGAAATCCAACACTTATTAAAATTCCTTATACACCCATGGCCTTATTAATTCTTTATGGAGGTGTAATTGGTATACAGAAAACTGGTTATGATTAATGTAGACAATTTGGTGAGTTTGGACATGTGTACACACTCATGTTACTATCACCACAATCCAGGTAATAAATAAATCCTTCATCTGTTTCCTTGAGCTCCTTTGTGTATGGGGGGGGGGGTGGCAAGAACACTTAACATTAGATTTACTCTCAACAAATTTTTAAGTACATAACATCTTGCTGTTATCTATAGGCGCTATGTAATTTGGCAGATCTCTATAAATGACTTTTGTATAACTTTATGCCTACTGTACAACTCCCCATGTCCCCTTGCCCAAGTCCTCCAATAACCATCATTCTATTGTCTATTTCTGCACTTTTGACTATTTTAAATGCCTTAAACAAGGGAAATCAGGTAGAATTTCTCCTTTGGTGATCGACTTATTTCACATAGCAGAATGTCTTCTGGGTCCATCTGTGTTGCCACAAATGGTAGCGTTTCCTTCTTAAGGCTGAGTGGCCTTATTGATTCTAACAAATTATTGCTTATATAAAGGATTACTCCTAGAATTAGAATGTCAGAAAAATAAATATAAATTTTGTGACTGAAAGTAGTTAACAGATGAACTTGGCTCTACTAGCTATGAGGGAGTAGCTGGTACCAAACCATCATTTCCATGTAACCTTAACAATGGAGAAAGTATGAGGTAACTGCTTTTAGGCATTGGACCACAGGCAGCACAAGACTTTGATTCCTGAGACAGGGGAAACTTATAAGGGGAGTCTCACATTTCCCGGGCTGCCAGGCTTGGGGACAATTTCTTATAGGGTGGTGGGCTAGAACATACTGGTCACCCACTAATGGGAGGCAAAAAAGACTTAAGGGATGAGAGTAAAGCAGATGAAATGAGTAGGGCAGATCTCCAAGGAGGCAGCTGTACAGAAGGCACAGAGCCTGTCCTCGGCTGAGGGTGGGCCTTGCCTGTACGGTGCAGACTATACAAGGATTAACTATACGAGCTGCTTTACAGTTAAGAGGACAGAGATACTGGAAACTGGATAGGGTCACAGCTGCAGAAGTTCTGATTCCACCAGAGACCTCATCAACAGGCCATGCCTCTAGGAGTAAAAACCACATTTTTTAAATTTTAAGGATAACATTTTATTTCAGTGACTTTCTCTCTCCCAAGTTTTCACCTAATATCTTATGATCTATAACTGTAATAACCCCAGATTTCAAAATTCTGGTTAGATAAAACATCTCTTTTTATACATTATTCTTGAATAATAATTTAGCTGGTATATGATTCAGAGTTATTATTCTTTAGTCTTCGGAAAAGATGACTCCATGGATTTGGTCTTCATTGTTGCTGCTGAAATATCTGCTCTCAGTCTAATTGCCAGTTCTTCTTTTTTTTTTTTTAAAAAGTAGGCTCCACATCTAGTGTGCAGTCCAATGCAGGGCTTGGACTCATTACCTTGAGATGAAGACCTGAGCTGAGATCAAGAATCGGATGCTTAACTGACTGGGCCACCTAGGTGCCCCAAACTATCACTTCTTAATAGCCAAGCATTCTTTTCTTTCTTGTTATTGCTAAGATATATTTTTTTGGTCGTTGAATACTGGTATGTTTAGGCATAGCTTTCCCTTCTTCTTATTTCCTAGTTTTTATTTATTGATTTCCTTTTACACTGCTAGGGATTAAAAATTAATTTTGGAAAAAAATTATCCTTTATCTCCTTGTTTACTATTTCTCTTTCATTACCTATATTGTCTCCTTCTTATTTTATCTTCCATATCTCTTCACTTCTTAACACTTTTTCCCTTTGTCTTTCTGTGCTACATTCTG
This sequence comes from Mustela nigripes, assembly GCF_022355385.1. Lineage (NCBI taxonomy): Eukaryota > Metazoa > Chordata > Mammalia > Carnivora > Mustelidae > Mustela > Mustela nigripes. Next base: position 97,892,789 of record NC_081563.1, on the reverse strand, counting down.
TGTAAATATGTGGCCTTTATCTTCCACTTGACTAATTCTCTCAACTATTTAATGTAATGTTTAACCCACTACTAAGAAAAACCACATCTTATAGTAAGGTCTTCTTTAAACATGTTCTAATGGAATCTAAAATAAAGATGTAACGTGAAATAACTTGGAATTGGAGTCCTGCCAAGTCAGAGAGGCTTGATAAATACTTTGAACACCCAAATATCTACCCTAACAAAGCACAAGATAAAACCTATAAAAGTTCAAAAGGACCAGTTCATAACTAAACTGCCTACAGGAACAAAAAACACACTCAGAGGAGAGGGACAGAAGAGAAGTTAGTTTTGCTACCAAGAAATATCCAGTATAAGATTGAAAAATTACTGGACATGCACAGAAACAAAGTCAAGGAAAAAGAAAAAGCAGTCAACAGGAATAGATCCTGGGACGGCCTTGTGGTTTTCCAACAGTGGTTATAAATATAATAAAGGAACATATGCACATGAGTCAACAGAAGGGGGAAATCTCAGTTGAAGGGTAAAAGTTATGAAAAAAGAACCAAATGGGAATTCTAGAAGTGAAAAAGCATAATAGATAAAATTCATCAAATGGGCTTAAAAGATTGAAGATGACAGAAGGTAGTCTTAGTGAATTTGAAAACAGATAGTAGAGATTAACCAACCTGACAAACAGAAAAAAATACTGAAGAAAATTGGACAGAGCTTCAGTGAACTGTGGGATAATCAAATGGTCTAATATATGTATAACTGGAGACCCAAAGGGAGAAGAAATTGAGAAAGTGGTTGAAAATTATTTAAAGATATGATAGCCAAAGTTGCCAAATTTAATGAAGAATATTGGCTTATAGAATAGAGAATCTTAATAAGCCTCACACTGGATAAATACGAAAGAACAACATCAACACAGTAACAAACTATCAATATCATATGCTGAAAACTGAAGAGAAAGCAAAACCTCCAAAGCAGTGAGAGAACAAAGAAACGTTATATACAGGGGACAAGAGTCCATATTAAAGCTGACTTCTCAATGACATGATGGAGACCAAAATAAAATGGAAGCACAACTTTTTTTAAAGTGCTAAAGGAAAATGTGTGAACTCAACTCAGTATCCAGCAAAAATAATCTTCACAAATGAAGGCAAAAGAAAGACAATTCCAAATAAACCAATATAGAATTTGTTGTCTGCAATCCACACTATACATGCTAAAGAATGTTCTTATAGTTACAGAAAATTAAGAACAGAGAGAAACTCAGATCTTCAGAAAAGAATAAAGAGCACTAGAAATGGCAAATACATGACTTATCTTTTCCTCTCATAATTTCCCAGTGATACAATTGACTCTGTAGATGTAATGCTGTAAGATGGGGGTTCATGATGTATATAAAAGTGAAAGCTATGGGGCACCTGGGTGACTCAGTTGGTTGGGCATCTGCCTTCAGCTTGGGTCATGGTCCCAGGGTCCTGGGATCGAGCCCCATGTCAGGCTCCCTGCTTAGCAGGGAGTGCTTCTCACTCTGCTACTCCCTCTGCTGTGCTCGCCTGTGCTCTGAATAAATAAAAAAAAAAAAAATCCTAGGGGCACCTGGGTGGCTCAGTGGGTTGGGCCTCTGCCTTCAGCTCAGGTCATGATCTCGGGGTCCTGGGATTGAGTCCCACATCGGGCTCTCTGCTCACAGGGAGTCTGCTTCCCCCTCTTTCTCTGCCTGTGAAATCTCTCTATCTCTCTCTCTCCCTCTCTCTCTCTGTCAAATAAATAAATAAAATCTTTAAAACAAAATCCTAAAAAAAAAAAAGTTAAAGCTATGACACATACCAAGAAAATAAGGCTTCCTGTCTCCTCACAGGGCACATTAGTGAAGTTCCTTTTTTTGTTGTTTTGTTTTTTGTTTCATGCACTGAAAACCATGATCTTGATCAACCTTAACAGGGCAAGTCACTTGCCTATGATCACATGATCAAATATGATCACATATGGTCCCACATATTTGGACCAAATACCCCAGCCAAACCGGTTGACTCAAAATGCCAAAGTGCAGGTGGGGCAAAGAAAAGGTATTTATTGGATCCCTCTGACATTCAACACACAATTTCTTGGGCAGTCTTGGGCACACAGTCTGGTGCTCATTTAAGATTAGGCCAACTGAAAGAAGCACATAAATAGAGAAAGACTGTATAAGCTTGAAAAAGCAAGCCTAGTGGGACATAGTGTGTTTTCCCGGCAGAGATAGAAGACAAAGATGAAAGTCTGGAAGAAAGACAAAGCCAGGTAATCTAAACAGTAACCCAGAAAGCCACAGAAACAGCTTCTTCCCTAGCACCTCAATGACGTCTCCTAATTCCTGTTCTACTGACATCGTGAACTGCACTCAGTACCCACTGACCTAGACAGGGGCCCAGCAGATGTTGTGGCCCTTCCTGAACAGCTCCAGTGAATGATGAGCTCTGGTTTGCAAAAATGGGATTCCTGCGCATATGGGGGGGGGGGAATGACATTACTGTAAAATACAAGTTTAAGGCGTCATTTCAAAACTCAGAGCTAAACTGGGTGAGTGAACTCTCAGCAGTGGAAAAGTAATGAGTAAGGGAAAGAAACCTCAGATCAGCAAAGCAGCTCATTATGTCTACTGCATGCTGGGTGGATGAAAAAAATCTTCCCTGCCTAAAGCAATAGAGTATCTAGGAATAGAATCCAGCCTAGGGAAGAACATCTGAAGTATAGGAAACACCCACCCTCCAGCTCCACCATCTACCTATTCTCAACTCTACAAAAAAGCAGATTTTCCTTGGAGGGATATTTGAAGAGCACATCTTTGTAGTGAGGTCCAGTCCTAAGGCAAAGGTCAGCTATGCCTGGCAGCTGCATGAGAAGTTTAAACTAGGTCAGATTTGAAGTTTGAGGGAAGCCATCAGTACCCAGTGAGACCAGGCTGCCATAGTTCCCCAGCATCACCTGTCTGTATAAGACTTGTGCAGGACTCCAAGTCCTCCACACCTCCTAGATGAAAGCCACAGCCACACCCCTGAACACTATAAAGGCCTGCTATACCAAAGAGTCCTCCTTACTCTGTTGCCAGACTTGCCTACTATTCAAATGGAAAAAGCAAGAAAGCTTCCCTGAGAAAGGTAGGGAAAATGTCTTTCCTGCTCTTCACTATAACCCTGGTGTGGGGATCCCAAGATCATTAACCCTGGTCTCTATCCAACCAGCATCTTTTGTCTACTGTCTAGGTCCTGCTCTGGCTCCTATGGGGTTTCCAAGCAAAGCAAAAATAGATTTCCTAAACCTGAAGTACTTTAAACTTAGGGAAACTACACATGAAAATAAAACATAAATATAGTCAGATCTAAGTTTTAGGAATTTGGAGATTACTTGATCTAATGGCACTAGATTGGAGGATCTGAGGCCCTCGATTAAATTCTTGCTGCCTTAGTGTGGTCTGAGGACAGAGTCAACATCATCAGATTGTTAAAACTGCTGATGATTGAGCTCCAACCCAGTCATGCTGGTTTATAATTTGCATGTTTACAAGACCTCAGGTGATACAGATGGACATCACACCTGAGAAGCACTGGCTTAAAGGATCTACCCAGGTAAGTGGTTCAGTAACAGCAACAACTCACCATGAATGAAACTTTTTCTCCAAAACAGAATTTGTCCTCTACATTACAGGTGACACTTTCCCTTCTCTGAGTGAAAGCAGCTTTATTACAAACACTGGATGCCAGGGCCCCACTCTAAACTTATTTCTTGGGGTGGTGTGTTATATTTTTCAAAACCCCCAGGTACAGCCAGGGTCACAGGAATCTCAAGAAATCACCCTAGACAGATTAGGGAAGGGTTCAGGAAAGAGAGTTGGAAATTTGGTCTTGAAGAATGTGCAAGATTTAGAAGTCAAGGAGGAGAAGGCAAGGTATTCCAGATGAGGTAGGGAGTGGGACAGAGTGGATGGGAAGTACTGTTAGGAAAGAAGAGATAGAGAAGAGAGGCCAGGAGTCTTTTTAGAAAGCTTGAAATGCTTGGGATGCCTGGGTGACTCAGTTAGTTAAGCATCTGCCTTCAGCTCAGGTCAGGATTCCAGAGTCCTAGGATCAAGTCTCACACTGGGCTCCTTGCTCAGCAGGGAACCGGCTTCTCCCTCTGCCTGCTGTTCCCCCAGCTTGTACTCTCTGACAAAAATAAATTAATTAAATAAAATCTTAAAAAGGGGGGGGGCAGGCAATCCAGACTTTTAGATGGAAACTCCTAGTTATTAAATGCTGAACTCTTCCAAATATGAGTCCTAAGGCTGGCCAAACAAAACATCTGCATGCCACATGTGAACAGTCACAGGGCATCCTTGCCTATATGCAAGAAAAAATCAGCCAGACAGAAGACCATTTGGTGTTTTTTGTTTGTTTGTTTGTTTGTTAAACCTCCCTCATGGAGGCCAAGGCAGCTTACCCAGTGACTAAGCCTCTGAGACTCTAACCTCACTTCCTGCTCTCTCCCCACTGGGCTGTCCCCCGACTCTTCCTCTCATGTACTCCCTCGGGGAAGCTCAGGCAGTCTCTTCTCCTGAAGTCTTCCTTGTTTCCTCATCTCTAAGGCTCCCAGGATCCCAGCCATCGCTGCCCTTGGCATACAGCAAGCATCGCTGGACACTTACACAGGGACGTCCCTGCACTGTTACTTTGAACCTCCATGGGTGTTAACAGCTAATTTCTTGGTGCCTAAGTCACGGGTGGAGCAGAGAGGAACTGTCAACAGAGGGCTAGGCGCTTCTCCAGAGCCAGGGATGAACTGAATTTACTCTGAACAAGGCAGCGGGGCAAAAGAAGGGAATAGATTCATTTCCCAAAAGCTAAGAAGTCATTTTAGTCTTTTTTTCCTCCCTAGTTCAGGCCACGTGGACGTTTTCTTGGGTCTTCCTAGAGAACTGAATTTCTGAAAGCCTGTCTGAGGAAGGTGAAGACAAGGGAGAGGGTGCCCGGCTGTAAACACCCTCCCACGACTGTAGTGGGGCTTATTCTCCAGCTTCTAGATTGGGGTGTTCCTGATGGGCGCCAACGCAACCCTGTTCGCAACCACAGCCCGGAACAAAGATCCAAAGAGCCAAGCCAAAGGCGGGCTCTATTCCAAGCGACGGCCAAAGAGTGAGGTTCCTGTTCCCCAGCAGACAAGTGAGAGTTTGCCCTAAACTCTGGGGACTCCAACAGAGGAAAAAGATCTCAGGGACGCCGCAGTGAGTATTTCGGGTTGAGGGCGTGTGTTCGGAACCCGGGTCTACCTCGCACGAGATGGGAGACCTCAGGAAGACTGCTCTGCGTCTTTCAGCTTCGCTCTCTCCATGGACCTCAACACAGTTAAAAGGACACGCGAGCGAGACGAGGCCACACCTGCCTGTCGTTCACGGAACACGGGACAGGGTGTGCCACACCGCCGCTGGAGAGCAGCTACCTCACCTCCCTAGTGCCGCCGACCCCAGCCAATCCCAGAAGCCAAGCCGAACCTCCCCGTGATGCGTCATTTCCGCCGGTCGGTAGGCGGGCCGGCACCGGATGCGGAAGTCACTGCAGGGGGCACTGGGGAGTGTAGTCTTTGAGGCGGAAGCGTTAGAGAAACGGTCATGGCAGGGCGAGAAGCTATACTCGGGACCCTGTACGTGTTTTGTGAACGTGGTTTAAAAAAACACCGAGGATCCAGGTGCCGCAGTGGTCATTCTCTAATGACAGGGGCACGTTACCCAGAATTGGCTACCTGGGAGGCCATTGGGAGCTGTGGGCTGTCAGTTCGCGTCTGGCTGCGCGGAGCATCCTGGGAGGTGTGGTCCCAGCGCCTCGCCGAGGATGCTGGGTAGTGTAGTCCCGGCATGGTACAGAAGTAGGTCCCCAGCTGGTGGCTGGAGTGACCCCTTGTTCTTGGGTGGCGCTGGTGAGTGAGGCTCCCGCGGGATCCTTGCGGCAACTGTGCCCTTCCTGGCGCAGCAAGGTAGGTCTTAAAAGGCTGGTCTATGGGCTGAGGCTGGGGACGGTGCAGACGGCGGGGAGAGGAGGTAGTGGTGGGGACACGCTGTCGTGGCTCAGGCCGTGCTCTCCCGGATGTCTTATTTTGGGGGGTGTGGGCGCGCATCTCCGAGGAACGTGGGTGAAGCCCAGCCGTAGAGCCCAGTGGTAGTGGGTCCTGGGCTTGGGCCTTTCGAGCAAGGGTTCCTGAGGGTGGGGACAGGTTCGGCCTTTGCCGAAATCGCGGTATTGAGAGAGGGCTCGCTCATGTCACAACTCCCCGGGTTTGCGGAGAGTTCAGTAAGTAGGCTTTTGGGGGTTGTTATTTCCTGGGTTGTGGTGTGGGAGCCGTCCCTGGGGCCATGTGTCCGGGGTTTCGGTGGGTGGATGTTGATCGCCTCTTTTTTTTTGGGTCCAGCTACCCCTCAGCTTTGCCGAGGCGGGGCGACAAGCAGGCTGGCTTGGCCAGACGTGCCCGAGTTGCACTGGGTGTGAAGTGGCCATTTTGGCGCGATCCTACGCCCTCAGTTTGGCTGGTCGCCCCAGGGTTCCGGCCTTGGATGAGGGGTCGTTAGGGTGCAGTAGGCAAGTTTTTCAGAGTCCCCAGGATCCTCACTGACCACAGGAATCACAGATTCCCACACCTCTGGTGTGAACAGGCTTTGGCATTTGAAAGTCCATTTTAACTTTTTATGTTGGAGAAATTTCAGTCAGAAGTAGATAAAACTCCATAGACCCATTACTCAAATTCAGTGTTTATCACCTTATGACAGGTTTTGATTTCTTCCCGTGAGGGATACACTGAGAATCCTTAGAACCCACAGAGATTCACCATCACCACCCTTACTGGTTAAGAATATGGCCTCTACAGCCAGATCTCAGCCAGGCTGTCATAGCTGTGCCACCTTGGGCAAGAGACTGACCTCTCTGTGTCTTCATTTTCTTATGTGTAAAATGAAGATAAGAAACTGTGCTTCACTGGGTGAGCAGGATGAGGTGGAACTCCTACAGTGCCTGGAAGAGTCCCTGGTGTATATTTAGTGCGCTGCATAAGTACTATTCTTACTAAGAACAAAGGTGAGGGAGGATCAGCTCTGCTCATGCTCAGTGTCAGTGGCATGTCAGGGCAGGCTCTGTTCCCAGCAAGCTACCCACAGTCCTGTCTTCTGTGATAGGTCCATTCCTTTAAGGAGGAGGCCCTACCCTACTGGAACTTGAGGGTTTCCAGTAACTCTTCTGAACCTGCAGCCCCTGCCTGCCAAGAGAGGACTGCCTGGTGGGCAAAGAGAGGACTGCTGGGCTCCTGACAGTCCACCTTCAGGTGGGGACCCTTCCCCATTTGCATGCCAAACCTCAGTGGGTTTCCTTTGCTCATCTTAGATATCTTGTGCCCTACAGTGTCCCATCTGCATGAAAACAAGGTAACAGTTTTCTTTTTTTTTTTTTTTTTTTAAAGATTTTATTTATTTATTTGACAGAGAGAGATCATAAGTAGGCAGAGAGGCAGGCAGAGAGAGAGAGAGGAGGAAGCAGGCTCCCCGCTGAGCAGAGAGCCCGATGCGGGACTCGATCCCAGGATCCTGAGATCATGACCTGAGCCGAAGGCAGCGGCTTAACCCACTGAGCCACCCAGGCGCCCCAAGGTAACAGTTTTCATAAGGACTGTTCTTCAGACCTTGTGTCCTCATTTGTGACCCTTTTGATTTCTCCATGCCTCTCTGCTTCAGTAGAAACTCTGTTGATTTAGCTTAGATGCGATCCCACTGCGTAGCATTCCTGGATTCCAGTGTGTCCTTGTCAGCAGCAGAACACACATGATCAGGACTCTTAGGCTCTCAGGCTGCATCGTGACTGTCCAGCTGTCCTGCTGGATTAGGTACCTCAAATCAAATACCTGGCACCTGGTTAGGCTAAGCGGATGATGTAGTGTGAAGACACGTGTTGTCGTCATTGCTGGTTGGAAGGGGACATTCGGGGGTGGGGGAGAGGTGGCTGATTGGAAAGGCATGGGTAGGGTGTTGTTGGAATGAGCCCTAAATGACAAGTTGATGAGGGTGGCCTCTATCTGAGGGCAGCGGGGAGCAGAGCAGTGGCAGGATTTCCCACTCCAGGTATGGCTCTCTGTCTCCTTTCCATTAGAGCTGAGCTTGAAAAAATTGCCTCTGCTGCTGTCTTCATATCTATCCTTCCTTCATCTCTTAAACATTCCACTGAGGCCTTTTCAGCTCTACCCACTGAAAAACATTGTCCTCGAGGGTGGGCATCGTGTGGTAATGCCACAGTCCGTTCTCTGCAACATTTTACGTTGTTGCATCGTACTTCCTTCTCTTTAAAATATCCTTTCATGTCATGGCTCCTGGTTTCCAGGTTTTCCTCCTACCTCATAGGCTGCTCCTCCTGTCCCTCTCCCAGCTTCTCTTGTCCCAAATCCCCACTGCCCTTGGACCTCTCATCTTCTCCAGGCACACCATCTCCGTGGTGGCCTCATCTCCTCTCAAGGTTTTAAATGCCATCTCTCTGAGGTTCAGCCTAGAACTAGGCCTTTCACCCGGGATTCCAGTCTCCCGCTGTCTACTTAGAATTTCCTCATGGATATATATCTTTGGCATCCCAAACCTCATGTGTCCAACAACAAACTCTGATCCCCTCCCCCAAACATGCTCCACCCCAAAAGAATATAGAGCACTCTCTCAGAGAGCTTAGCGCTTGCTCAGGCTCAATACCTTGGAGTCATTCTTAACTTTCTTAACTTTCATACCCCATCTCCAGTAAGCAAATCTGGACCCTTAACAATCTCCAACCTCTGCTGCTTCCATCGTGGCCAAAACCACCACCATGTCTCCTGGCTCACAAAGATATTTGAATGATCTCTTTGCATCTTCCTTCATCCCCCTAACATATATTAGCCAGTACAGCAACCAGAGGGATCTTTTAAAATGTCAATCAGATCACGCTATACATTTGCTCAAAACCTTCTAGTTGCTTCTTATCTCAGGCAGAGTCAGACCCAGTATCCTACAAAGCTGCATTTGCTCTCCCATGTGGAAATGAACTTTCTCCCCCTCAGTCTCAAGCACAGTACACCAGCCACAATGAACTCTGTACTTTGACCGTGTGCTGGCTCTTGTCTGCGATGCTCAGCATACCAGCCCCAGTGAACTGGATCTTTTCAAAGCTACTCACTTGGCTCACTCCTTCACAGGCTTTAGATGTTAACTCCGTCACCTTTTCAGAGAGCCCATGCCTAACCACTATTTAAACTTCTAATCCCCCCAATTAAATAAATGACTAAATAAATACATGTTTTAAATTCCCAAACCCCACCCTGCTTCTCTTAACTTTTCTCCTTCCCTCCTATATTGGTCTTCATCTCACTCATCACTTCCTGCTGTACTGTGTGTTTTACTCATTAATTTAGTATGCTCGTCTTCCTCCTCTGGACTTCCATGTCAGTGAGGCCAGATGTTTTTTGTCTTTGTTCACTTTTGTATCCTCAGTGTCTAAAATAGTGTCTATCATCCCGTAGAAGCTTAATAAATATTTTAATAACTGAATGAATGATCCAGCCATATATACATAGACCTAATTCTGGAAAGAATGGATGAGGCTGAGTGGGATGCTGGGAGAGGGTCTGCAGACCCTACCTGGACGATCCCTGGCCATTGTCCTCCTCCCCCAGCGGGTACAGGAGTGGGGAGGAATTGAGAGGGATCTCAGAGGGAGAATCAGTTGGCCTTGGTAACGGGCTTTCTGTGGCAAGTGGTGAAGTAGGCCTGGTGCCTGAGTAGGGCGTGTGGGCAAGAGGGAAGGTGCTTCTGTCAGTAAGAAAGTTAAGGGAGAAGGCATGGCATGTCTGGAAGGGTTCTGATTGTTGATTGCTACAGTACAAACCACCCCAAAATTTAGTGGCTCAGAAGAATCAGCATGTTATAATTTCTCACAATTCTTTGGGTTTACTGGGATCAGCTTTGTGGTTCTTGTGCTATGTATGTTACAGATCTGGCTGTGGCCACAGTCCCTTGGGGCCTTGCTTGGGTTAGAACTTCAGAGATGGTTCCCTCATATATTTGGCTCTTTCTGAGTTGGCTAGAAGGCTGGGGTCAGCTGGGACAGCTAGGCCTCACTCTTTCCATGTAGTATCAGGGCCTCTGTCTCTGCATGGTTTCTCCAGCAGAGGGATTGAAGTTCTGACATGGTTATCTTGGGCCTCCCTATATCGTAAGTTCTCTGGTCTTCTTAAGACATAAATCTGTAACTGACAGTGTCACTTGGGCCACGCTGATTGGGCAAAACAGCAGCAAGGACAACCTGAAGGAGCTCCCAGTGTTTGAAGCTGGAATAATTTCAGTAGCCAAATAGTGATGATATTCTATTATAACCCGTGGGATAAGATGTGAATCCATACCAATATAAAGAATTGAATAAATTTAAAGAATGGGGAGAAGGGATAGCTCTTGCTTACAGAACAATTAATGAATTTAGAATTAAAAAGGAAGATAGAACCTCATCATTTGGTAAATACCACCGTAATAACTATTATTGAAACCTCCCAAAAATGCATGCTGACATTAGTGAGTGGACATTTGAAGAGAATTAGGGTATTTGTATAATCTCAAAGTATCTCTCCCAAGTTATTTATTAATTATAAATACCCAGCTGACATCGCCTTAACCAAGTGATCAAGATCAAGTGATGCAGTACACTGAAAAGGACATGACATCACTTCTGAGATAATCTAGCCAGAAATGAACTAACTTCCTTCTAATCATGAAAAAAACATCTGACAAGCCCAAAATTGAGAGATATCCTTCAGAAGTGTCAAGTTCACGAAAGACAAGAAAAGATGTCACAGATTGGAGGAAATTAAACATACCTGGCAACTAAATACAATATGGGAACTTCATTTGAATCCTGGACCAGAAAAAGGACATTAGAGGAGAAAACTGACAACATTTGATTAAGTACTGTGGTTTAGTCAATGCTAATTTCCTGCTTTTGATCATTGTACTATGGTTTTCTAAGATGTTAACATTAGAGAAAGCTGGGTGAAGGTTATATGAGAAATGATATTTTGGCAACTTCTGTGTAAGACTAAAATTAGTTCAAAATAAAAAGTTTTGAAAATCCATCAATCTTATATTCTTGAGTTGTTTTCTTTTTTAATAAGGAATGGGTGTTGAGTTTTGTCAGACTGTTTCAGCTTACATAAAAACACTTGATTTTTCTCTTCAGATCTGTTGATTAAATGGTGTATTATAGTAATGGATTTCCTAATATTATACCAGTCTTGAATTTCTGGGAGTCCCACTTTGTCTTGGTGAAATATTTTCTTATTATCATATTGGGAGTCTCTTAGCTGATATTTCTAGAATTTTGCTTCAGTATTCATAAGTGATACGAATTTTCAGTTTTTTAAACTGCCATCAAGTTTAGGTGTCAACATTAGAGTTGCTTTATAAAAAGAATAAGGACATTCCCTCCATTTTTCAGTGCTCTGGGACAGTGTTCAGAGCATTGGGACTGTCTGGTTTGAAAGTTTGGTGAAATTCCCTTGTGATCATCTAGGTTCAGTTACATTTCCTTAGAAGTTATGCATTTCATCTAAGCATACACATTTTTTATAGGGGTTTGAAAAATATTCTTATATGACTTTTTTAAAAATGTGTTTTAGTGATTCGGTAGTTATTTCCCCTTTGTTGTTTCTTATTTTCAATATTCATGTTTTCTCTTTTCTTGAGTTAGGCATGTTTCACTAATTTTTTACAGAAATGGGATGTCAGTTATTATGCTTTTTTCTGTTCGTTAATTTGTTTTTATCTTTATTAAAATATCTAAAGCTGTAGATTTTCCTTACCTCACTGTTTCAAATGAATCCACAGTGTTTTCGTTATTTTTTTAAAATTTTTAAAGGTTTTATTTATTTATTTGACCCAGAGAGAGAGATCACAAGTTGGCAGAGAGGCAGGCAGAGATAGAAGGGAAAGCAGGCTCCCTGCTGAGCAGAGAGCCCGATGCAGGACTCAATCCCAGGACCCTGAGATCATGACCTGAGCCGAAGGCAGAGGCTTAACCCACTGAGCAACCCAGGTGCCCCTCATTATTTTTAGAAATCTGTGACTTCATTTGTGTTTTCCCTCTAACTCCCACCTGATGCAACATTCATTAAACCTTTTCTACTTTCCCCTTCCCTTGTCTCTTCTCCCTTTTTAGTGGCATTTCTACTTGATGAGGACACATGCCATATACCATTAGTATATATTTTTCTGCTCTCTTACCCACCGTGTAGTGGTCACCATCAGTTCTTTAGCTGGTTTCCCCTGTCCTGATCATATTTAATGTTCATCTTCCAGCAGATTCCTCACAAAGAGCTCATGGCTATAGAATTCCCCAATCTCTTGCATGTGTAAAAGTGGTTTCCTAGAGGCCTCTTACTTGAAGAATCCCTTGGGTGAATATGAAATCTTTGGGTCATAATGTCTTTCCTTTTAAGTTTCTGGTAAATGTAGCTCTGCTGTTGCCTTGCTTTGAATGACGGTTCCCAGAACAAAAATATCTGTTGTAGTCCCTGCTTTCAGTTCTTTTGGGCTATCCCCAGAAATGGAATTGGTAGAGTATATGATGATTCTATTCTTAGTTTTTTGAGCAACCACTATATTGTTCTCCATGGTGACCACACCATTTTGTATTTTGAGCAGTGCATGAGGGTTGATGATTTTGATAATTCTGATGGAAGTCTGGTATATTTTTTGCCAAGGATCACTTAGGATTCTTGTTCTTAAAGGTCTGATAGCTTTTCTAGTAGATATCTTGAAGAGGGTGGTTGTGAATAAATTTCCTGGTACTCTGTAGGTCCTTCGTATTCAGGTCATTTATTCTTGAACTTTTCTTGGACTATAGTTTTAAATATTGTTTCCTTTTTTTTGTTTTTTTTTTTTTTCAGGAACTACAATGATATAGGTGATACTCTTTTTTTGGGGGGGTGGGGTCTGATTTCCATTTCAATCACTTTCTCTTAGCCAGTCCTTTATTTCATCTTTATTCTCTTAAGCGGTTTTCCTGCTACACTTCAATGCCCATCCTGTTTTCATTTCAATCTATTTGTGTCTGTCTTGTAACTTTGTTTCATTTCTTTCTGAAATTCAGTCAACACTCATTTTGTTTCATTATTTTGCCAGTTTCTGTTTAGCTTTTGAATTTTGTTTCCAGTTTTATTGAAATATAATTGACATGTAACATTGTGTTAACTTAAGGTGTGCAATATAGTGACCTGATACATGTATTTGTTGGGAAATGATTATCCCAGTAAGTTTAAGTCTATCCATTTCCTCAACATAGTTACAAATTTGAATTTTTGATTCAAGATGATTTCTCCTTATGTTTGAGGATATTGAATTCAGCTTATAGTGTTTTGTTGTGACTTTTTCTCTGTCACTATTTTTTCTCTTTCCTTTTCTGCTTTTTTTCTTTTTCCTTTTTGTTTTTGTTTGCAGAATTTTCTTTAGCTAAATTTTGGATTCTCATTTTCTGTTTTGGTTTTCTATGGAGGAGGACTGCATATCTGCATTTCTGTAGACAACTGTCAGATTCACGTGTTTTTGAAGTTTCCTAGTTCAGGGAGACTCTTCTGTTGGTGTAACTAGTATGATTTCTTTGCTGGATTGCAGGAGGAGAAGAGATTATATGTTCTTTTTAAAAATTCTCTTCTGTTTTGCAGGACCCTGTATTTCCCCCTTGCTTATTTTTCCCTTTACCTTGGAGTTTCCAAAAGGTGCCTTTTCTTTGCTTGTAGCCCCCTTTTCCCCTGGAGCTTCCCGTTTCCAGGACTTTCTGTGCTCATTCTGCCTACACTTTTAAAGTCCCATCCCTACATGTAGTACGTGCTCTGACCTATCAGTACACCTTTTCAGCATTTTCTCATGTATGGTAGCTTTATTTTTATTTTTATTTTTTTCTGATGGTTGTTTTCTATCTACTTTAAATCACCTCTTAATTCCTTTCTTCTCTCTTTCATTAGTTTTCCTCCCTGAGCTGTTCTTCTACTCTCTGATGGCTTAATGTTGGAAGTATAGGAGATACATCTCTGGTTTCATGTTTCATGCTTTTTTTTTTTAACTTTTTTTTTATTTTTTGCTTTTTAAATTAAATTTATTTGAGATAGAACGAGAGTGAGAGAGAGAGCACAAGCATGGAGAGCAGAAGGCAGAGGGAGAAGCAGACTCCCTACAGAGGAGGGAACCCAATGCAGGGCTCAATCCCAGGACTTGAGGATGACGACCTGAGCCAAAGGCAGACACCTAACCAACTGAGCCACTCAGGCACCTCTGTTTTTCGCTCTTTTAAAAATAGATAATTTATTCACAGGTAATTTGAATTTAGAATGTCCTCTCTCAAGGTATGCTCAAAGGATGTATGTTTTGTGTAAATGACCTGTGTTTCAGTAGAGGCTTATCTAAGGTGTTCAGCAATCTTTGACATGATTGGACTCAAGCTTTAAACTCAGTCTCACCTGTGAGCACATGCCTGCATAGCTCTGTTCACCTTCCATCCATTGTTAACCACTTGAGCTTTTTGTTGTCTTGCCTTCCGCATTCAGCCAAAGTATTCAGCAGACTGTAGGAGGTACTTGTGTGTAGATCTGAGGCTCATCCTTAGTTGCTCCCACTTTTCTAGGATTTCACCATTCGGTTTCCAGGAAGTCGGTAAGCCACAGACTCTTGATCAGTTGTTCCTCATGTGCCACTTGGACTAGGGAGTGCCCTCTGGTGAAAAATGAGTTAAATACAGGTCTCACACTGGGTGTGTCCCTTCTTTCAAGGTTGTCCCCCCTTCAGTTACGTGCTGCTTTTGGATATAGTATCTTCAAATAGTTGTTTTTTATGTTTTCACTAGGGTATATAGTTATTAGTAAGAGGGTTAGTTTGATACAAGCTGTTCTCAGTATCAGAATCTACTGCTACTGTTTTAATGTACTGTTTCTTGTTCTTTTAAAAAACATTTTCTTCTCTTTTTTCTCAGTTTTTTGTTTGTTTGTTTGTTTTCCTACTTTCTGGAGTAGAAGGCAAGTGAAAACGGTTGTTTGTTTTAATGCAGTACTTTGACAGTTCAGAAACTGTCATTTTCCTTTTGTGGTATCTTATTTTCAATATTTATGTTTTCTCTTAAGATAGCTGTGTTTATTTCACTAATTTTTTAAGAAATGAGGATTTCCCTTATTACACTTTTTTCTGTTCATTAATTTCTGTTTTATCCTTATTAAAATATCTAAAGCTGTACATTTCCCTTACCTCACTGTTTCAAATGAATCCCACACATCCACAGTGTTTTATGTTATATTTAGAAATCTGTGACTTCATTTGTGTTTTCCCTCTAACTCCCACCTGATGTAACCTTCAGTAAACCTTCTCTACTTTTCCCTTCCCTTGTCTCTTCTCCCATTTTAGTGGCATTTCTACTTGATGAGGACACTTGCCATATACCATTAGTATATATTTTTCTTCCCTGCTCTCTTACCCACCCTGTAGTGCTAGATCTAAGGTTATGTATCTTAAATGCTCAATATCAGTTCTTTAGCTGATTTGCCCTGTCCTGTCTTATGTTTAATATTCATCTTCCAGTTCACAAAAAGCTCATGGCTATGGAATTCCCCAAGCTCTTCCATGTGTAAAACTGGTTTCCTGTAGCCCCCTTACCTGAAGACTCCCTTGGATGAATCAAGTGTTATCAAAAGTGTGGAAAGGCGCAGTTATATATGGCCATTATGTGGTCATATAACGGCCATATATGTGGCTGTTATATGTGGCATTGTGAGTTGGTTGGCCTTCGGAGGGCAGTTTGGCAGTGTAAGCATATGTTCAATATTAAGCCCAGTAATTCCACTCTGTTAGCACTCATACGGAAAGACTGATGTGTTTGCAGAAAGGTATTGCTTATAACCTTTTGATTGGTGATAAATACAACAGTCTGTTCATTGACAGAGGAATACTTTCTTAAACAAAATGTGGTTGGCTGATGCACATAGTATAACAGTTATTAAAAAGAATGGAATTTTTTAAAAGTTTTTTTAAATAAGAAGAATGGAGTTGGGTCTATGAGTACTGGTGTGCACATAGCCCCAAGATATTTAATGCAAATAAGTCAGAATACGGATGGTTTTACTTATAGGAAAGTAAAATTGTTTACACATGTACCTAAATACAAATGAAAATGAAGAGAAAAAAAAATTGTAAAGAGCACTCATGAAATAGTTAAGAGCAGTTACCCAGGTGTGAGCTGGGACAGAGTCCAGAAAGAGAACTAAACTTTCTCCTTTATTATCTTCAAACTACTCTAGATTCTTTCTAACACTAACAGAGATTTTAATCACATGTATAATTAAATAGAATGAAATTAAACCACAAAAATAAATTTCCTGAAAAATGTTTTTTTGACTTCTCTTATGAGTGATTTGCCACTTCATTTCGTTCTTTCTTGACCACTTCGTCCAAGTCTTATTATTTACTTAACCTGAGTTGTCATAATTTGTTATTTAAGATTGCTAATTCATTCTTGCCAGTTTCTGTCCTTGGTTATTGCTTTTGATTCCACAATATTTTGTTCTCAACACAATGTTTTTTCTATCCTGGCTATCCAATGAAAAATTTACCCTTTTTTTGTGGAAAAATCTTTTTTACTGGAAATTTTCAATTATTAAAGAAACAACAACATAATTACCATCCTTATGTACATCATCTTGATGTTATGCTTCTTGACATTTTATTGTATTGCAAAAGATTTTTTGCTGGTTAAGAGTTTTAAAATAACTTTTTATTAATGGAAGAATTTCAGACATGTTCAAAAGCAGCAGCAATACTATAATAAAGTCCCAGCGTTAATAGTCATCACCATGTTGCAGTCTTGTTTCATGTTTTTGTCTCATTTTTTCTGAAATGTTTTTAATCATTTCCATCTATAAATACTTCAATATGTATTTCTTTGAAAAACAACCAGAATACCATTTTCACAACCCCTCAAGTTCATAATGCTGCATTTAACATTATCTACTACCAAGTAAATGGCCTCAAAAATGTCCTTTTAGGGACACCTGGGTGGCTCAGTAGGTTAAGCCACTGCCTTCAGTTCAGGTCATGATCCTGGGATCAAGTCCCACATCGGGCTCCTTGCTTGGCAGGGAGCCTGCTTCTCCGACTCTGCCTGCCGCTATGCCTGTTTGTGCTCGCACTCTCTCTCTTTCTGTGTATCTCTCTGTCTCTCTCTCTGACAAATAAATAAAATATTTTTTTTTAAATGTCCTTTTACATTCAACTTGTTGTGATCAGGAGTTTGGATCTGAACTTGTTGAAGGCCTGGCTTTCTGGACCTTTTTCCAGGGCCCTAGTTGAGAATCAGCCTGGCAACATTCCCCATCATACCACCCATCCCCCAACTGAGGCAGGTCTTGCCTCACTCATGGGGAGAGCATTTCCACCTGACACGCTTTCATTTCTGTTTTCCTTACCCAGATCTGCCTTCTGAGATATCAGCCTTCTTTAGGGATACCAGGAAAAATGGCCACAGGGTCCCGGAAAGCCAGGGTAATGGTGAGTGTTTTCTGTATTTCCACACTGGCTGTTTCAGAGTAGACACATTTTCTTATCCTGGCTGTCTTATTGGTACCTGGCAGAGTCTAGCTCTAGTTCTGGAGGTTTGACTTACCTTACCTGAAGCCTGTTCCACCTGTGACTTAAGTCACTCACCAAGTGGCTGACTCTAAGCAACACAAAGTTTGTATAGGAGAGAGTCCCATTCCGTTGTTCAGCTTTAAGACTTTTTTACAAGTTGAGAGTGATATCAGGGAAAATAATGAAGTAGGAAGCACCAGGAATCTGTCTCCCTACCTAGGCAACAATTTTATTGGCAAAATCTTTCTGATATAACTATTTTGGAACTCTGGAGTCTAGTTGAATGGTTACAGCATTCCAGATCACTTCAGTGTAATCCCTACCAAAATCCCAATGACTTTTTCCCCCCAGAAATAGAACTCTAAACCTTAAAATTCATATGTAATCTCAAGGGACTCTGAATAGCCAAAACAAACTTGAAAGAGAACAAACGTGGAGGGCTCACAGTTCTTGATTTCAAAATTTACTACAAATCATCCAAGCTGTGTTACTGAGATAAAGACAGAATTACAGAGTAATGGATAGACCACAGAGCCCAGAAATAAACCCTCATGTATATGGTCAAATGATTTGGGACAAGAGTGCCAAGACCATTCAATGTGGAAACAACCCTATTTAACAGATAGTCCTGGGAAACTGTATGTCTACATGCAGTAGAATGTAGTTGGACCCATACCTCATATCATACACAAAAATGAACTAAAAATGGATCAAAAACCTAAACAGTTAGGAACTGAAACTATGAAATTCTTAGAGGAAAATAGAAGGAAGTCTTCATGAAATTGGATTTAGTGTTGAGTTCTTGGATATTACACAAAAAGCCCGGGCAACAAAAGAAGAAATAGATAAACTGGTCTTCACCAAAATGTATAACTTCTGTGCAAATATATTTGCAAATGACTTATCTGATAAATGATCTGAGAAGTGACTAATATTCAGAATATATAAAGAACCATAATCCAACAAAAATAGAAACACCTCAATTCAGTGGACAAAGAAAAGAACTTGAATAGATATTTATGCAAAGAAGTTATCTAAATGGCAAATAAGCATGTGAAAAGATGATCATCATCACTAATCATTAGAGAAATGCAATTAAGTCCACAATGAGATACTATTTTATACCCATCAGAAGGCTGTTAACAAACAACAACAAAACAGAAAGCAACAAGTGTTGGTGAGAATGTGGAGAAATTAGAACCCTTTTGTATCGCTAGTGGAGTTGTAAAATTATGCAGTTGCTGGGGAACACAGTGATTCCTGAAAAAAAAAAAAAATGAATGTGACATTACCATTTGGTCTTGTAATTCTACTTCTAGGTATATACCCCCAAAGAATTGAAAGCAGGGACTCAAACAGTTCATTATACACCAATTTGCAAGGTAGTATTGTTCACAGTCGTTAAAAAGTGAATACAAACCAGATGTCCATCAATGGATGAATGGTGTATACATAAAATCGAATGTTTTTTTAGTCTCGAAGAGAGAAGAAATTCTGAGTTCATGCTTCCAAAGGAATGAACCTTGAAATTAGCCTGACACAAAAGGAAAGATACTGTATAAGTCCACATATTTGTACTTTGTAGAATAATCACATACGTAGAGATGAAAACTAAAATGGTTGGTACCAGGGTTTGGGAGGAGAAGGGGTTATTATTTAATGGTTACAGTTTCAGCACGGGATGATGAACAAGTCATGGAGATGGATAGCCGTGAGGGTTGTACAACTACGTGAATGTACTTAAGGCTACTGAAATGTACACTTAAAATGTACTTAAATGTACACTTGAAACAGTAAAATAATTGTTAGGTATATTTTACAATAAAAATTAAAAATCTGTAGGCTGCTACATTCCACCCCTTCTGTATTCTACCTTTTATTCCTCCTGGGTTGTCCTCCCTGTTCGTGTAGTGGCTTCCTCTCTTCCTTTGCTCACAGTGTCATCTTCTCTGCTCCCCATAAGCTTCACCTGGAATACCTAACACTCCCTCTTCTCACTTCTGTGCATCTTAAGAGAAGTTCCTGGGGCTGACTCAGGACCCTTTTCCTGATGTCTGCATTTCACAGTGCCCTCCATTTTGAAATAGAGTTAAGCAGATGAGTAAAACTGGGCTGGAGGGTGAGAATGAATGTAGAGATAAATTTGTAGGTTGAGTGGCCAAGAAGGTCCACCCTGAGCATCCACAGTGTGGGACCATAAATTTAATATATTGTCTACATTTCACTGGTTGACCACAGAGGTGGACCCCAAACCCAGACAGTACGCTCAAGTCCATGCTCTTCACTGCTCCCCACTTGTGCCTATCAGACCCAAGGAGGCCAAGGAACCATGGCATTTAAGGAAAGGACTGAGTTATATTTAGGCTTTGCCATTATTGAGTTTATGAACTCCAGTCATTCAGATGCTTCATTCAATACTAACATGATTGATATATTACTTAATTTTCTAAATTCTTAAAATTCAAAAGTCTGTTATGTTTGTACTTTTGTTTAATTTTTATATGTTGCTTGTTCTTCTGTCTGCCTAGATTTGAAGTTCTTGAAAGTTAGGGACTCTTTTTTGCACATAGTCTTCACACAGCCCACCCAAGATCTTGACTGTAGATTCACAGTGTTGTTGGCTGGCTAGCAACAGAGGTTTAAAGGTCTTGGAACGCATGGCATTAGGGTCACAATGAAAGGCAGAGTGCCCCCCCCTTTTTTTCTAAGGTTTATTTATTTTTAAAGATTTGCTTGTTTTATTTTGAGAGGTAGCTCACAGGTGTGCACACACGAGTGCAGTGAGGGGCAGAGAGAGAGGGAGAGAGAGAATCCCAAACAGGCTCCATGCCCAACAAGGCCTGATACAGGTCTCGATCTCACAACTCTGAGATTAGGACCTGATGTGAAATCAGGAGCTGGACGCTTAACTGACTGAGCCACCTAGGTGCCCCTAAGGTTTATTTATTTATTTGAGAGACTGAGATGGAGACAGAGTGCACGAGCAGGGGGAGGGGCAGGAGAGAGAGAGAGAATCTCAAACAGACTCCCTGCTGACCAAGGAGCCTGATGTGGGGCTCAATCTCATGACCCGAGCTGAAATCAAGAGTCAGAGGCTTAACTGACTGAGTTACAATGTGCCCCAAAGACAGAATCTTGATAGCTCACCCGCCTCCCGCCGGGCAGCCTTCTCCCTTCTCCTCAGCCTGAGTCTTGGGTGAGGCTGGCTCCCCAGTGAGCAGGGCTCTGTATTCTGTTACAGGCACACATGGCCTTCAGAGATGTGGCTGTGGATTTCAGCCAGGAAGAGTGGATGCTGCTGAGCCCTGCTCAGAGATCCCTGTACAGGGAGGTGATGCTGGAGAACTACAGCAACCTGGTCTCCCTGGGTAAGCCCTGGAATCTCTAAGGACTCACGTTCTTGCTGCTGGGTGTTTCAGGCTATGCTTGAAGCAGCCATCTTGCTTTCTGAGTTGGCCCTTGTGCCCCTCACCTACAGCCACCTTGTTTTTTCCTTTCCTGTGAACAGGAATTCCATTTTCTAAGCCAAAACTTATCACCCAGCTGGAGCAAGGGAAGGAAACCTGGAGAGAAGAGAGAACGTGCCCACCCGCCACCTGTCCAGGTGAGTGGGGAGTGCTGAGCAAACAGAGCCTGGAGCTGCGGGCAGCTGTGTGTGGGAGAAAGGAGGCCTCACTCCGGTGCTGGAGAGGGCAGCTCTTCTGACCTCCTGTGCTGTGGTTATTGTTGCCTGGCACGGCCTCCCTTCTAGACCTTCATCCTTCACCCAGCCCTGCAGGCAGGGCTTTCCTGGTGTCTCTCATCCCCGTCTGCCACTAGAAGTCTTTCTTCCTCCCACTGGGTTTGCTCTCTTTCCCTCACTCAGATCTCTTCCACAGTCATGGGCTTCTTCTTCTTCTCTCTTTTTTTTTTTTCTATTTAAAGTTTTATGTGAGAGAGATAGCAAATGAGAGAATGAGAGAGAGAGAGTGCGTGCACACAAACAGTGGGGGCAGAGGCAGAGGGAGAAGCAGACTCCCTTCTGAGCAGGGAGCCCAACTCGGGACTCAATCTCAGGACCCCGAGATCATGACCTGAGCCAAAGGCAGACGCTTAACTGACTGAGCCACCCAGGTGCCCTTGTGGGCTTGTTTCTGTTACTGTATTTTAAAAAGACTGAGCAAAAAAGTAAGAAAAAAACCCAGTGAGTTACAGAAAGAAGACAAGCTTGCAGATGCCACCCTCTCTTTAAGACCTCATGTGGCTTCTCCACGCGAACACATCCTCGCTGTCTCTGCCTCCTCTTGGAAGGACGCTACTCTCATCGTATGAGGGCTCTACCCTCATGACCTTTTTAACTTGAATTACCTCTTAATTGAGGTTTACCTTAATTACCTCTTTAAAGGCCCTGTCTCCAAATACAATAACACTCTGTATTGAATACTGGAATATAGATATGTATACAGTTGGTTTTTAAAAGTTCACTTTATTGGGGTGCCTGGGTGGCTCATTCATTAAGCATCTACCTTGGGCTCAGGTCCTGATCCCAGGATCCTGGGATCATGCCCCTCATCAGGCTCCCTGCTCAGAAGGCTTCCTGCTTCTCCTTCTCCCTATGCATGTGTTCCCTCTCTCGCTGTGTCTATCTCTGTCAAATAAATAAGTAAATAAAATCTTTAAAAAAAAAGTTCATTGATCAAGAAAATTGTGTTCAGGTTGGTCCAGTACAATCACTACGTGGTATCTCAAATTGTTTGGTCATTTATTGCCTTCAGGAGACTAAAACCAGCTGTGATAAAACAAGACACTCAGTGTTAGCATCTTTTGCACATGAGGTGCGATAAGAAGGAATTTCTGCTTCTGTGCTGATTTCTGGG
Source organism: Mustela nigripes (assembly GCF_022355385.1). NCBI lineage: Eukaryota > Metazoa > Chordata > Mammalia > Carnivora > Mustelidae > Mustela > Mustela nigripes. The sequence continues at coordinate 97,870,284 of NC_081563.1, read as the reverse complement.
AAGATTTTTGTTTAGATTAATTATGGAAATTAACAGAGCTTAAACTGGTCAGGGGCCCCAGGAGGGAACATCTTTAAGGGAGTAGGGGACTGTACTGTACTGTGTTTGTGTCATCCATTGCTGAAAACCTGCGGCCTCGTAGAAATTCTGGCCCAGAGTCATCCTCTAATACATATGTGCTGGTGAGTGGAGGAATTCCAGGCATCTCACACAAGATCTCTTCAACCATCTTTATGCTGCCTCCTACAACTAGGGGTTCTCCATTCTGAATGACTGTTCTCTCTATCTGTCCCTTTGTTCTCAGGGGGAAATAGGGAAAAAAGACCTGACACTTCCATACAGGTCCTCTGGTCAGATCTCTGTCCGTCAGTGAAAATACTTGTGGACATGGTTTCTGTCACGTGCGTGGTGGTGAGGAGACAGTTGAGGTAGCCAGGGAGTACACTCGCTTAGTGGCCCTATTTAAAAGAATTGAAACTGTCTGTGGTGATTTTTATAGCTGGCTACATGGGAGAGGCTTGGGAGTGGATTTTCTGGGTTGTCATGGAAGAGGCTGGAAAAGCATTTCAATTTAAAGGAAGTCTTGAGACAAACCATAAGAGACTCTTAATCTCAGAAAACGTACAGAGGGTTGCTAGAGGGGAAGGGACAGGAGGGATGGGGTGACTGGATGATGGACATTGGGGAGGGTATATGCCATGGTGAGCACTGTGAATTGTGTAAGACCTGTACCCCTGAAACAATTAATACACTATATGTTAATAAATAAATAATATTTTTAAAATGAATTCTTGATTGGGTAGCTGTCAAATTTTCAGCATTTTGAAGAGCAGAGAATTGGGTCCCACAGCAGACTGGGCAGACTTCCTCAGGCTGCCCCACTGAGTCTCAGTTCTAACTCTGACTTTTCCCCTCCGCAGCGGATCCAAAGCCGGAACTCCACCTCTGTCCTTTCTGCCCTTCGTATTTTTCCAGTCAGAAATTCCACATGCAGCACATGCTGTGTAATCATCCACCATGGGTCTTCACGTGCCTATGTACAGAAACTCACATCGAGCCAGGGGATCCATGCCCAGGGGACCCGAAGCAACAGCAACAAGCCTCGGATCGAGAGCCGTGGAGTGATAAAGCAGAAGATCAAGAGACAGAAGTCGCCAAGCCTTTGTTTGGCAAGACAAAAAAGAGGACTTCGGGGACATTCTCTAGGCCACCCCAAAGGCAGTCAGTCAGCTCTAGGAGTGGCATCAGAGGCATGGAGATAGAGGCCAGCCCCACTCCGACAGGGAACCCCGAGGAAGCAGACAGACTGTTGAAGAGGATAGAAGTCTTGGGCTTTGGAACAGTCAACTGCAGAGAGTGTGGACTGGGCTTCAGCAAGATGACAAACCTGCTCAGTCACCAGAGGATTCACTCCGGGGAGAAGCCATATGTGTGTGGGGTGTGTGAGAAGGGCTTCAGCCTGAAGAAGAGCCTCGCCAGGCACCAGAAGGCCCACTCGGGGGAGAAACCGATTACGTGCAGGGAGTGCGGCCGCGGATTTAACCGGAAGTCAACGCTTATCATCCATGAGAGGACACACTCAGGCGAGAAGCCCTACATGTGCAGTGAGTGCGGGCGAGGCTTCAGTCAGAAGTCAAACCTCATCATACACCGGAGGACACACTCAGGGGAGAAGCCCTACGTGTGTCGGGAGTGTGGGAAGGGCTTTAGCCAGAAGTCTGCTGTCGTTAGACACCAGAGGACACACTTGGAGGAGAAGACCATTGTGTGCAGTGACTGCGGACTAGGCTTCAGTGACCGGTCGAATCTTATCTCACACCAGAGAACACACTCCGGGGAGAAACCTTATGCCTGCAAGGAGTGTGGGCGCTGCTTTAGGCAGAGGACGACCCTGGTCAACCACCAGAGGACACACTCCAAAGAAAAGCCTTACGTGTGTGGTGTGTGTGGGCACAGCTTTAGCCAGAACTCAACCCTCATCTCACACAGGCGGACACACACCGGGGAGAAGCCTTACGTGTGTGGGGTGTGTGGGCGTGGCTTTAGTCTGAAATCACACCTCAACAGACACCAGAACATACACTCAGGGGATAAGCCCATCGTGTGCAAAGATTGTGGGCGAGGCTTCAGCCAGCAGTCAAATCTCATCAGACACCAGAGGACACACTCAGGGGAAAAGCCCATGGTGTGTGAGGAGTGCGGACGAGGCTTTAGCCAGAAGTCAAATCTTGTAGCACACCAGAGGACACACTCAGGGGAAAAGCCGTATGTGTGCAGGGAGTGTGGTCGGGGCTTCAGTCACCAGGCGGGTCTCATCAGGCACAAGAGGAAACACTCGAGGGAGAAGCCTTACATGTGCCGACAGTGCGGACTGGGCTTTAGCAACAAGTCAGCTTTAATCACACACAAACGGGCACATTCAGAAGAGAAACCATGTGTGTGCCGAGAGTGTGGCCAAGACTCTATCCAGAAGGCACACCTCCTCTTACATCAGGTGACACACCAGGGGGAGAAGCCTTATATGTGCAAGACATGCGGCCAAGGCTTCAGCCACAAGTCCCACCTCAGCAGACACAGGAGGATGAAATCTGTCCACTACAAACCGCCACTCCAGCCTGACTCTGAGGCCTGTACAGGGCAATCTCCTGACGTCTTACACTCTCTTTGAGAGTGAACGTGGTAGCAAGGACTAAATAAATCATCAAAATTGTGACACTTCCATGAAATGGAGTAGAGAAGTGCATTCTGAGCAGTCAGAGGACATTTGACTTAGTTCACTTTCTCCACACTAAGTCTTCATGTTTTGGGGCCTTTTGTTCTAATAAACATTGCTTCTTTACAAATCTGTAACCTTGACTACATACCTCATTCACTCATCTGTAAAGATAAGGGACAAGGAGTGGCACAGATAGCTGGAATTCTATAAGGCCACTCTTCCACAAGAATTCAATTCCTTGGAAGACAGGAACCTATGAGTCACTAGAATATTTACTGGAAAGTCTGGTCCTTGGTAGAGGGGGGAAATGGAGGAACTGTATTCAGGGATTTCAGGTGAAGGGAGGGAATCTTTCAGGTTTCTGCCCAAAAGCATGGCCTCCTCTAGCAGGTCCACTTCAATCTACAGCTACCTTCTTCCCTTGACATCTGTTATGGCCCCCTTTCTCATTTCTCTCCTCCTAGCTCTGAAATGTCTCTGCTCTTGCCTTTGCTGAATCATCCCTTAATCATGTTAAATGCTTTTTCTCAGGCTTTATTTAGTCCCTGGTCCTCCCACTATGGAGACCCTCCAACAGTACATTGTAACACTCCAGTCCCTCGGACCTGGAATCTTCCAGCTGTGACCAACCAGTTCCTTCATCTCAAAGCCTGGCTTCTCCAGTCACATTCCTGTCAGACCACCAAAAACATGGAGAATCTCCAGCCACCCCCAGCCACACCATCTCACTGGCACTCTAGTGATCTAATGGCCTTTAATAACCACATGCTCCCCTCAGCCCTCCAGTAACAGGGAAAAGACTCTTGGAGCCACTCCCCCAAATCAGTCCTGGAATACCAGGGTTTAGGACTTACAGTCATGTTGGGGTGCCTGGGTGGCTCAGTGGGTTAAAGCCTCTGCCTTCAGCTCAGGTCATGATCTCAGGGTCCGGGATTGAGTCCGCATTGGGCTCTCTGCTCAGCAGGGAGCCTGCTTCCTCCTCTCTCTCTCTGCCTTCCTTTCTCCCTACTTGTGATTTCTGTCTGTCTAATAAATAAATAAAATCTTTAGAAAAAAGAGAACTTACAGTCATGTTCCTCAGCTTTCCATCCCAGGCCCAGGCCCCATGCCAACCATCCAGGAACTGGTCCAAGGTCCTTTAGCCACACACCCTCAGCAGTTCTCCAATTGCAAGTTTATATTCAGCCATATTTAAAGACTCCTAACCATCCTTTCATGATGTTTCAGTCCAAACTCCATTTGCTCAAAAAAATCACCTTTAAGATAAAGACCCATCTCAAGGACGCAGCGGTAAACACCTCCCCCTTTCTTTAAAGGCAGACTGCCATGCGCAGCGCCTCACTTGGATGTGTCTGGAGTCTTGGAAGCTTGACTACCCTACGTTCTCCTACAAAGGGACCCTGAGGGCTTGTTTGGAGGTTCTAGCAGGGGAGCGCAGCTACTCATATACCCTTGACCAAAGAACAGTCCTCTTCTCCATCGGGGAAGGTCGTCCTCTTCGACTGAGCTGCAGCTTCGGGAGAGATGCACATGGAGCAGTGAGGGAGAGAGGGGACACCCGCCTAGCCAGCCAGAGCAGCCGAGTCAGCTCTGGCGATCAGTGGGGTGACAGATGTTGCAGCCTGCTCGTCCTCACATCCTATAAACCCTTTTTTAAGATTTAAGAAGATTAACTATATAGCTCCTAGACGCTCAACTACACAAAACATCATCCTGGCAACCCAACAAGAGAGAGCCTTCACTTGAGCTCTATAGATGTTCTATCTAATGGAGTCAACTCCTGTAAGAGGCATGGGAAACACGAGTTTGTAGTAGAAACACCAGGCTGTCCTGAAAAGGACAGAGAAAAAAAACCCTACTTTTTCCTCTTTTTAAAGATTCTTATTTGAGAGAGAGCATGAGCAGAGAGAGGGGGCAAGGGAGAAGCAGACTCCCCACTGAGCAGAAAGCCAGACACAAACCTCAATCCCACAACCCCAGGATCACGAGCCAAGCCAAAGGCAGATGCTTAATTGACTGAACCACCCAGGTGTCCCCAAATCCCTACTTTTCTATAAGCAGAGAGGCAGGCAGAGAAAACTAAGCTGCAAATATAGGTTATTTTGTACAGAAAAGGAAGAATAAGCACAGACATAAAATCAATTGAGAATCACTGCCAGAGAGCAATACTGGACACTAATTAAGGAACTGGTGGCATGTGCCCAGCTGAATTTCAAAATATCTGAACTGGTGTACATCTGTCATTTCTCCATTTTTTTTAAATAGAACCATTTATTGTGGTGATATTTTATCCCCAAATCAACACCATGTCAGATACATGTCTTCAGCTCTCAAGTCTTCAGATAAAGAATCATCTATGCTTGAACATGGGTTAGATAACAAGATTCTGAACTTTTGAGTCAATGCCATAATGAAATAAGACTTTGAGGGTCTTAGGGATGAGTGTGTGTTTCACATGGGATGGACATGAAGTTTGGTGTTCAGATGGTAGATGGTGCAGATAGTCTCAGAGATGCTTATTATCAATTCCTTCACTTATGTGTGTGTGTGTGCGTGTGTGAGAGAGAAAGAGTCTAATTACTCTCCCCATGGATCTGGATTGGCCTTAGGGATTTGCTTAATCAATAGAATATAGGAGAAGTGAAATTATGGGACTTCTAATGCTAGTTCATGAAAAAACCTTATGGTTTCTACACTGATTCCCATTTTCGTGCTGTGAAAAAAAGCCACACTGAGAGACCTCATCGAGGTATTCTGGTCAATAGCCCTAGCTCAGCTAGCCGACAGTTAACGTCAGCTGCAGTTACATGATAGAGCTGTCTTGGAAACCCCCTTCTGCTGCACCTTCACACCTCAAGAGAGAACCATTCAGCTGAACTCAGTCAGTCTATGGAACTGTGAGGGATGATCACAAATTGTCTTAAGCCCTAAATTTTAGCATTGCTGTTATATAGCAATAGATAATTTTAACACCTTTGAAACATGGGGCACCTGGGTGGCTCAGTGGGTTAAAGCTTCTGCCTTCAGCTCAGGTCATGATCCCAGGGTCCTGGGATCAAGATTCGCATTGGGCTGTCTGCTCAGCGGGGGAGCCTGCTTCCTCCTCTCTGCCTGCCTCTCTGCCTACTTGTGATCTCTGTCTGTCAAATAAATAAATAAAATCTTAAAAATAAATAAATAAATAAGACTGACTTTTCTAACTATGACTCGAAATCTTGAAGCCATAGTGAAAATAGGTCGAGTTTTGCTACACAAAAATAAATTCTGCAAGACAACCCACACCTTCAGCCAAAACCAAAGACAAACTGGAGGGACATACACTGAAGTTATTCCATAATATAAAGAGACCTACAAGATATCTCTGGAAACGGAGTTTTAAAAATCAACGAAAGGGGTGCCTGGGTGGCTCAGTGGGTTAAGCCTCTGCCTTTGGCTCAGGTCATGATCTCAGGGTCCTGGAATCAAGCCCTGCGTGGGGCTCTCTGCTCAGCAGAGAGCCTTCTTCCCTCTCTCTCTCTGCCTGCCTCTCTGCCTACTTGAGATCTCTGTCTGTCAAATAAATAAATAAAAATCTTTAAGAAAATAAATAAAATAAAATCAACAAAAAATACACTGACTGTATGATCAGATTCAGATCACAGTGTACGAAGTCTTTTTTCATTTGAAAATGTCCTTAATGTCAATGAAGATACAAATGAAAGCCACACAGCAAGACAGACCTGTCAGACTGGCCAAAATTCCAAAAGTTGAAAACATACTCTTGTAATAGACTATGGAAACAGGGACACTTAGGTGTTAGTCTTGGGAATATAAATTGGCACAAGTTACAGTGGGCAACATAGTGATATCTACCAAAATTATAAATTCATATTCCCCTTATGAGCCCATAAACTCAATGGAATTTATCTGATAGCTGTACACGTGTATGTGTGAAATGATTTCCATGAGTTCTTCAGTGCAATAGTAACTTCAAGTTTTAGTAAAGAAGAAACATTCACCAATAGAGGAACTAATTAAAGTAAACCATGCGTAAATAGAACAAGATGCTGTATATTGTCAAAGAATGAGAAGCATCATTATGTTCTGACATGGGAAGATCTCCAAGATTAACCAATGGAGGGAGGGTTGGGGAAAACAGTTTGAGAATGTTAACAGCCATTGTGCTATGTTTTACATTAAAAAGCAGAACATATTTTTAGAAAATAAGAGCTAAGTTAAAAGACTACACTTCCAGTTTCAAAACTTACTAAAGCTAGAGCAATAATCAGTAGCATTTCAGGAACAGAAGCCCTACAGCAGAATTTTCTTCCAAAATAGCCCAAGAAATGCAGCTTTTCATACAAATTCATGCAGAGTTTAAGTTTTGCATCTAAACTTATACACTTGGATTTTCTTCTAAAATGGCCTAGAAAGATGTTTTTCATTCAAATTAGCACAATAAGTGGGATTTTCTGTCTGTAATACTACACCATGATCTTGGAGATACAGTTTTTCATCCAAATTTATTAAGTTTTATGGGTTTTGGGAATAATTCATATGCCAAACTTTTCTCTCTCTCTCTCTCTTTTTAAGATTGGTGGCTCAGTGGGTTAAGCCACTGCCTTCAGCGCAGGTCATGATCCCAGGGTCCTGGGATCGAGCCCCGCATCAGGCTCTCTGCTCCGCAGGGAGCCTGCTTCCTCCTCTCTCTCTGCCTGCCTCTCTGCCTACTTGTGATCTCTGTCTGTCAAATAAATAAATAAATAAATAAATAATCTTAAAAAAAAAAAAAAGATTTATTTATTTGAGAGAGAGGGCAGGGAGAGGGCAGCGGGGAACAAAGGGAAAGGGAGGAGGAGGATCCTAATATGCAGGACCATGGGATCTTGACCTGAGTCAAAGGCTCAATGGAGCTACCAGGCACCCCCACCAGACTTTTCTAAGATGACAAAAAGGTATGACTTTCCATCTAAGTATGCTCAGACTGGAGGGTAGTGTGGTTATAAATTCTATGCTACATTATTTTAACAAACTACCTAGAAATACACTTTCTCATCCAAACTCATTCAAATCATTGGTTTTGGAGGGCACAAATTCATCAAATTGTCCTCCCAAATGGACAAGAAACATGATTTTTAAAATCCAACTTCATATAAATAATGGAGCTTTGGGAAATAAGTCATATGCCACATATTTGTCCCAGATGCCCCGCTAATGTGATATTTTCATCTACATCTGTTCAAATTTGGGGTCTTATTGAAACTAGGTCCTACATTGGATTTTCTTTTTCTAAATTATGCCAAACATGTGATTTCTGACCCAAATTCACTCAAATCTTGGTATCTTTTGGACATAAGTATTATGCAAGACTTTTCTTCAAAAGACCTGGAAATGTGATTTTTCACATTGGCTCAATTAGTTTTTTGGTGGGGTTTTCTCCGGGGAGGACATAATTTCTGTGCCAGATTGTCTTCCAGAGTGGTCTAAAAATGTGACATTTCATCCAAATGTCCTCAACTGGTAGGAGGATTTTTTGGTAGGCCCTGTGCCAGGTTATTCCTTGCAAATGGCCATAAAATAATATTTTTTATTAAAATTTACTAATATCATGAGGTTTGTTAGATGTAAGTCCTGTGGCATATTTTCTTATAAAGTGGCCCTCAAACATATTTTTAAACCTAAATTCATTCTGGGGCGCCTCGGTGGCTCAGTGGGTTAAAGCCTCTGTCTTCTGCTCAGGTCATGATCCCAGGGTTCTGGGATCAAGCCTCACATCGAGCTCTCTGCTCAGCAAAGAGCCCGCTTCTCCGTCTCTGCTTCTGCCTACTTGTGATCTCTGCCTGTCAAATAAATAAATAAAATCTTTAAAAACAAAAAACCAAAAACCTAAATTCATTCCAAAATGCAGTTTTTTTTTCCCATAAAGTGGGTTCTTTAGATATGAGTCCCATGACACTTTTTTCCTTCCAAAATGGTTTAGACTCTTTTTAAATTAGTTTTATTAAAGACTTTATTTATTTATTTGACAGAGAGAGAGATCACAAGTAGGCAGAGAAGCAGGCAGAAGGTGGGGGAAGCAGGATCCCTGCTGAGCAAGGAGCCCAATGACAGCCCCATCCCAGGACCCTGACTGAGACCATGACCTGAGCTGAAGGCAGAGGCTTTAACCCACTAAGCCACCCAGGTGCCCCCCAAAATGGTTTAGAAAGATGACTTCTCATTCAAATGTTCCCAAAATGTATTTTTGGACATAATCACATGCCATATTTTCCCTCCAAAATGGTGCAAAAATAAAATATTTTATCCAAATCTCCTAAATCTTGGGAAGGTTTTGGACATGAATTCTTCACCATATATTTTCTAAAAAATTTTAAATCCATATTCAAATTGTGGCATTTTCTGGATATACATATTATGGCAATTTTTTCTTCAAAATGGTCCAGAAATATGATTTTTAAATTCAGATTATCCCAAAATTTAGATTATTTGGATATAAATCCTATGTCAGATTATTATTTGAAAATGGCCTGGAAATACAATTTTCTAATCAAAATTTTTATAAGTCATAGATTTCTGCATTTTTTGTTACTCTTTGATAGTTTTCCAGTCCTAGCATAGTGAATTACTGTTTAGATTAGGTATAAGTACTGGTGGACAAAAAAAAAAAAAGTTCAGCACACAGTTTATACCATATTTCCCAATATAAATCATTCTCAGTATCTGAAAATGCCTTTACTAAGGGAGTTAATATATCTGAGTATGTGTGAAGCTGAACATCTTTTGTCCCAATGAGATTTCTTTTTTTTTTTTTTTTTTTTTTTTTTTTTTTTTTTTTTTTTTTTTTTAAAGATTTTATTTATTTATTTGACAGACAGAGATCACAAGTAGGCAGAGAAGCAGGCAGAGAGAGAGGAGGAAGCAGGCTACCCGCTGAGCAGAGACCCCGATGCGGGGCTCGATCCCATGACCCTGGGATCATGACCTGAGCCGAAGGCAGAGGCTTTAACCCACTGAGCCACCCAGGCGCCCCCCAATGAGATTTCTTAAATGCTACTTACACATATCTGTTCTTTGTATTGAGGCTAGAGGGTTGTTCTTTGTTTTTTGTTTTCTAGAGCCTGGTGTTATTTCTTGTATTTTCACATTTCTTCAACAGTAATGAACACCTAGCTCATGAAAAGATTTATGTACTAACAATTAACCAAGAATGTTTCAGGTTCTGAACATCCTATCATTTTTCTGAAACAATACACGTTTTTATTTCTTTTTCAAATTTTTATTTAAATCCTAGTTAGTGAACATACAGTGCAGTACTGGTTTCAGGAGTAGAATTCAGTGATTCATCCCCTGCGTACAACAACCCCATCATTACAAGTGACCTCTTTAATACCCATCACCCGTGTAGCTCATTCTCTTCCCACCTCCATCAACCCTGTTTGTTCTCTATCGGTAAGAGTCTCTTACAGTTTGCTTCCCTCTCTCCTTTTCTTTTTTTCCTCCTTCCCATATGTTCATCTGCTTTCTTTCTTAAATTCCACATATGAGTGAGATCATATGGTATTTGTCTTTCTCTGATTGACTTCTTTCACTTAGCCTAATACACTGTGGCTCCATCCACGTCATCCCAAATGGCAAGATTCCATTCTTTTTTCACATCTTCTTTATCCATTCATCTGTCGATAGACATTTGGGCTCTTTCCATATTTTGGCAATTGTGGATAATGCTGCTATAAACATTTGGGTGTCTGTGCCCCCTTTGAATCTGTACTTTTGTATCCTTTGGGTAAATACCTAGTGATAGAATTGCTAGGCCATAGGTAGTTCTATTTTTAACTTTTTGAGGACCCTCCATTTCTCTGAGAGTGCTGTGGCACTGTATCTTACCTGCTGAACCTGGAAAAGATTGACCCCATGGGCAAACCTTTATTGAAACTAAGAAAAAAAAAAAAGAGAAAAGATGAAAATAATATCAAAGAGGGGACATTAAAATAAAAAGGAGTCTAAGGAAATATTATGAACAATCAGATGCTGTTCCACAAATTAGAAAACCCAGATGACAAGGCCAAATTCTAGAAAAAGACAACCTATAAAGATTTACCTAAGAAGAAGTGCAAAATCTGAACAGTTCTAAAATAAGATAAAATCAACAATTTTTTGAAGTCTGGCATGGATGTAAGAGTCTCAGAAGCACAGAGATGAACAGGGTTATTCAGGCCACTTCAGAGCACATGGATGGGATAATAGTAAGGAAGTCAGCTTTGCCCTGGGATAAGTTAAATTCCTTTACTTACTCAACAGTCTGGATTGGAGGAGTGAGCCTACCGGCCTGCTCCCTATCCGTGATCCTTGGAGCAAAGCCAGGGGAAGAACCACCCAGCCCAGCCCAGCCCCACAGGCCCAGCATCACCAGGAATGGGAGGAAGTGCCCACACCTACCAACTCTGCTGGTCAGCCATCTATTAACACTGACCACCCAGAAAGCCCCAGCAGTCACCATAGAAGATCGGCCATATTACATGTAACCCATGTACATGAGCACAATACCAATGGGAACAGAAGGCAAGCTGAGGACAAAGCAGGAGCTGACACCCCACAACCCCCACCCCCTCCCATGGGATGTATGTGACATTCCTCAGGCACTCCTGGCTGCCCTTAAGGAAAAACAAACAGTTGATTTACAGAGATTACAATCCTGCAAGACAGGAATCTCCCCCCATTTACAAAAGGTTTAGCAATTTACAAGAACAAAGCCTTTCTACCAAAGGCCTACATTCCAGAAGGGAATGTGGATAGATTAAAAGTCCTTATCATCCATGGCCCATTGACAGATACCTGAACCCGGCAAAGTGTAATGTTCCTCTAGGAAGCTCCCAGCTATCTTAATGTTAATGCCCTGCTAGAGGGAAAAAAAAAACCTTAATTTGACAATCGCCAGGCCCCTGTGTATCCTGTGAGTCTTTAACAGATGAAAATCTTTTCAAAAACCTCCCTTTCTCTTACCTCCCCCAACCCCATAGTATATAATCAGCCACGCCTCACAGCCCGGGGCAGCCCCTCTTCCTGCCAGGGGCCCTGTCCCCTGTGCTTTAATAAACCACCTATTTACACCATAGACGTCTCCAGAATTCCTTCTTGGTCGTCTGCTCCAGACCTACCCCACTGAACCTCACCTATATTCCAAAACCCCAACACCACCACATCTGGAAGCCAAGCACACATATACCTGATTGTGTCCAAGTGGTTAAGGAGAAGAAAGACCCTTCCAGTTGTTCCCTTGGGGAAAAGCTGGATCATTAGGGGAGTTCTGTGGATGAAATGTTTACACACCATTCACATTCACAGTTTTCAGTAACTAGATTCCTATATTGTGTGAATGATGAAGCGGGGATAACAAATGGCATAACTTAGCATACATTTTTGGCAAAAACTGGTGAGTTTATATCCACAGGAGGGGAGTGCAGCAGTTCAAATTCATATTTCCTTTGTAAACAAGGGATCTCTCCCTGAAACATCAGTAGGAGCCCTCACTCAGAAAGAAAAATGGAAAATTTAAGGCAATTAGTCTATTATTAAGGTAAATCCTAAATATCCCATCTGAAAAGAAAGGGTGGGGGAGGGTAACTGAGGAGGGGGGCGGTGGGAGAGGAGGCAGAGGAGGAGGAGAAGGGGGGAGGGAGGTGGAGGAAAGTTGGGGTGGGGGAGGGGGGAGAGGAGGAGGGAGGTGGCGAAGGGCCGGAGGAGGAGGAGAGGTGGTAAAGCGGGAGAGGGAGATCAGGGGCAGCAAGAAGCGGGGAGACATTTAGGAGAGGGGCAGTAAAGCTGAGTTTGCAATATTTAGCCAATTCCATGAAGACATCTAGGCCCAATCTGTGACATGCCTGACCAGGTTTGCATCCTAGTAAAAATCCTGCCCCACCCACCCCCCAACAGGATGTTTCAAGAAATGTATACAATTCTAGGCTTCGTTTGTCACTGGATGGTCAGATGCCTTTAAGTACTTTCCCAGGAGAAACCACAAGTCTGTCTTGGGTCACCCCAGGCTGTGGATTCCCACCACATGCAAATTCTAGCTGAGGGAACAAAAGGCCTTCAACGTAGCAGAAGGGAAGAAGCCAGAGGAACTCCCCTCAGAACCACCCACTGGCCCTTGCCGTGTTCTCTTGAGCCCCCTCCGCCTTTCCTGGGACAAACACCCAGCAGTGTGCAGAAGCTGGTTCCTCCCTGGAAAGGCCAAAGACTGTGCGTTTCTTTGTAAAACTAAAGCCTGAATACATAGCTGCCCTTTTGTCCATGGCTTGGGGATCAAAAAGAAGGGGAGGGATGAGTGGAGAAAGGACACTTTTTGCCTTTGTGTCTTTTATGTAAAGGAAACTTTCTAATGTAACTTACCTTCAAGGCCCCAGGCCAGGACGCCTGGAGCTGGGGCTCTGGCTGCCACGTAGTGGGGCCCACCAGCCACAGGAGAAGGCACTTGCAGACTGGAGGATCCAGACTCCCAGTGTCCTCGTTGTGTGGAACTCAGAATGCAGTGACCTCTAAATATTTCATCACATAGGACAGAAGCTTCTAGAACACTGTGAACACAGCTGACTCATGGGTCACCTAGAAACCAGCTATAGTAAACACCATTTTATGTTAACATACTCTAGGTTATGGATAGCTTGAAGGGGCTCAGTTTGCAGAAGTCCTTAATGTTTTCGACTGAAAATCCTCATGTCATTTTTGGCATGTCAGTTGAACAGTTTTTGAAGGATAAGTTACCAGAATATTGATATCACTTGATCAGGGCAGCTTTTTATTCCTATTATGGTAGCATACTGTTAAAATTCCTGTTCTCCATTAATGATTTATTGTGTGACACCCTTAAGTCTTCAAGAAAAAAAAAGTTTTAAATTTATTTATTTGAGAGAAAGAGTGCAAGCAGGAGGATTGGTGGGCAAGGGAGAGGGAGAAGCAGACTCCCCACGGAGCAGGGAGCCTGAAACGGATCTCCATCCCAGGACCTCAAGATCATGACTTGAGCCAAAGGCAGGTGCTCAACTGACTGAGCCACCCAGAAAACTATTTCAAAAAAACACAGCACATTGTGTTTGCCATCACCATAATTAAAACCGTGCTGACCACAAGAAACTAGGAATACCAATAGTCATTCCACGACACACAAAGATCTGAGGCTTAGCACAAATATTTTTGGAACATCTGACAATTTAACACTCTGTTAGTGTTTTCCTTTCTCTGTTTCTAGTAAATCTGACCCATAAAAGTCTCCCTCTTCCAGCCACCCAAACCCTTTTAGATGATACTTGGCGGTGTTCTGTTAGGCAGCGGGTACACTGACCCAGACTCAGATTTCCCCTCCAGCACTTGGATAAGCCAGTGGCTCCAAGTACTCCCAGGGGCACCAGGGAATACTATGAGTTCTAAGAAAGCTGAGGAATGGAGACCTTCATTTCTTGTGTATCTGCTTTCTTCTCTTCTCTATAGCTTGTCCCTGGCTCTGCTAGATCAGAGTTGGGCATACCCACATCCGGCACATGCTTTCAGGTTCTTCTTGGTGCATGCAGGAAGCTGCACGCCAGAGGCCCGAGTGTGAGCTGTGGGTGGCAGAGCCTGGAGCACAGGGAAGCCCATCCTCCTGAGGAGCGGAGGGCAAAAGGGAAACATTCTAAGCAATCACCATTGAGGGCACCTTTGTGCAGACCCCTCCAGCAGCTCTGACAGAGTGTGGAGGGACACAAAGCCGGGGATGGGAACCCAGAAGAGGGCAGTTTCATCAGACTATAAGAAATGACCTTGACTAAGCCAGTGGTTGCAGGAAGAGGGGGAAAGGGAACCAGGAGCACTTTAGAAGACCCAGTCTGCAAGGCTTGGTGACTGGATGTGAACGGCGGGAAGGGGGAGCTGGGGTCAACTGCCAAGCAGCACACTTGGGCCCCTCGGGGGCTCCCAGCTGAGACAGGGAATAAGCAACAGGGCAAGGTCTTGGGACCAGGGTTTACCCTGCTTCTGAACCCGATCCTTGAGCTAAGGGATAGAAATTGACAAGAGGGAGCGCCTGGCAGGCTCAGTTGGAAGAGGAAGCAGCTTTTTTTGTTGTTGTTTTTTGTTTTGTTTTGGTTTGGTTTTGGTTTTTTATAAACATATAATGTATTTTTATCCCCGGGGGTACAGGTCTGTGAATCGCCAGGTTTACACACTTCACAGCACTCACCATAGCACATACCCTCCCAGTGTCTATAACCCCACCCCCCTCTCCCAAGCCCCCTCCCCCCAGCAACCCTCAGTTTGTTTTGTGAGATTAAGAGTCACTTATGGTTTGTCTCCCTCCCAATCCCATCTTGTTTCATTTATTCTTCCCCTACCCACTTAAGCCCCCATGTTGCATCACCACTTCCTCACATCAGGGAGATCATATGATAGTTGTCTTTCTCTGACTGACTTATTTCGCTAAGCATGATACGCTCTAGTTCCATTCACGTTGTCGCAAATGGCAAGATTTCATTTCTTTTGATGGCTGCATAGTATTCCATTGTGTAGATATACCACATCTTCTTTTTTTTTTTTTTTAAAGATTTTATTTATTTATTTGAGAGAGAGACAGTGAGAGAAAACATGAGCAAGGAGAAGGTCAGAGGGAGAAGCAGACTCCCCATGGAGCTGGGAGCCCGATGTGGGACTCGATCCCGGGACTCCAGGATCATGACCTGAGCCGAAGGCAGTCGTCCAACCAACTGAGCCACCCAGGCGCCCCTATACCACATCTTCTTGATCCATTCATCTGTTCATGGACATCTAGGTTCTTTCCATAGTGTGGCTAATGTAGACCTTGCTGAGGAAGCAGCTTTTGATCTCGTGAGTTGTGAGTTGTGGTTCCACATTGGGTGTAGAGATTACTTAAAAATAAAATCTTTTTATTTTTTTATTTTTTTATTTTTAAAGATTTTATTTATTTATTTGACAGAGAGAGATCACAAGTAGGCAGAGAGGCAGGCAGAGAGAGAGGAGGAAGCAGACTTCCCGCTGAGCAGAGAGCCCGATGCGGGACTCGATCCCAGGACGCTGAGATCATGACCCGAGCCGAAGGCAGTGGCCTAACCCACTGAGCCACCCAGGCGCCCCGGAAAAATAAAATCTTTTTAAAAAGAGGGGGGATTGCCTGGGTGGCCAGTCTGCAGAGCCTTGGACTCTTGATCTCAGTGTTGTGAGTTTAAGCCCAGCCTTGGGGATGGAGTCTACTTAAAAATAAAAATGAAAAAAAGAAGAAAGGGAAGGAAGGGAGGGGAGAGGGAAAGGGGGAGGAGGAAGAGGGAAGGGAAGAAAGGAAAGAGGCCAAATAGGAGTTTTAGGCAAGGCT
Organism: Mustela nigripes; assembly: GCF_022355385.1. Lineage (NCBI taxonomy): Eukaryota > Metazoa > Chordata > Mammalia > Carnivora > Mustelidae > Mustela > Mustela nigripes. Next base: position 97,854,235 of record NC_081563.1, on the reverse strand, counting down.
TTACTGGGGGCTTATGCTCCAGGACCCCGGGAGGAGAGGTCATGGAGAGTTTCTTAGACTTAAGATGGGAAGGGCGCCTGAGTGACTCAGTCTGCCTTTGCTCAGGTCATGATCCCAGAGTCCTGGGATCCAGCCCTCCATGGGACTCCCTGCTTAGCAGGAAGCCTGCTTCTCCCTCTCCCTCTGCCCCTGCTTGTATCCCTTCTCTCCTTGTTTCTGTCAAATAAATAAATAAAGAAAGAAAGAAAGAAAAGAAAAGAAAAGAAAAGAAAGAAACTGAGATGAGAAAAGGGTGAGGTTAAGCTTGTAGAAGTTAAAGCTTGTAGAGCTTCCTGGCTCTTTCCTACTTTGACATTATGCTTTCCATACATTGCCTGTCTCATTAGCATGTTAAATCTCCACCCCTGGACATGACTTTTAGCATTTAAAAGAGGGAAAGGTATGGGGTGCCTGGGTGCCTCAGTGGGTTAAAGCCTCTCCCTTCAGCTCTGGTCATGATCCCAGGGTCCTGGGATCCAGCCTCACAGCCTCGCATCGGGTTCTATGCGCAGCAGGGAGCCTACTTCCCCATCTCTCTCTGCCTGCCTCTCTGCCTACTTGTGATCTCTGTCAAATAAATAAATAAAATCTTTTTAAAGAGTAAAAAAATAAAAGAGGAAAAGGTAACTTGTGGGTACTTCCAGTGCTCACTGCACAGACTCTGACTCCAGCATGGGGTGGGGGGGGGTCCGCCCTGGTGCAGACTGGTTTGGTCTGCATCTCACTAGTTTTTTGCAGGGGCTCACTCTCTCTTTGAAGCTGATGTCCTCTTTTCTGCATTCCTGTAAAATATATTGCTCAAGAAACACAGATTCATGAATTTTCTTTTAGGGACTTTTCACTTTACAGTATAGTTGCATCACTTTAAGGTTTGAGGAGGGGCCCTGAGTCCTGTTCCTATTCTATCTCAACCCCAGGGACACAGCAGAGCAAGGGCAGCCTCGCTGTAAGGTGATTTCTCTCCAGAATTTACCAAAGGTTCCACATAGTTCAGTTTAATTTTTTTAATTGCAAAAACACCCTGAAAATGTAGCTTTACGGGTTTCCCCATAATAACTGCATCCTCTTGATTTAGGTACAGTACACGCACTTGACCCAAGGGGGTGAAATCAGGTAGCAGGTCTGGCATTGTGCTTGCCAGCAGCCTTCTTGGGAGGTGGGGGATGGGGAGCTCAGCTTCCTCCCTGGCCGAGAGTCATACCTTGCTTGCACAAGGCGGCTGGCTACCACCTGGGGAGGGTAAGATGATAGAAGACACTAACCATACAGTTGCGTGGTACCGCTTACACGCCATTCTGTCGGGCGTGGAGAAACATGGGAACAGGAAGTTGGACGTGCCACTTGCCAACCAGGTCATCCAAAAGGCACGAACGTGAAAGCCACTGTGCAGACTGCACTCCGCAGCTAAACGGGAAGTCGCGCCTCCTTACTGCAGAACTTTAAAAGTGATCTGTAAGAAGTTTGGGAAGGGACTTGAGTAACAGATTCCAGCTCATCTTCAGAGAGCCTCAGAGAGAGGCTTTCCATCTTATGGTCTTGCCTTTTTTGGGTGTCCCCTTGGCCAGGTGTTATTAGAGAAGACATGGGGATTTGAGGAAAGAGAGACATGATCAAAGCCACGGATGGTACCAGAAGTCTGAAAGGACAAAAAGGTGCCTAGGCCCGGCTGCGAGTTTACTTTGGATATCCTTCTCCAGGAGTGCCTCCAGATGCACCGGACAGGGGACGGACATGGACTGGCACGTGTGTGCCTTAAATTCTCCAAGTGCGCTACACCTGCTGTGTCTCCACGTGCCACTGCACATCCAACCGATTGGGAGTCACGCTTTACTCCACTCTTTCTCTCCCCAAAGGGCAGGCACATACTAATCGTTCACTGAATACCATTTGATTGGAAAAGTTCGATTTTCCTGTAAAGCTGGACTCTGATTTTAAGGAATTTAAGAAAAAAGCAGGAGAAGCAGGTGAAATAAGAGATGCTTCCCAAGGTATTTCTTGGTCTATGGAGTAAAAACAGGATATCATTTTTATAAGGAGGTAGATTTCCATATATTATTTTTTTTTAAAGATTTTTATTTATTTATTTGAGAGAGAGGCAGAGAGGCAGACAGAGAGAGAGAGGAGGAAGCAGGCTCCCTGCTGAGCAGAGAGCCCGATGCGGGACTCGATCCCAGGACCCTGAGATCATGACCTAAGCCGAAGGCAGCGGCCCAACCCACTGAGCCACCCAGGCGCCCCTCCATATATTATTGAACAAAAATATTTATGTAAAATAGTCTGTGTGTAGAGAGATGTTTAGAAAACTATCTCTGGGGATGCCTGGGTGGCTCAGACTTTAGGTAAAGCATGGGACTCCTGATCTCAGCTCAGGTCATGATCCCAGGGTTCTGGGATTGAGCCCCATGTCAGGCTCCCTGCTTAGTGGGGAGTCCGCTTGAGATTCTCTCCCTGTCCCTCTGCCCTTTCCTCTCCCCCCACACCCCAGAGGCAAGCAGAGAGAGATGGGGAATAGGCTCTCTTAAAGAAATAAATAAATCTTTAAGAAATAAAAGAAAACGGTATTATGCTAAGCTAGATAAGTCCATCAGAGAAAAATAATTATCATACGATCTCACTGATAAGAGGAATTTGAGAAGACAGAGGATCATAGGGGAAGGGAAGGAAAAATGAAACAAGATGAAATCAGAGAGGGAGACAAACCATAAGAGACTCTTAATCTCAGGAAACAAACTGAGGATTGCTGGAGGGGAGGGCCGTGGGAGGGATGGGGTGGCTGGGGGATGGACACTGGGGAGGGTGTTTGCTATGGTGAGTGCTGTGAATTGTGTAAGACTGATGAATCACAGACCTGTACCCCTGAAACAAATAATTATATGTTAATAAACGTGTTATTATATGTTAATTAAAAAGAAATAAAAAACTATCTCTGCATGGTGGTATTTCATTTCATTTCATTCTTTATTTGAATTTTCTGCATTGTTGTGTTTTTTTTTTTAACAACAAACACATAATGCTCCTCACAATTATTTCTATAAGAGAAATAGTAAATTACTCAGGCTGTCAACATTTCATGAGGCTTAAATATCAACCGTAACTATAAATGTGGCAAAAAGCAAAACATACAACATTACCTGTCTTGGAGCAATACATAAACCCATCAATCCAGATATTATTTGGAATTTAAAATATTTATTTTGAAATTTTTAAGTTGTAAGAGTCACATTCAAGTATTTTATAGTCTACTGACATACATACTTTCATTTTTATCTACAAACTTACAGCAGATAAAAAAATAAGACCTGTGATTTTCAAACTCCACGGGCCAGACACCCAGCCACAAAACTTTGCCCATACTGAAAAGCCATGCAATGTATTACATCAACAACTATTTTTGAGGACCTACCACACGCCAGAAACTGGAATTAGGCACCAGATGCAGCGCCCACGTACATTCAGCGTCCCAGCGAGTTTGGGCATATGGCCAGGCCAGTTCACAACGGACTGGTCACTTCTGCTGGAGGGAGAAGCAGAGGCTGTTGTGGCAGATGGTGGAAGAACAGGAGGGGCGGCCATAGGTGCGCAGGCCCAGAGCCGAGAGAGCATGCGCAGGGAACTTTTTTAGTCCCAGGTATGGGAGTGAGGAGCAGCAAGGCGAAAGGCCGGGGCGATCGCTGCAGCCACTAATCCAGGAGTCGCCTGCCAACGTGGGGAGGGCATTTGGATTCTCATGAGAACAACTGTGGGCTACCTGGAGAAAGGCAGGGCACAAGGCAGGACAGGAGGAAGAAGGCTACAAGGGTCCCAGAGCCGGTGGATGGGGGCCTGAGCAAGGCGCCGGGTTGCGACCCCAGAGCCTGGCATCCTAGCCGGTGCAGTGTGGGGGTCCTGGCCACAGGTGCAGCTGGAGGCTCAAGAACAACCAGCAGGCGTGGCCTCCAGGGGCGCCGGGGGCGGGTGTGATAGAGAGCCAAGCCGAAGTGTCCGAAAGCCTGCCAGGCCCAAGTCAAAGTCTCCAGGGAAGAGAACAAGATGCAGGGAGTGAAATGAGAAATTCACTGACTTGCCACTAACTCCTTCCAAGAGGGAAGAAAGTGCATAGTGATGTTGCCATGCGTAGAGGAGGGAGCTGTAGAACACAGTAACTTCCGAATGGCAACCTGAAAGTTACAGGACTTCCAGTCTGAGAAGTAACCCAAGCAGCAGAAGGGGCTCCCAGCTGCATCCAGGGCAGGCAGAGATTTCTGTCTCTGTCTGTGTAACTCCTGTTTGAAGGAGAAGAAGGAATATAGTCCTGGGGCATCCAAGGGAAAACAAACAATAAATTGAAGCAGCGTGTTCGTCAGGGTTCTCCAGAGAAACAGAGCCAATAGTACAGGGTGGGAGGGAGAGAGCTTTATGGTAAGAACTAGGCTCATGCTCTTATGAAGGCTGAGAATCCTCATGACATCCATCTGCAAGCTGGAGGGCCACGAAAGCCAGTGACATAGTTCCAGTTTGAGTCCGAAGTCCTGAGAACCAGGAGCACCAACAGTGGAAGTCCCAGTCCAAGGGTAGGAGAAGACTAATGTCCCAGCTCAATAGTCACATGGGCAGTGAATTCTCCCTTCCTCCATCTTTTTGTTCTATCCAGCCCTCAACAGATTGGGTGATGCCCACCACATCGGGGAGGACCATCTGCTTCACTCAGTGCACCAACTCAAATGCTCATCTCATCCAGACACACTCAGAGATAATGTTTCACCGAATATCCGGGCACTCCATGACCCAGTCAGGTTGACCTATGAAATTAACCATTCTAGGTAGCTTCTCCAAAGACAGGCATGGTGGCTAGGGACAGGAGCCGGGAGGGCTAAAGTGAGGAAAATAGAAAATCCTGTGTGAAGCTACATTTCTCTGTGCACGTTGGTAGAGTCTGGGCCGATCTCAGATTCTGCCTAACTCACTCCACTCCCACAGGTGCAGTATGAGAGTGGGTGCCCTGGACACACAGGGACAGTTAGGAGATGCAGAGGGACATAGATGGAAGGAGAGCCTGGGGTTGCTTGTCTTGGTGAGAAGTGGATTGTCGTGGGCAGGCAGTCTGAGATGGGAGAGAGCATCTAAGAGCTAATGGGTATCTGTGATTTTTTTTTTTCTGATTACTATCTAAAGGTAACACTGATTGTGGAAAGAGAATAGAGGAATCGGGTGAATTAAATTAAATGTCTTTAATGTGAGGAGCCAGATCCAGATATATGTGTTGTATAAATGCTTATTTTAAAAAGGCTAGTAAGTGTTAGAGAGCGGGACGTCCGGCTTGCGAGCGGGCACCTTCGTTTCGTGAGCGACGGAAGAGCGACTTAAAAAGGGTGATGTTGAGAAGGGCAAGAAGATTTTTGTTCAGAAGTGTGCCCAGTGCCACGCCGTGGAAAAGGGAGGCAAGCACAAGACTGGGCCAAATCTCCATGGTTTATTTGGCCGAAAGACAGGCCAGGCCAGGCCCCTGGATTTTCTTACACGGATGCCAACAAGAATAAAGAATAAAGACATGACCTGGGGAGAGGAGACACTGATGGAGTATTTGGAGAATCCCAAGAAGTATATCCTGGGACACAAATTATCTTCACTGGCATTAAGAAGACAGGGGAAAGAACAGACTTGATAGCTTATCTCAAAAAATCTACTAAGGAGTAATAGTTGGCCATCGCCTTACTTAGTTTAAAACAAAAATGACTCATGACTTTTTTTAGGTGTTCAGATGATTCATGCACCAGAATTCAGATCATGAATGGCCGATAGACAATTTCTTTTGGACAGTCCTGATTTAAATAAGATGGGCTTGTGGTTAAATGAATATGATCAGCTTTTGAACCTTGATAGTAATTCTGGTTCAGCAAACGCTGTCAATTTTCCCCTTCTAAAAATATGGTCGGAATTGATTAGTAATGTTCAGCTTTTCACAGAGGTGGTAAATGCCATCTCTAAACTTATAGGAGACTGGTTTTATATTTAGATTTATATAACTGGTTATATTCATTTATTTATTTATTTATTTATTTATTTATTTATTTTAAAGATTTTATTTATTTTATTTGACAGAGAGAGAGATCACAAGTAGGCAGAGAGGCAGGCAGAGACAGAGGGGGAAGCAGGCTCCCTGCTGAGCAGAGGGCCTGATGTGGGGCTCGATCCCAGGACACCGAGATCATGGCCTGAGCCGAAGGCAGCGGCTTAATCCACTGAGCCACCCAGGCGCCCCTATATTCATATATTTAAATACTGAGGAAATCCCTTCACTGTCTCAGAACCAAGACTCAGCTGTGTTTCAGGTTGTGTTCATTAGCCTGATAAAGGCAAGGGTTGAAGATGAGAAGATAAGCTGGCAGTGTCCACTTTTTTCCCTTAACTATGCCAATTTAATTAAAATTCCCTGCATTTAAAAAAAATTAAATAAATAAAAATTCCCTGCATCTCAAATGTTGCCTCTTTCTTAATGAAAGACATTTTAGTGTGGTTTATGTATAATACTAAATAAAGTATTTAACACTTCTCATCTAAAAAAAAAAAAGCTAGTAAGTGTTGATATATAACTCTTTTTTTAAAAAAATTTATTTATTTATTTGAGAGAGATCATGAGTGGGAGGGGCAGAGAAAGAAGGAGAGAGAGAATCTGTGAGCACAGAGCCTGTCACAGGACAAGCTGAAACCAAGAGACCCTCAACACACTGTGCTACCCAGGTACCCTGATATTTAACTCTTAATACTTTATTGATACATACTTTTAAAACATTTATGTATTTATCTGCATCATAACCTTCTGCTCCAGGTAACCAAGGATGAAAAAGGGAAATGTTTTCTGAAGCTGATTGATAATTATCATGGAATGCAAAACACTTATTTTCTAGCCAATCTACTAATCAACTCTTATTTGCGGAAGTGGCCAACTTCCAAAATGACCCCCTCATGGCACTTATCTCCTGGTGTCATGTCTTCGTGTGTTTGCCTCTCACACTGAACAGAGCTGACCACAGAAGGATGCAGTGGAACTCGTGGTGTGGAATTCCAATCATAGGTGATAAAAGACAAGTGTTTTCTGCCTTGGTTTCTCTTAGATTGCTCACTTGAGGGGAAGTGGGCCACCATGTTGTGAGGTCACCCAAGCAGCCCATGGAGAGGCCCATACCAGGAAGAATGGAGGCCTCCTCACAAAACCAGCAGCATGGGAGCAAGCCATCTGGAAACCTATCCTCTGGCCCCAGCCAAGCTTTCAGAAGATTGAGGCCCTGACCAGCTTCTTTAGTGCAACTAATCAAAGATCCCAAATCAGAACCACCAGCTCAGCTGCTTCTGAATTCTTAAGGCAGAGAAACAGCCAGATAGTAAGACTTTATTGTTTATAAGCAACAGAGTTTTAGAGTAGTTAGTTATGCAGCAGTAAAAACATAACGTAATTAAATATTTACCAAGCATTCTCTTGTTTGCCAGGCCCTGGGTCAAGAGAGAGAAATAGCAGATGGTAATTTTTCTGCAAGGGCAGTGTCTCAGAAAGTGGAGGATCTGGGGTGAGCTATGCGCATCCTGGTGGAAATGTCCAAATGTTGGCTGGAGCAGGGAAGGGGGTGAAGAGTCTTGAATTTCTGACCAAATAGGGCTGTTGAGGTAAGATGGTGGTATCAAACTAGCCCAGAGCAAGCCCTCTCTAAACACAACGAAATTTTGAGCAAATAAGTAAAAACACAAAAAACCCCACACTATTCAGATTTTAGAGCAAGGAATGTTCAGAGAAATTAATTTCTAAGAGTCTTGGGGCACCTGGGTGCCTCAGTTGGTTAGGCATCTGCCTTTGGCCTCAGGTCATGATCCCAGAGTTCTGGGATCGAGCCTCACATCAGGCTCCCTGCTCCATAGGAAGTCTGCTTCTCCCTTTCCCTCTGCCTGCTGCTCCGCCTGCTTGTGCTCTCTCTCTCTTTCTGTCAAATAAATAAATAAATTCTTAAAAAAAAAAAAAGAAAAGAAGATACATGTCTCATACTCTGTAAAGGCTAACATTTCGCTTAACAAAGCAGTCTAAGGGAAGGGTGTGAAAGGTCAAGTTCTAAAAATCTCCAATACTTCCCCAAATTTGAAAACAACCGAAGAACAGAACATACTTGCCAGAGGAAAAGGCATGAACGTCCCTCTAACAGCAATCTGTTCCTAACAACTACGTGGTTAGAAGAAAGGAATCGACCAGATTTCACTGGTTTCTTTTTCCACCCCCAGTGGACATATTATAGAAAACTGTATTTGAGGGGCACCTGGGTGGCTCAGTGGGTTAAAGCCTCTGCCTTCGGCTTGGGTCATGATCCCAGGGTCCTGGGATCGAGCCCCGCATCGGGCTCTCTGCTCAGCAGGAAGCCTGCTACCTCCTCTCTCTCTGCTTGCCTCTCTGCCTACTTGTGATCTCTGTCTGTCCAATAAATAAATAAAATCTTTAAAAAAAAAAAAGAAAGAAAGAAAGCTGTATTTGAGAATGCCCCTCTCTGCCACAAAATCAGAAAGGATTTGGGAATCCCTCCCAAGGATTGCCTCTTTCCCTTCTGTCTGGTTGGGGAAAGGAAGTTTCTGTTGAGCAGATGCAGGATAAAGTTGGGGAGGGGTTTGGGGGAGAAAAGAATAAAATTTTACATGTTGAGAGTTTGGGTCAGAAGTAGAATTTCTGAGATTCTAACTGCACTGGAAGTAATTAATCAAAAAATCAAAAGACTTATTACCACCCAGCTGGAAATGTGGGGACTCCAGATCAGGGGCCTGGAAACTGCTGTTTATAAACAATAAGTATTGGATTCATATCCACTAAATGGTTTTTTGTTTGTTTGTTTGTTTTGTTTTGTTTTGTTTTGTTTTTACTCAAGGTGATTCTGGAATGCACCAACCTCTGTCTACTTCCAGGCCACCTCATTTAAACTAACCCTCCCCTCCCCTATCATGGGAGGGGTCCTGGTAGTGGGTGAGGGGTCTGAGAGTGAAGCAGATATAAATGTTAGGTCACTCTGGTCCTTCTCCGAGGATGTGTTTGGGGACTGGGTGGGCCGGAGTGGGGAGAAGGGGGTTCAGCTTTGCCAGAAAGTTCTCTTCAACTCTCTTCAACCCTCACTACTTGGGCATTTGTAGGCGGTGAAGCTCTTGCTACTACAAGTGGCTTTAAGTTCACACAAATTGAAATAGTGGCTGCCAAATGAGAGGTTAACAACCGATCTGAATATAAAAACACAAAAGAAGGATGGATAAAAATCGTATGACCCCCAAATCCAGGCAACTGGCTAAAAAAAAAACAAGGACACAAAATGTACATGTGTGTGATGTGTGCGTGTTACTGATTTTATTCAATTCAGGGGTAGGAAAAAGAATCAATAATCAATGACATTGTAACAGAGGCTGTGATGGTCCTTTTTTATGTGTTATCTTGCCTGGGCTCCAGTCCTTAGTTATTCACACACTAACCTATCTAGGTGTTGCTGGTATGGTATTTTGTATTGTGATTAAAGTTCTTAGCTGACTTGAAGAAGGGGAGATCATCTGAGCAGGTCTGGGTTTACCTGATTCAGTGGGTTGAAAGCCCTGAAGGAGAGAGATCTCCATAGAGGAGTTCTGCTGGGGGACACCAGCTTCAGTAGTGCTGGAGCATGTCCTTCCTGACATCTGCCCTGCGACTGGGGACTTGCCCAGCAGGCCTCTAGAACCACCTACACCCGTTTCTTGTAGTGAGTCTCTTGATACACATCTCCTTTTAGTCCTGCTTCTCTGCCTGAGCCCTGATAACAGAGGCCCAAGATTAATGCCTAAAAATCATGAGGCCCTGAGTTATACTGAAAGCCTTCTACTAAATAAACCTGCACAACATATTTCATTCCTGTGTTTCATGAACCACTCCAAAATAGTCGGAAAAAACAGAAGGTTATAACACTGTGAGTCCAGGGGCGCCTGGGCGACTCAGTGGGTTAAGGCCTCTGACTTTGGCTCAGGTCATGATCCCAAGATCCTGGGATCAAGCTCCGCATTGGGCTCTCTGCTTAGCAAGGAGTCTGCTTCTTCCTCTCTCTCTGTCTGCTTGTGATCTCTGTCTGTCAAATAAATAAATAAATTCTAAAAAAGAGAAGCTATCAGTGTAACTCAGTCATGGCGAAAAATTAATTTAATGGATGCTGAAAATCACTAACGTACAGTTTTTCATCCCACCAGGATTGGTAGTAAGTTGGGAATCAGTGGAAACTAAGTTTGGCTATTAGAAAACTTATATATGTGGCCGGTATTATATCTCTATTCAATCTGCTGCTCAAGACCCTAGAAAATACTCTGATTCTAGAGGATATAATCCATTTCTCCAAATCAACAAGAAAACTATAAGGTACTCCATGACCAATAGACATGTGAGAATCCATTCACCCAGATGGTCCGATGGCCTGGGGGTTGGGGGCGAGGTGGTGGTGGGGGAGACGGCAAACTCCACAGCCACTGGAGCCCTGTGGGGGTGTGGAAGGAAGCCACAAAGTGAGGGCGGCTCCTCCAAGAGTTGCCGCTGAGCCTCAGAAGGAGTCTGTGGGGAATACCGGTGCAGGGAGTCTGCGGTGGCCCGAGTCACCAGCCACCGGGCGCTCTGCTAATTGTCCCTCCATGTACCACCCGGCACCCAGAGCAGGCAGGTGGGTGCTCTGAGGTCAGTGTCACTGCCACCCTCCCTGGCATTCCAGGGCTGGCTGGCTGGTAAGTGGAGGCAGTTCCCACCAGACCTCCTCCTTCAGGCAGCCAGGGTCAGGGACCCACGCCGTGCACTCGGCGGTACCCACAGGCGCATTCTCTGAGTGCCCTGCCGGGGGTGGGGAATGGAGGCAACAGACAGGGCAGCAGACGGCCTCCAGTCATTAGCAACTTCAGGGGCTGTCCCAGAGAGCTGCCTGGCTTGAAGTCACAGCTGTCCTGGGGGAGCAGCCACCCAGTGATTGAGCTACAGCTGTCCGGGCACCGCGAGATGATGGGCAATCCTCCTCTCCAGTACCCTGCCCTGGGGCTTGCTGCAGCTTTGTGGGGGCTGCATCTGGGGTGGCAACTCCTGCAGTTCCTCCCTCTTCTTCCTTCTCCAAGGGCTGATCCCCCATACATCCGCGTCCTCCTCTATCTGCCATCCCCAGCTGTCTCAGTCGGCTTCTGGAGAGCCCAGCCTGCGATGCTTGGAACAAGTTACATGCTGAGGGGCGGTCGCATCTCCTGCGGGTCACCTGTGACCATGCGGACGGAGGGAGGCTGGGCCCACGGGTTCCACGTTGTCCTCACTCATCGCACTCGGCACCCTCCTTTCCTTCCCCACTGAGGCCCTGCTGAGCTACAGCGGCTCCTGGCCTGCGACCAGCCTCAGTCACTCACGCAGTCCAGTCCTTTTCATTGCCCCTTACTCATTATCACTATGGTGGTTCTGCTCCCATTTCAAGCCCTGATACAGGGTCCTGGGGAAAGGAAAAATAAAACTTCACGACGGACAAGAGATAACATGAATTTTGAAATCAGACAGGCCTTGCTTGAAACATGTGTGTAACTTTATTTTCCTGAAAATATGTAGTTCAATGTTTATGTAATGCTTTACATAACCCTGCAGGATTTCAGCAGAGCTCCTGGACCTGAACCTGCGCTCTCGCATCTCGAGCCACCTGCTCACTCTGTAAATGAGGTTTGCCAGAAACTCAAAGGTGATTTGTGCTGGCAGGGGGCGAAAGGGTGGATCCCTGGCAGGAGATGTCAAGTGAGTGCCTTGCCTCTTGGATACAGGGCCAGGCCACTCCCTTCTCCTGGAAACCCAAGGAGCAGTGGAGATGGGCTTCCTGCACTCAGGGCACGAAAGTTACACTTGAGAGCTCCAAGAGGAAAGTTTCTGGAACCCATGGGTCCATGGGGTCTCCCCTGTTCCCTAAGTTCTGGGTAAAATGGTCTTGAACTCCACACCCACTTCCCTGAGCGTCGAATCCAGAACCTGTAGGGTGTGAGCATCTGGGGCCCTCACCCACCTTCCTAGCGTGAGGACCGCAGCTTCACTTCCATCTTGGGAAGCTAGAAGCTGCAGCCAATCCCGCACGGAGCCATAAAGGCAGGGAAGTCTGGGACAGGTCACATTGTACCAGCTGAGCTGATACAATGCAAACTGACCCTAACCCACTCTGTGGGTCTCTCAGGACCCTGGTTACCTTGCAGCAGCCCAACACAGACGGCCAAGTGTGACAGGGGCCGGCCAGTGTCACCCATCCCCGCGTGGGGGCTTGGCTTTCAGCAGCCCTGCTCCTGTCCTCCCGCAGACAGTCGCCCACTCGGGAAAGGTGTGCAGGTAGCGATGAGAGCAGTCTACTCAAAGAAGTCGGGTATTTATTGTGCCGAATTAATCATTCAGAATTAATAAATATTCCATCAACACGCTTTAACAGAAACTATTTAGGGACACCACGTTTTCAGCGTTATCACCCGAGGACTGAAATAACAATCTGAAAAAAGACATAAGTCAAAATTACACATCCCTGCAGATGGCTGATTCGGGGCTTGTTTGCCAACCAAAGAACAAACGGTAACAATAGGAATATTGATGAGCTCAACATCAGAAACAACATTTTTTAAAATAAACTTAATCTTTATGCACTAAGTTGGAACCACCTACGAGATATATTAAGGAAGAGAACAAGATGCAACACATCGGAAGAGTGTGTGGTTCGCTAGTACTTGTCTTAAAGAGGGCAAGGACTGTATCTGTTATCTATATTTGTATTTTATGTATACCCTCTCTGTACAGATGCATATATTATATACATGTGCTTATATAATCCTGTGCTATATCTGGAAAGACACAGATGACACTGGTATCAGTGGTGTCTCTGACGAGGGGATGTGGGTGGCTGTGGGACAGGGATGGCAGAGTTTTTACTACATAACACTTCATACTTTTTAGCTTCGAACCATGTGCAATTATTACCTACTGAAAAATAAATTTTTAAAAAATTTTTAAGGATTTATTTAGTTGAGAGAGAGAGTGCGCGTGTACTTGCACAAGTGCGGGGAGAGGGCAGAGGAAGAGAGAGAATCTTTTGAGCAGACTCTGTGCTGAGTGTGGAGCCCAACGTGGGGCTCGATCTCAGAACCCTGAGATCGCAACCTAAGCCAAAACCAAGAGTAAGCCACTCATCTGACTGTGCCACCTAGACACCTCCTGAAAAATAAATTTAAAAGAAAATTCTAAAATAAGCAGCAACAAACCCTTAAAAAAAAAAAAGACATACATTAAGTTCGTCACCATCGACAGCATATTGGGAAATGCCTGCATGGTGGCTTACAGTGTTGTATTAAAAAAATAAAAAAGTCTTATGAGTTCCTTTCCATCTCAATTCTCAAACTGCCAATCCACATCTCAGAAAGAAACAAAGAACAGCCAGAACTGGATGGTTTCTTGCAATTAGGTCCTCTGCAGGCCCTTGGGGTCTATGAGTCGTCCAGGCTGAGCTTAGCAGCAAAGAGCGAGGTGATGACATCATCCCCAGCCTGCAGAGCCAGGTCATATGGCGTCTGGCCATTCACGTTCTTCTTTTGGATGCTTGCATTGCACCTGCCAAGGGAATGGGCATGAATAGAAGGACTCAGGCACTTGAACCTGGAGACCTGGCTCATCCCTGACACAGAGGCCAGTCTGGGAGCCTCCTGGCCCCACCTTGCTAAACCCATCCCCAAAAGGCCCCAAGGCAACTCTACCCTGAGATCTTTGGAAGGGCTCTGTGATTTCAACACATTCAATTGCCAATCCTGCCCACTGGCTCCCATTGCATCGAAGTCCCACAACCAAGTTTGATGGGGGGACAACATTTTCATTGTTCTTTTCAGAGCCTTCAGTGCTGGAGATCCATGGTGGGATGGTAGCCCCTATTCCCAGGGTTAACTGCTCTGGAACTAGGGCCTTCTGAAATCATCACAGGTCAGCAGGGGGCCCTCAGAAGTCTCCCCCAGAGGCCGAGAGCATACCTCAGTAAAGCAGCGATGCACTCCCTTCCTGCCAGGCCAAGCAGAGTAGCTTCATGAAGAGCTGTGTTTTGGAGCCTGTTTGGGGGGAAGAAAATCATCCTGCTAAAGTAGTTGTAATGCAGGATACTGTGGGCACGCTGACAGAGTCATGCTAATGACACCAACCCTTCCTTACCTTTCGTCTTTCCTTTCTCCCTGGTAGCACAACTGCTTGTTACTTCAGCCCTCACATTCCTTGGGTCTTGCTTAGGCATCTACCACTGGAACTTACACGTATTCATGGGCTTGCCACATCTCCTGAGCGGACACGTGATCCTCCTTCATAACACCCCCAAAACTGAGAGCCGAGCGCATGTTCTATTTCCCAGCTGGGTGGGGGGTGGGGGTATGGGGGCGGGGAACCATGGCTGGCTTTTCTGTGTAACCACAGTTCAGTCTGGGGAAGTAATGAATTGTGACCGCCGACTCTAACTTTGTACACTGGTCATCAAATGATATGACTCGAACAAGGCAAGGACACTAGAGGGGACACCTTCTTCTGTTCAGAGCAGAGGTGATACTTGTGAATCTGTTGCTACGAGCAGCTTGGTGTTGTATCACCAGACCTTCTAGAACATGTTTGGTACAGCAGGTACAACCATGGTATTCTGTGACTTTGTATTTTAAAGAAACTCTACTATGAATGCACAAACTACTCAAACGGTTTACTCAAATCTAAGTATCATGGTGGATGAAGGTACCTTCTCTCTTTGTAAATCAAGAATTACCTAATAGAATAACTCTCCACAGTTGAACCTCTAAGAAGCAGACTAATGTTTACATGTGCCCCTCCCAGCTACTAGGGCAGAACGTCTGAAATTGCCAGTGAAGGGGTGTTAACTGTTGTCCAAAGGCAAATGGTGTTTCTCTTTGCCCCTTCCCTCACGAGACCTTGAATCTGTGTTCCTGAAATCTGCTATTAAGAGGAATCAGCTTTTTTCTTTTTTAAAGATTTTATTTATCTGACAGAGACACAGCTAGAGAGGGAACACAAGCAGGGGGAGTGGGAGAGGGAGAAGCAGGCTTCCCGCCAAGCTGGGAGCCCGATTCGAGGCTCAATCCCAGGACCCTGGGATCAGGACCTGAGCTGAAGGCAGACACTTAAAAACTGAGCTACCCAGGTGCCCCAAGGAATCAGCTTTGATGGAGGATGTGCACCTCTCCTTAGCCATCTCCTTGGGTTGGATATGAGTGTATTCTGGTAGGAAAGAGAAAAACACTGGAAACAGAAACACTGGGAGGGCTTTCTGCTACCTGCCAAGCCACTGAACAGAAGTCACCTGGTGTAGAGACCGCCTAGGCTGCTTCTCTCTACTAGTCAAACAAGCTGGGAGTTGGGGGAGGAAGAGTTGTTTAATCTTTGATCGCTAAGGAACAATTCACTGAACCTCTTTTATAGGAAAGCCAGATCTCTGGATAAATTGCACCTTAAGAGCAGTAGGATGGGTGGAGGCTTGAGGTCATGTTACTGGATCTACAGAGGTCTAGCCAAGGGATAAAGGCCAGGCAGACCCAGGTCCAAACACTTCAAACTAACAAATATAAAGCAGACTTAGCAGAGCCGGCTCTTGGTGGAAAAATCTGCTATCTTCTAGTGGCAAAAACTAAAGTAGAAGAAGAATCTCTGCGCGCTACTTTGAGGGAGAGCTCTGGCCTGGCTTTCCTCCCTCCCCCTCCACGTGAGCTAGATTCCGCTAACTATGCTAACACAGTGGGAGTGACAACGGGCTATTACCTGCCGTTTAGACACATGGTACAACCGTAGAGTTAGATCACGTGTAGGTAAATGTCAATTTATAGAATGGTAAGGAAGTAAGAAAGGGCACTGAGGAACCCCAAGGAAAAACGGGAACTCTGTTCCATGTCCAGAGCAGTTTCTTCCTCTCAGCTGGACTTCTCATAAGGCTGGGACTCATTCTATGTAAGCATCAGTTAAAAATCTGTTCAAGAGATTTTGTATCAACCACGGGCATTATACATAAGCGCCCTAAGAAAAGCTTGTCTGAATTGTACAAATACAAAGTACACCTCAGTGCCAAACAAGGTGGCATTATTTTTATGAATAATGATAACCCAAGTGTGGGATAAAAGAAGAAGCTGACAGAGTAAGAAGAATGCGAACCCTAGGAAAAGGTGAGCAAGTAAATTCCAGCCACCAAATACATCCACCAAATGTGTCAAATGTTCTGCTCTAAAATAAACTAAAAAGGGGGTTGTGTCTATCTCCCATAGCTGTTTTATTGGGCCAAAACATAAAAGCATGCACAGAAAAATTAATGGGCATATATTTTGAATAAAAACCCTGGAGGAAACACCCCATGTTTCCAAAGTAATTGGAGAGAACAACAGAATCCCAAGGCTGGGAGAGGCCAAGAAGTAGGGCGGGCTCAAGACTAGGGAAGTGACAAAAGGTCCAATAGGACTTGGTGTTTGTCTGTCCCGCTTCCCAGCTGGGGAAACCAATGCACAAATCACATAGTGAACTCGGATGAAGTTTCCTTTGTGTAGTAACTTAATGGCTACGTTTCTATAGGGACTACCCTAGGCCCGCTCTCCTCCGAGCGATCTCAACAGTTCAGATCATGATGAAAATAATGTTGCTTAACATCCCAAGGGTGAAGGATTTGCCGGCCCCCTCAGTGTAAACTTGCGAGCTAGCAAAATGTATCATCATTTATAGAAGCTACAAAAAATTTGGCAATCCAACAGTCCAATTAAAAGCTTTTATTTTGCCCAGGTTTGGAAGAGAGAGGCAGTTAAGCCACTGCTTAAGGCCCAGATGGGTTAAGATGGATCCCAAGGGGTTCCAGCAGAGCAGGGCACGCATGTGGATGGACGCTGCTCAGTCAGGGCCCCGGGGTAGCTGCTGACCGCCACACGTGCCAGGACTCTCCTGTGACTGCGTCTTACTTACGGGCCCCAGCGCTGCTCCGTGTCTGCTCCTCTCTGCACAAGGACTGGAATCACTTCATGGTGCTTGTTCACAACGGCCTTGGTTATCACGGGTTGCTCTTCGCCATCCCTACAGTTGGGATCTGCTCCCTGAGGCATAAGGAAAAGGACAGACTGGCCACAAAACCCCACTCTCGGCAGCATCCAGCTGCCATCCTGCGAAGTATAACACACATGCTTGGAGGAACCAAACTGCTTTAAATCAGAAGAGAAGAGAATCAGGGCACTCAAGATCTAACTGCCTTAACTTGGGCGATAAAACTTCTGTTCCCCCCCAATCAGTAGGGGGAGGTACCCCCGAACCTCGCTTCTTTAGGAAACATGAAGGTCACATGGGACACAGACCAGGGATTCGGTCTACCTTTATGCACAGCATTTGGGCTCATATGACGTTCTTCTTTGCTACAAAAAACTAGTAATCAATAATAATTAATGTAAAAGTTCTTGACTGGCTGTTTAGTCCACTTCCAGGTGATTTTAAATGAAGTGGCCCGTGGTTCTCACAATACCAAACAAGACTTGCATCCAAAAGAGACAGCGGTGAAACATGAGGCTAAAATCCTCAGAGAGACTTGGTCTTTGAGTTGGACTGACCTCCTCGAGTAGCTGTTCAACCACAGAGACTCTCCCTTCCCCTGTTGGTCCAACTTCCTTCAGCAGGAGACGGTTTTCAGGCTGCAGGGTTACACAAGGTCATTTTCACCGTCACAAAACAGTACGGTCCCCCTTGCCCCAGCTCAACCTGCGGGCAAACACTTCTTCTCCAAGGTTAAGTTCTGAGCTCCAGGATCAGGTGAGTGTGAGCGTGTGCGTGCATGTGCTCATGTGTGTGTGTGACTGTGTGTGTGTGTGTCGTCTCTGACACCAGCAGCACAAATAAACCTAGCTAATGAAAATCTGGCTGGGTGGCTCAGTCGTTGAGCATCTGCCTTCGGCTCAAGTCATGATCCCAGGATCCACGGATCGAGCCCCACATCGGGCTCCCTGCTCAGGAGGAAGCCTGCTTCTCCCTCTGCCCTCCTCCTGCTTGTATTCCCTCTCTCGCCGCCTCTCTCTGTCAAATATAAGTACTTAAAATCTTAAAAAAAATGTTTAATAAAAAAAAGAAGAAAGAAAATCTTGCTGTCCTCTGAAACATAGTCTCAAGGAAGGATGCCAAATTGGCATTTTTCAATCTTTACTAAGGACAGGGATGCAATGAGAAACCTCTCCACCACTAGTTTAATTACAAAGGAAATAAATATTCCTAGGAAAAGCAACCAGATGAATCCTAATATTTCCTCTGCATGTTTTTATAAAATGTTCTGAATCAGCCTAAGTATGACTATTCAGAAAATGTGCTCAGCTGAGGCATGAGTGAACTCATAAAGTCGACTCTTATTTGGTGGTGGTTGGGGGGAAGGTCTCACCTAACATCAGAAATCTGAAGAATTTATTATATGCTGTATTTTCAAAATGTGATGTAATTCCCCTTTATTTTTCTTTATATATAAAGGATTGCAGGTGCTGGTTGTTACAAGGCTGAAGAGGCCATCTAGAAGGCTGGAGACATTACTTTCAGTAGGTTTCCACCACTGGATCTGAGGGCGACTTGGGGTGGTCCCGGGACTCTCATTTTCTTGTCTACAAAGTAGAAATCATATATCTACCCTCTCCTGGCTCTCTGAGGAGCAATTAGGATGAGGACATTGGTCAAGGCCTCTAAACCTTCCAGAAGAAGATCCCAGGTTCAGGCTGTGTCCCTTCTGCCCCCTACTCTAGGCTAGTTACACAATGGTACAAGGTATTCTAATAAGTGAACACCTAGGGAGTCTTGGGGGGCACTTGTTCTTACTGAATTCCATTCCTTATGGAAACTTCTACTAGAATGTACTAGAATGTTACCCTCAAGAGGTCTGAAACTTTTATAGCTTTTGTTCATGATTTATTTTCACCACTGAGAGTGTGCCTGGTATATGTGTGCTCTGAATAACCACCGAATGAGTGAACCACTGGACACTGTTATTATTTGTCTGATACTTATCCCTTAAATACAAATGAGAAAATAAAGGCATATAGCAATGGGGGATTCAGGTCACATACAGAGTAAGTGGGGGTAGTCTCCAAAACTATTAAAGTTTATACAACTTTATACTTCTCTTTTGCTCACTGACAGTATTTTAAACTGGGAGAAGGCCAGGAGTGCAAGGAATCATATACAATACAGGTTAATATAATTCTAAGGTCTTCTTCCCCAATTTATTGGTGTTTATGACATGCAAAGCATGTGGTGGGGAAAATAAGATGAGGTGAGAAGTCACCAACCTCTGGAGAAATCATGATACAATCTAGATGCCGGTGTATACACCCCTGAGGGTGCCCCGAGGGCCTGGCTTCATGGAAGATGGAGGGAAGAACCACATGTGTCCATCCCCATCTCCGGGAGACCTAGGCTTTGAGCTTGTTGCTAACACATCTGTCTTCCCTTACTGCAGCCAAAGAGGACCGAGTGAAAGGCAAGGTGGGGGACTGAACAAGGGCATCCACGGTCTCTTTCTCCAAGGCTCCACTTAAAAGTGTTCATGGTCTATATTTTGGAAAAACAAAACTCTAACAGCCATGGGAAGCTCTGGAAGGGTGCCATCAGTGGATCAGGAATTGTGAGGAATTCCAAAGATTGGAAGTAGCTGGAATTTGGCTGAGATGGAAAACAAAGCAAAGAAAAACAAGCTGAAGATGCCAGAGATAGAGTCTGTGCCCTCCAGGCAGCCCTGCAGAAGCTGCGTTAATCAACAATGAGGGCTGATGTTGGGTGCAGGTTGGATTCTATGGAAGGGCTTTGCTTTGAGTGGCTGAGATGAGCGGTGCCTTCTCTCTCTCCCCTGTGCTCTCTGCTTAAAGACTGGTAACTTTTTTCCAGAGAGTTCATGGTTTGCCTAACAAAGTCTTCTACTGGGAATACTGGGTCCAAGAAGAGCCCAGATCTCTGTGACAGACACAGGGAAGGTAGTTCCATCCAGGAATGAAATATGCTAGAGCCTTTCACAGCACCATCCTTACTTCCAGAGGAAAGGCAGCTTAGGGGATCCCAATGCTTTTTCCTGCCTTCTGCCCAAACACCCTTCAGGGAGGCCTGCCCCACAGCATGCCCATCCACCCTCACAGAGACCTGAGGCCAAAACATTCATGCCACACACCCATGGCAGGCACTGGTGCTACTCAAACTGGTCCTTCACTTGTCAACGTGACCTAGCAACCAAGGATCATCACATATTTGAGACCAACCAAAAATAAGATGGAGAAAGATGGACAGAGAACTGACCGCAGAGGAAACAGAGGTGATTCCAGAAACTAATAAGAACTTTAAAATAATTCTAATTAATAATATTGACATACTTTAAAGGATTCCACAAAATAAAAATACACTTCTAAAAAGGAACAGAAAATTAAAGGTATTCTTCAATGTAAAAAAATCTCAAAGTAGGGCCATCTGGCTGGCTCAGTAAGTAGAGCATGCAACACAGGCCCATGAGTTCAAGCCCCATGTTGGATGTGGAGCCTACTTTAAAAAATAAATAGAATGGAATGGAATCGAGTAAAATAAATAAGATAAAATAAAACGAAATAAAATAAAATATCTCAAAGTGAAACATTCAATAGACAGGCCTAAGAAGACAGCTATAAGGACAAAGGAGTACACATACTGTGAGCAGCTTCTTTTCTTGAAATTTTTTGGTCTTGAAATTCTTCATCCTCTTGACTTTTTCAGTGGTATCTGAGGTACTCTGGCTGTAGTCACTCACTGAAATGACAGAGTCAAGGACTAAAACGATACCCCCCACCATTCCCCACATATAAAGATCTATGCAGCTATCACGCCCCTCAAGAGGTCAGAAGTATAAAACGGCTTGTATAGAAATGTCTATTTTATTGAGCCTCACAAGAAGGACTCCTGGAGCCACTCATCTCAGGCCAGGACCAGAGGATGAATGGGAAGGAGGGGAAAAAAGGAGACTACAGTTTTTAACTTACCTCACACACAACTTATCTCCCCACGCCCTGTGAAAGATTTCAAAAATCTCACTCCTAACTTCAGAGAAGCCAAAAGAATAAAATGGCTGGAACACTAAAGGAAGATGTGTGGTTGAACTGGCAAATTTTAAGCGATTCCCTGCCCTCCTTGCCAGGTCAGTTTGTTCCTGGTTGACTGTTTAAAATTACTGGAAGGGTACAACTCACCCAAGCTGGACCTGCTGCCAAATGGCCCATCACCACCCTCGGTGACACTGCTCAGGAAGTGGTTGCTGAAATCCACTGCCTTGCTGAGGTAAAGATTCTGGGCGACAGAAAAAATATAGACACCGTGATTGATGATGCTCTCTCTCTGCTAACCTGTTCTGCTCTTCATTAATGACCACTCTAGCTACACATAGAGCCAACCTAGAACTGGACATCCCCTCACTGTGATGTTTTGTCTGTTCTGTCTCTTAAATGGCTCCTCAGCCTGGCCCCTCCTTTCTGTCATTATGGCCACAGCCCCTTCTTCACACACCAAGATCCCTGCAAGGGATTCCCAACTGGTTCCTGATAGCACATATTCTACATGGCTGCCCCACTCAGACTTCTACAATTTATAAGTGATGGTGCTCCCCTGCTTCAAACCCCTCTGTGTCTTAGAATTTGGGTGGCAAGATGGGAAAGCTCAGGCTACAGAGTTCGAATCTTGGCTCTATCACTTATTAGCTTAGGGACCTTGAACAAAGCTGGTTAAATTTCTCTGTACTTCAGTTTCTTCACCTGTAAAGTGAAAATATCATGGCCTACCTCAAAGGGATGCTGTGAAAGTCAAACAGGTAAAATGAAGGTCTATAAAATTAGGAGAGATGATCACAGTCCAGACCTGGAATTCTGTATCCACCTGGATGGATTCCACAGCCTGGCATCCTGCCCCACCCTCATGTGGCTGCCTCTCCCACCACAGGGCACCACCTGCTACTGTGTGAACAGAACACGCAGGCTAAGAAAAAACATATTAAACCTGGGGATAATGATTGCACTTCTACCCGATAGACTGCGTGTCCAATAAAACTAGATTTACAGTTGAAGATGCTCTTGGTGCCCACCTGGTTCCCCAAGCTGTTTAGTGTATCCCTCTCAGCTGCTAACACCTCAGAGCTGGCCAGCTGCCTATACAGGTGGGTACTGCCTTGCTCTAGAGGTTACATCTCTCCTTTTCTTGCATCAACTGGGACAACTTCATGGTGCAAGTCACATTTAGAGCTCCTCATGGATCAAGTTGAAGCTGGACTTTATTCAGACCACTCAGCCCCTTTCCTTGCATTGTCTCATGTCCCTCACTCCCCTTCTCCTCAAGCACCTCCCTGACCCAAGCTCTTCTGCAGCCACACAACTGAAAACACTGCATTTAGTGCTTGACTTCAAAACACTTTCATGTGTGTCCATAGACTGCATTCTCCCAGCCTCTGAATTAGGAAGAGCCCACGTGTCTGTCCTCATTTTAAAGACACCGCGAGTCCCCTGTTGTGGACATGGCCAGGACCTGATAAATATTGATCACTATGCTTTTCCTTACCTTCTTTACCAGTCTTCTCAATCCATTCCTTATTCTTTTGTATATTCTGACTTCTTGTCCAATGAAACTACAGCTACTGGTATGAATCAGTCAGTGTTTGTCACACACTATGGGCGCAGTAGCAAAGTTCCAGTCACCATGTAAGAGCGTAGATCAAGGGAGGCAGAGCCACAAAGTTTGGTTTATTTGTTATAGGCAAATAGGTGAAAGTACATACCAGCAAACATATCTGTCCACCTTCCACCTATACTCAGACTTCAGTGAGTATAAATAAGCCTGAGAACCACAGGACCGACTGAGTGGGTAATAATTTCTGTTCTTACTACATCTTTATGTGCCTAAAACTTGGCTTCTCCGAGATTTGGTGCAGTTACTTATCTATTTCTATGAAATTAGTGGCCTTTAGTCAAGTTTTATAACATTTGGAATTTATGCCTTCTATGCATTACACAGAAGTGTTTCGATAGTGTAAGTTACAATTTTCTGGTTTGGTCAATTTTCAAATGAACAGCTTCTAAAGGTTTTATTCACCTTGTTGGATACTTGAATATAATTCAGCCGGATGCTAACTTGATAGCCATCTTCATGGACAGTAGCGGAGATGAGCTTTTAAAAAAACATTCGAGAGAATTCACAACCACGCACATAGCACTTGATGTCCTGAGCAACAGTCAAGAAATCCTGAAATGTTAAACTGTAAATTTAATCAAATATTTAATAAACTCAAAAGAAGACAAGAAAAGAAAAACAAAGGAACAAAAGCTAAGTAAAACAGGGCGTAAGTAGCTTAGTAACAGACACAAATCCAGCCACAGCTACGATTCCATTAATTGTAAATGAACAAAATTAATGTTCCCATCAAAGAGCAGAGACTCCCAGACTGGATAAGAAAGCCAGACCCAAATTTATATTCTCTAAAGAGACATACTTTACATCTAATCAATCCACCTGGCTGGATATCATCAGCTGGGTGTCCTGAGGGGCCAGGCCTTGGCAATCAAGGGCCAAGTATCATAGTTGAGCAACCTTCTCTGTTTAAGCAGCTGGAAGAATTTCAACCACACAGGGGTCAGCAAATGCTTTAAGGATCAGACAGAAAATATTTTAGGTTTTGTGGGCTATGTGACCATTGTCACTGCAGCACAAAAGCAGTTATGGACAATAAGTAAATGAACGAGCTTTGGTCCAATAAAACCTGATTTACAGGGCACCTGGGTGGCTCAGTTGGTTAAGCGGCTGCCTTTGGCTTGGGTCATGATCCCACGGTCCTGGGACTGAGCCCCACATTGGTCTTCTTGCTCAGTGGGAAGCCTGCTTCTCCCCCTGCTTGTGCTCTCTCTCTCTCTCTCTCTCTGTGCCAAATAAATAAAATCTTAAAAAATTTTGATTTACAAAACTGGGTGGCAGGCCTGATTTGCCCCACACACCATAGTTTACAGACCCCTGGATTAGGCCAAAGAATGAATAAACCACCTCAAACTTAGTGGCACTAAACAACAACCATTTTATGAAGTTCATGGCTTCCAACAGGGCACAGCAGGGACTGTCTTTGCTCTATTTGTCTGACATCTCAGCTGGGAAAACTCAAATAGCTAGAAGTGGCTGCATGTTTGGAGGCTGGAATGACCTTGGATCTCATCACTCATCTGCCTGGCTCTTGAGCCAAGATGACTCAAGGACTGGGTTCAGCTATGGCTGCAGAGGGGTACACCACCATGTCACCAGTCCATGGGGCTTGGGTTTCTCACGGCAGGGTGGCTGGGCTCCAAGAAGGAGTGTTGGAAGAGAGTCTGCCCAGTAGGAGAGGAATCAGTGTGGCCTCACAAGACCACACCTTGGAAGTCCCACAGCATCACTGCTACCACTCTGTAAGCCTAAATTCCACAAGCCCGCCTACATTTGAGGTAAGAAGACAGTGACTCCACTCTTTGAAGGGAAGACTACCGATGAATTTGTGGCCATTTAAAACAAAAACAAAAACAAAACACTGCTGCCAAAGTAATATTCCTACCTTATAAGTTTGTTATGAGCACTAGGGACAGATGAACACATAGTGAGTGTATTGGGAAATTGCAATTCGTATGATTACTATTGCTGCTAATATAGACTGGATTTAAGTGCACAATTTGGCGAGACTAAACTCTTCTGGGTTTTTTAGCTCTGAACCCCAGAATCTCCATAGCTTGTGGCATCTAAAAGTATGGAATTTTCACAATTTACTATCTTAGGTGCCCAGAAGCAGACTCAGAGGCAAGGCTCGTGTGCAAGTGATTTGCTAAGGCAGTGTTTGCAGGGGAGGACCGTATAGAAGTGTGGAAAGCAGTACAGGAATTGGGAAAGAGCCAAGCAAAGTGCAGTCTCAGATGATGTAAGTGGAGGGGACCTGCAGCCTGTTCCCACGGGACTCTCTGGAGTGGAGATTCCATCCAGAGTTCACCCACCTTTCCCATTCTGGGTTCTGCGATCAAGGCCCGGAATTCAGGGTTGTTCTGAGCATAAGACCTGAGGTGGGCAGAGATATGATCCAACTGTTTTCTCCAGTATCCTAAAGAAAAAGAGAAACCCATCCTTGTGGATAACTCTTCTGAAGCCAAGAAAGAAAAATGTTCCTGTGCAACAAGAATTCTCAGATTATTTTTCTTTGCCAAACTTTGTGATGGTTTTCACTTACTGAACCTCAACTAGGTACAGAATAAGTTCCAGCTTTGCTCCCAGGTTTATTTTTCACACATGACTGATCATAGAAGAGTAGAGAATCTCAAAAGAATGTATTTTGATGGCCACATATGGGGTCTTTTTCTTTTTTCTTTTCAAATTAATCATATTGAGGGGCACCTGGGTGGCTCAGTCAGTTAAGCGTCTGCCTTCGGCTTAGGTCATGATCTCAGGGTCCTGGGATCAAGTCCCTCATCAGGCTCTCTGCTCAGCAAGAAGTCTGCTTCTCCCTCTCTCTCTCTGTCCCCCTGCCCTGTGCTGTCACGCTCTCTCTCTAAAAGTCTTTAAGAATAAATAAATTAACCATATTGAGATATAACTTTCAAGTGTACAGTTCGAGTTTCAGTGAGTGTATATATCCCAAAGAGTATGAAGGACACTTCCATTGCTCCAGAAAGCTCCCTTGTGCCCCTGTGCAGCATGCATAGGGTTGAAAACACATTTGAATTCACACATCAGCACCACTTAACGTTTGGAAGATTTTTGCATGAGTCTGGATTTCTGGTTTCTCAAGTACAGGCAGGAGATGCATTTATAGGAAATGTCCAGAATAGGCAAACCCATCAAAACAGAAAGTAGATTTGTACTTGCCAGGCATCTGGGAGAGGAGATGTGGGGCATGTTTGCAAAATGAATACTGGGTCTACTTTTGGGGCAATTAAAACATTCTCGACAAATAGAGTGGTGATGCTTCTATACTGCTCCTAACGGACTAAATAGCACTGAACTCTACACTTTAAAATGGCTAAAATGGTGAATTTTGTTATGTGAATTTTAGAATGGTAAAAAGAGAAAGATAATGGTAGATAGAGATAATGACACAGGCTAACATTTCTACTGCAATAATAGCCACCTATACATGCTATTTGATTTACAGACTATACAATGGAGCTACAAGTCAAAACATCAGATTACTGGAGCATCTGGATGGCACAGATGGCTCTGGATTTTGGCTCTGGTTATAATCTCAGGGTCCTGGAACTGAGCCCCATGTCAGGCTCCATGCTCAGCGGGCAGTCTGCTCGTGGATTCTCTCTTCCTCCCTCTGCCCCTACCCTTCTCTCTCTCTCTCTCCCTCTCTCTCAAATAAATAAATAAAATCTTTTTTAAAACATTGAAAAAAAGAATAGGGGTACCTGGGTGGCTTATGTGTTAAGTGTCTGCATTCGGCTCAGGTCATGATCCCAGAGTACTAGGATCGAGCCCTGCATCAGGCTTCCTGCTCTGCAGGGAGCCTGTTTCTCCCTCTCCTACTCCCTCTGCTTGTGTTCCCTCTCTCACTGTGTCTCTATCAAATAAATAAATAAAATATTTTTTAAAATTGGAAAAAATAAAAATAAAAATATCAGAATCCTTAAAGTTTAAGAGCTATAATATGAGGGAAATTACCTAAAGAAAAACAATGGAATTTACTCCTTAAGTATAGAAATAAATCTAAAGGAAGAAAAAAGGCAATTTTCTTTCCAAGAGGGAGTTCTTACTGATGAGAAAGTGTACATTTCCCTCACCTCTTCCTGGGCTGATGGCTGTGAGGAGAGGTTTATGGCCGCTCATCTTCTGCCTCTGCTTCTGAGAAGCCATTTCCTGTTCCTTTTTGGCTAGTAGCGTGCCAGATGGGTAGAACAGGCCAGCAGTCTGTGTGCCCACATCCTTCTGAGTCCCAGCATCAGGTCTGGGTAAAGGAACATTTAGAGACTGCCAGGCAGATCGGGGCTATGAGCAAGGCAGAAAACATAAAATATTAGAATATATTTGAATTAATTCTTCATATTACTAATAGGAAAGAATTCTAATCAGAAGTAAAAATATCTCCAAGAAACTAAAAAGAGGTTTTCAGCCCTTGCCTCACCTTCCTTGTTTCTTTCTCTCCTGGCGACTCCCAGCCTGATCCATATAGCCAGCCTCATCTGTTTGGCCATTTACTATCTCAGATTCAGCCAATCAACCGAACTGATATTCTCTGCTTTGCTGCCTGAGGCCTGAAAGAAATCTAATTTATCAGTTCTACAATCCAATAGAATATAGGCTTAACTACTCATCCAACCACTAGTCATCAGTATTTTCTCTGAAATGCTTCTGCATCTGGATGTGGGGTCTTGAGAGGACCATCATGTAAGGTTACGTAGTTTGTGCACTGTACAACTTCACTGCATCTAAAGGGATACAACACACCTGGTGGGCATTATATGTCTGCATATTTATTAGGACAATTTTTCTGGTAGAAGGAAGAAAATGTCTTTCTAACAAAATCAGTATATTACAATCAATTT
This sequence comes from Mustela nigripes, assembly GCF_022355385.1. Taxonomy (NCBI): domain Eukaryota; kingdom Metazoa; phylum Chordata; class Mammalia; order Carnivora; family Mustelidae; genus Mustela; species Mustela nigripes. The sequence goes on along the minus strand of NC_081563.1, from coordinate 97,826,647 downwards.
CCAAAAGATCACAGTGAAGTGTCTTGAGGAAAGAACCCTTTTGTCTCATTAGCTTATGGGACTATTCCATGTGGGCTATTTGCAGTCCCAAGATCTATAAGTCTCAGTCTGGGTTATGAAGGCCAGAACTCCCTAAAAAGGGATGCAAAGTTGCTGAATGCATGGGTATTCTCTCTAATAACTATCATCAATCTTCAAATTCTTCTAATGAAGAACTAAAAAGAAAACTGAAAAGCTTTTATTTAGCTTAGAGAAATTTATAAAAGGATAACACCAAGCTGGTTAGAGATTAAGTCCTTCTGAAGATAATCTTATAAGATATTCCTTAAATTGTACACTATTGTTATAAATGGCAAAAGTAATTTCATATATCTGCTGAAAGTTTTCTAAAATATAAAAGAGCAGGAGTAAAGTTCCTGGTATGCTACATGAAATTCATGGCAAGTATGTCTGACTCAGAGTGCCTGGGCGGCTCAGTCAGTTAAGTGTCTGCAGTACACTCAGGTCATAATATCAGGGTCCTGGGACTAAGCTCAGTGTTGGACAACCTGTTCAGTGGGGAGTCTGCTTCTCCCTCTGCCCTTCCCCCTGCCAACCCACCACTTGTGCTTCTCTTTCTCTGTCTCAAACAAATAAATAAAATCTTAAAAATAAAATGCATTTTAAATCCACTTCTCCTTCATGCTATTGTATTGATTTACATTATTTATATTAGTAGTTTTGCAAATGCAATTAAACCTCAATCTTCTACAAATAAATCTTTGAATTCTGAAATCACTCCAGTGTTTAAAACCTAAACTGATCGAATTTACACATCTAGTTGAAAATCCAAAGTAAAGGTCTACATATTTTGGCTCTTCTTCCCCAGGTTCATCCACAAGGTAGAGGAAAAAATTCAGAACCTTAAGCTTGTCCCCCAGTACCAGTGCTTCCTACAGTGGAGGTCTCTCACCTGAGGAAAAGGGCCAAGTCCTCCAGTGGCTAGGGCCAGGCTGTTGTCCAGGTTAAGTCTTGCCAAGGACGTCACATAAATACCACAGGAACCACAGAATTGGGCAGATCGGTGATTGCTGGCCCCACATTTGGGGCAAACAGAGTAGAAAACAGAGATGCCTGGCTAGAGGACAGAAAATATTTCCACACTTTGATAAATATTAGAGTCCTAATTTTTCCGCATAAATTATTGTCATACCATACAATCCCAAGCCATCAAAATAACATATGCCTATACCTCTGACTCTGAAAGTCCACCTTCTAGAACTTATCCTACAGATGGGCAAGTACACAAAGAAGTTTATTTAAGATCATTCCCTGCAGGATTGTGGTTTTAGACAAAGTAACTAGAAACAATCTAAATGTCTGGCAAGAGGGGATGGCCTAAATGTATCATGGTACATGCAGATGGTGGTCTATTATGAAGCCACTGAAAAGAATGAGGTTACTAATGAGGCACATTGCTAGCTGAAAGGAACAGAATTAGTGTCTGTATGAAACTACTAGTTTACTTATTAATGCACTGAATGGCTCAAAGAACACTCACACACTAGGTAACTCTGGCTTCTGGGGATAGGTTCTGTGGGCCCAGGATGAGAAGGGAGATTAACTCTTTACAGGAAATTTGCTCTATTGTTTATGTGCAATACTTATTCAAAAAAATGACTTTGAGTGTTTCATTAAAAAGGTAAGGGGCGGGCGCCTGGGTGGCTCAGTGGGTTAAAACCTCTGCCTTTGGCTCAGGTCATGATCCCTGGGTCCTGGGATGGAACCCCACATCAGACTCTGCTCAGCAGGGAGCCTGCTTCCCCCTTTCTCTCTGCCTGCCTCTCTGCCTATTTGAGATCTCTGTCAAATAAATAAATAAAATCTTTAAAAAAAAAAAAAGGGAAGGGGCACCTGGGTGGCTCAGTGGGTTAAGCGTCTGGCTCTTTGTTTCAGGTCATGATCTTGGGGTCTTGGGATTGAACTCCATGTCAGATTCCACACTCAATGGGGAGTCTGCTTGAAGATTCTCCCTCTGCCCTCCCCCCACTTGAATGAGCGCTCTCTCTCTCTTTTACTAAAATAAGTTTAAAAATATTTTTTAGAAAAGGTAAGTAGATAATTCATAAAAGAAGAAATACCAAGAGTCAGTAAATAATCGAAAGAGTTTAACCTCAAAGAAATGCAAGGCAAAACAGCAACAACAGAGCTTTCTTAATTCTAGAGAATTAATTATCTCTGTCTCCAGATTCTTACCTAAATAGGTGCTAGTACTCAAATCCCAAGAAGTGATTTCTGCAAGGGAGATGGGGGGAGCCTGGCTCTCTCTAGAGAGGTGAGGCCTCGGCACCAAGAAGCTCAGATTTAAAATACCCACCTTGGCTCCACACCAGTCACAGAAGCAAGCTTCCCTGCGATTCCTGCGACCACACTTGGAGCAGGAAATGGTCTCCCCTTTCTGAGTGGGCGGAGAAGGGGGTTTCTCTCCACCATGCATGTGCTGGGGAATACAATGGCATTTATCAATAGATCAATACTATATTCTGCAATCTCCCTCTGAATCCAGCCCCAAATTAATGCAAGCCTTGGAATAAGGTATTTTTGCCCCAGAGAGTAAAACTGTGATGAACTTCACCAATTAATAAATTCGTACAAGGAAGACACATTCCGCAAGTTGATAAAACTGGTTCCTCACACATCTTGATATTCCTCAGTATCTTCAATACTGAAGGTAGCAAGCCTACCACTGATTTACCATAACGATATTTATAAGCAAGAATGTAGGCAGAATGTCACAATTGAGGTTTCTCTTCTTTCCTTTAGGGTTCTGGTTTTTGTCTGGAAATGTGAATTTATTTTCCACCCCTGACACATGAAAAGAATTATTGTGGCACCTACTGTGCAGGCATGTAGTGCTGAGCACAGTCCCTCTAACCTCACATCAAACCACAGGACAGACCTGTGAGGCAGGTGCCATTGTCACCTGTTTTACAGAGATTGGAAACTGAGGCACAGAGAAGGCGAGACCTACAATTTGACCCCAGGCCATCTGATTATATCTATGACCTCATGCAACCTCTTCAATGCAAGAGCCTTTCCACAGGTCTGTAGGCGGTGTTCAGATGGCTCAGGGCAACTAAGTATGGAGGGATGCTTAGCACAGGGTCACGCTCCATATGTCAGCTTCCCTTCTTTCTCTTGCTTTCCACTAGACCCTGATTTTTTTTTTTTAAGACTTTATTTATTTGAATTAAAAAAAAAATTTTTTTTTAAATTTATTTGACAGAGATCACAAGTAGGCAGAGAGGCAGGCAGAGAGAGGAAGGAAGGCAGGCTCCCTGCTGAGCAGAGAGCCCGATACGGGGCTCGATCCCAGGACCCTGAGATCATGACCTGATCTGAAAGCAGAGGCTTCAACCCACTGAGCCACCCAGGTGCCCCAAGACTTTATTTATTTGAAAGAGAGAGTGAGAGAGAACATGAGGGGGAGAAGGTCAGAGGGAGAAGCAGACTCCCCATGGAACTGGGAGCCTGATGCAGGACTCAATCCCTGGACCCCAGGATCATGACCTGAGCCAAAGGCAGTTGCTTAACCAACTGAGCCACCCAGGCGCCCATAGACCCTGATTTCTTTAGGAGAAAGGACTACACTTCACATTGTTCCCCCACTAACACAGTACCTTGTACCTTGGCATATTAGAGTCATGCAAATAGTTACGGAATTAATCAATGAATCAATGCTATAAGTGAGAAATGCCACATATCCCACATACAATATTAAGAACATGCACACTAGGGAAGACATTTTCAAAGGACCATTTTTTCCTCCAGAACTGATATTTTAGTCAACTTTATTTGCTTAGCTATATCCTGTTTCACTTTATGGGCAGTTTCATTATTCTAAAACAGACATCTATCCAGAAAGACAGAACGAAGATCTATGTTTGTAAATACTTATCCCTTACCCCATTTCTGTGAAAGAGTGAGACTCTTTGGGACAAATCAAGAGAGAAATGCTTTGCACCCTTTTGCTTCAGACTTAAATTTCAAATATATCCTCCTGCTACAATAGGGTTTTGATATAAAACTTGCTGACCTGGGTTTCTAAATAGAAAGTCTTCAGCTCTTTTATTTAAATGCATCTACTATTCAGGGCACCTGGGTGGCTCAGTTGGTTAAGCATCCAACTCTTGATTTTGGATGAGGTCGTGATCCCACTGCTGTGAGACAGACTGAGCCCTGCATCCGGCTATGCACTCAGAGCATTCTTGAGATTCTTTCCCCCTTTTTTCTCCTTCCCCCTCCACTCCTCCTCCTCCCCCCCCCCCCCGCTCCCTACCCCCATTTGTGCACACTAGCCCAAACTAAAAAAAAAAAAGGAATCTTAAAAAAAAAATGAATGCCTCTATTGTTCAAGTGAATTTTTTAAAATATAACATTGCTTTACAGAAAGAAAAGGTATTTTATTCCATTCATATTAATGCCATTAAACAAAGAAAAGACATAAGCTATCAGACTGACTACACACTGTTACTTCTTTGGCACTTCAATGGTATATACTCTTATTGTGACATCCAAACTATGATATACCATTCAAAGAGAAATCAAATATGGAAAACAAATTCAATTTTGTAATTGTTCCTGAAACAGTTTTGCTGATAGGTGAGACCCAGAAACCACTACGTCCCTGACAGGTAATAACATCAATTTCAATTGCATGTACTCCTATTCCTTCACTATAAATACTCAGAATAGACTGGTAGAAAATCCAGAAGTGGGTACCCACATGTTCTTGATTTCAAAAAACAGCATGGCATAGTCAGCGTAGATATACATGACCATGAATGAAATACAAGGGGGTCTACTTCTCCACTAGCTGCCATCAGCCTTCCAGGCAAAGTTATCAAAGGAAATTGTAAGAAATTGCTGATTTTAGGAGCACCTGGGTGGCTCAGTGGGTTAAAGCCTCTGCCTTTGGCTCAGGTCATGATCTCAGGGTCCTGGGATCGAGTCTCGCATTGGGCTCTCCACTTGTTAGGGAGCCTGCTTTCTCCTCTCTCTCTGCCTGCCTCTCTGCCTACTTGTAATCTCTCTGTCAAACAAAATAAATAAAATCTTAAAAAAAAAAAAAGAAATTGCTGATTTTATTGAATCCCCCTGGAGTTAAGACTTTGAAAACAGTTTTGTATTGGTGAATATATAAAGTCCTCTCCATATTTAGAAATGTTGCCTTCTGTGTCTCTCTCCAACATCCTACTTCTTTCCTCCTCTGCAGATTATATTTCTTCATTATTGAAGATTTTATTTGACAGAGAGAGAGAGAGAAAGAGACAGATAGTGAGAGAGAACAGGAGTGGGGAGGAGAAGGAGAAGCAGGCTCCCTGTTGAGCAGAGAGCCTGATATGGGGCTCAATCCCAGACCCCTGGGATCATGACCCGAGCTGAAGGCAGACGCTTAACCGACTGAGACACCCAGGCACCCCTCTTCATTATTATTGACACTGGACTTTGAGCACCCACCAAACAGAGGCCTGGCCCATGCTGTCAACTTACCTCCTGAGATGAAGGCAGGGCCCCCTCACAGGTGACACAGTATTTCAGGTGAGCTGGATTCCCTGTGCCACAGGTGCAGCAGACTACTTTCTCCTTGAAAACAAGGAACCAGAAACACATTTTTCTCTGAGCAAACAACTGTGCAAAGAAATCATCAAGCAGTCATTTCAATCAGTCAGATATGGACTTTATTTTAGCACCAAGACCCTGAAATTGGATTGGTTTAGGAATGATTATAACACAGTGTTAGACAAATGAAAATCGTTTTAAAAGAAACAACCCAAAATGAACAAACAAACTGAAAACAGGTATTCATTTGGCCTCGGGAAGGCAAATAAAGAATTTTGCACTGATTATGTATGAGTTTTTTACTTTCTTTTTTTTTCCCCAGCGGGAAATATGATGGTAGGCTCTCCATCTCATGGCTTGAGCAATAAACAGAAAAGCCCAGGACTAGCAAAAAGTTACCTGTGTGTTTACAAGTCATCTTGTAAACTGCCTATAAGACTTCATGCTAATGAATTTAGGTTTGCTCTGTAGTTTCTTAGTCAGAAATGCAAAAATGAGAAGACTGTCTTAGAAAATAAATGGTGAGTACAACTTTCCAAGTTAGGAAACTAAGGATAAGTAGCAATACAGAGAGGAAGGAAGGCAGGAAGAAGGAAGGAAGGAAGGAAGGAGTGTTAAAGTACTCCAACTAGAGATGAGCTATTAAAGGTTTGCTAACACCTGTTCAGTCATTGGACCTTCCTGCACTATCAGGATACTAGCCCTTCATTTATCAACGACTGGTGACACTCAAATATTCCTTTTTCCTCCAGTGCCTACATTTTCCAGGTGTCCTGAAACTGACAGTGTGTTCTGAAGCTGTAGAGGCAACGACAACAATCAAAAGAAAGTCCAACTCCCAGGACTGTAGTTCCAATGCCACTAGGTAGGCTATGAAGTCCCTGGTCTTTCCAAGGCTGATTAATTTCACTCTAGTTCTTGCAACTCAAAGAACTCCTAAAGTGCAAATGGCCAACTGACTGATATTGAAAATGGCAGAGAATCACAGACTTGCTCCTAGTGGATCCTGACACTCGCTGGTTCAGCATTCTTCAAAGTTGCGTAGTCTCTGTAGCATAATCTGTGATTGCCAGAGCCTTTCTGTGAGATTTAGGGTTGTGGTCTTCCTGGAGACTCAGAAAAGTTTTGGTGACTCTCAGATACTCATTGAGAGTGAATCAAATTCCCTGTCCCTATGTTAAAGAAATACCGAGATCAAACAAAAATAATAAAAGCTGGGACGCCTGGGTGGCTCAGTTGGTTGGACGACTGCCTTCGGCTCAGGTCATGATCCTGGAGTCCCGGGATCGAGTCCCGCATCGGACTCCCAGCTCCATGGGGAGTCTGCTTCTCTCTCTGACCTTCTCCTCGTTCATGCTCTCTCTCACTGTCTCTCTCTCAAGTAAATAAATAAAATCGTTATTAAAAAATAAATAAATAAAAGCTGTTTGCTTCAGGAAATATTCTGGAAAGACTGAAAACCAATAAGGCTGCTTACTTATTTAGTCCAACAGCTTACTTCAGGATCCTCACACTGGCAGGTCCCACAATCCAAAATTAATATACTCCCACATCATTAACAGTTCTGTTTGTGTGTGTGTGTGCATGTGTGCGCACGCACATGTGCGTGCATACATGTGTAGTGAAAACACCTAAAATCTACTCTCAGCAAATTTCCACCATACAAAGATGGATATGTTAATTAGCTTGAATATAGTAATCATTTCACTATGTACATATATATTAAAACATCATCACCTTAAATATATAAAATTTTTATTTATTTATTTTGAGAGAGAGAGCAAGTGGGGGTGGGGGCAAGGAGAGAGAGGGAATCTTAAGGAGACTCCACACCCAGCACACAACCTGAAGCGGGGTTCAATCTCACAACCCTGAGATCATGACCTGATCCAAAATCAAGAGTCAGATGCTTAACCGACTGAGCCACACAGTGGCTAAAATTTTTAACTTAAAGAAATTATTAAAATTTTATTTAAATATTTAAAATTTTTATTTAAATAAACTATTTTTAAAACTAGCATATCATAACTTAGCCTGACCCAAACTAACTCGACCCTCAAGCCTGCCTTGCAAAACTCCCTTTTAAATTTTTTTTAACTAATAAACTTCATTTTTTTGGAGTGGTATAAGGTTTATATCAAAACTGAGCAGAAATTACAGGGAGTTCCCATATACTTACTTCCTGTTCCCACGCACATACAACCTCCCCCACTGCTGATACCCCACACCAGGATGGTACACTCGGTACAACCAGTGAACCCACAGAGACACATCATTATCACCCAAAGTCCATAACTGACCTTAGGGTTCATGCTTGTCAAACTCCCTTTTAAAAAAATCACCCAAGGGGCACCTGGGTGGCTCAGTGGTTTGGGCTGCTGCCTTCGGCTCAGGTCATGATCTCAGGGTCCTGGGATCGAGCCCCGCATCGGGCTCTCTGCTCCGCAGGAAGCCTGCTTCCCTCTCTCTCTCTCTCTCTCTGCCTGCCTCTCTGCCTACTTGTGATCTCTGTCTGTCAAATAAATAAATAAAATCTTTAAAAAAAAAAAAATCACCCAAGTGTAGTACTAAAACCCTAAAAACACCCTCCCCTGCCTTCTCTCTTCTGAGATAATCAACACAGTCAAAGTGGCAGTCTACCTTCCTCTTTTAGGTCCAGTAAATAGTCTTCCTGGTCAACAGGTCTCTCTAATGGTTCTGTTGGTGACTTTCTGACACCATTTCATGGCTCACTTCCTTGAAGAGCAGTGACCATGGCCCACAGATAGAAATGATTTTAGATCATAATCACTGTACTCAAAGATGTCCATAGGGATGACTTGAGATTGAGGCCATTATCAGACTACCTTAAAGAAGATGCTAAACATCTGTGATGAGGACATTTTTTTTAAAAAGTCATTACCCTTCAGTGCCTGGGTGGCTCAGGCTGTTGAGCATCTGCCTTTGGCTCAAGTTGTGATCCCAGGATCCTGGGATTGAGCCCCCTGTCTGGCTTTCTGCTCAGCAGGGAGTTTGCTTCTCCCTCTGCCCCCACCCTCTCATGCTCTCTCTCTCTCTCTCTCAGATAAATAAAATCTTTTTTAAAAAGTCAATACCCTCATATGCTACCTCACCCAGAGCATTTGCAATGTCTAGTTCAATGGTTCTATGCAATTTAGCGGACCCAACTTAGTTATTGGGGTAACATTTTTCCTTACAAAGTAGTTGGGAGATGAGAACAATTTTCTAATCTCCCAAATGATGAGCTCTGACAAAATGAAGTGAGGAAAAATGTAGTAGGGCATTTCAAAGCTCACTTCCAAGTGAATTTTGTATGTTATCAAGCTAAAGTTCTGCTTGATGCAGAGCTGTGGTTACACTAGCTTTAGCCCCAAATCATTGTGTGAGAGGCGGGGGTCTCATAAGGAGGTAATTACCCCAGTCACGTGAATCATCAGATCTTTTTCAGTAATGACTTAAAGAGGGTCCCAGCCCTAAGTTAACTGTATGCATTTTGCCCAAATCTATGTTCAAGGAATACATCTCTATGTATCTCTCAGTAATTATAGATCCTATTGGCAGGTTCTTGGGTAGCATGCCTTCCCAAAAATTAGAGTAGATTTTGTTTAGATACAAGTTTATCAATTGTTCACCAACTCCACCAGCTGAAGACATTTAATGACTTACATGTCACTTTCTATGTATTTTATTCATGTTCTTACAGAATCACATTTCATTACCTTCAAGCGGAGGCTGGCCTGTGGCTGCAGCTGTAGGGTAAGAGAGGCCTCACACACCACACAGATGGGAGTGTTCATGGGCACCATGTTTCCGCACTCTGCACATAAGCCCATCTGCACAAAGAAAGAGATTTGTCTTGGGATGCAAAAACTGAAGGTGTAAGTAGATCTTCAAATATAAAATTTAATTTGCTTTTGGGGGGCACCTGGGTGACTCAGTCAGTTAAGCATCTGCTTTCGGCTCAAGTCATGATCCCAGAGTCCTGGCATCGAGTCTGCCATCAGGCTCCCCAGTGAGCCAGGAGTCTGCTTCTCTCTCTCCCTCGGACCCTCCCCCTGTTTGTGCTCTTGTCTCTCTCTCTCTCTCTCCCTCCCTCTCTCTCTCAAATAAATAAAATCTTAAAAAAAAAAAAAAGATTCAATTAGCTTTGTAAAAAAAAAAAAAACTTTAAAAATAATTACCTATTCTTATTTTTGTGTATTGTAAGAATATGTTTATTTTGGAAAACAGACATATAAAAAAAAGAAAAAATATCTTATAGCACAATGGAGTAAGGAAACCCACAACTCCTCTCTCCGAAAAACAATTATAAAGTTGGATGAAACTGTCATTTCAGATTCAAAAAACCATTCCAGATTCTGAAACTCACTAAAGGTACACAGCAAACTGAAAAGTGGTGAATTGCAGATAAGAACACAAGTCTAGGGGCGCCTGAGTGGCTCAGTGGGTTAAGCCGCTGCCTTCGGCTCAGGTCATGATCTCAGGGTCCTGGGATCGAGTCCCGTATCGGGCTCTCTGCTTGGCAGGGAGCCTGCTTCTGTCTCTGTCTGCCTGCCTCTCTGCCTACTTGTGATCTCTCTCTGTCAAATAAATAAATAAAATCTATTAAAAAAAAAAAAAAAGAACACGAATCTATGTGGTTCCTGCTTGAGAATGTTCCCATCCTCTTTCAGCTCTCTCAGTGTGAGAGCTTCACTGGGGCAGGACAGGCTGTGAAAACCAGTAGCTTCATAGCTGCTGCTGGGGAGGGCTCCCTTGATTTGGAGCACTGTTAAGATGACAATCTCAGTGGCCAGCAAACAGAGAGGGCCAGTGGCTCTATAATTATGCCTGAAATCATTGTCCTGTTTGAGGCAACTAGCCAGGGATTTAACACAAAGTTCCAGGAGGTAAGTCAAATATAGGGAGCTTGATAAGCTCCTCACATAGCTCCCCACATATCTTTAGTTGACTGGAAGATATGCACATGTATAGCATAAACCACAGTGGGCGTAAGCCACTCACACACCTCTGGCTGATGGAGGCTACACATGGAGATGCAAAGGAGTTCAGTATAAAGTAAAAGCTGAGGCAGACTTGAAAATAGCCTGAAGCTTGAACATTCAGTCCAGCCCCACAGATCCATTAGCAGAGAGTGGAAGCCTTACTGGACCAAGGTATTTGGGTACAACTTCTGGCCAATCTTCATTTGAGCACTAAGCTATGCAGACCCAGGGAGTCCCCAGACTTAAAAATAAAAACAAGAACATAATAATATATTATAGGTTAATAAAAAAATAAAAAATTATATATTAAAAAAAAAACAAGAACAAAAAACCTGTTATCAGTGGCCACACATTTCAGGGGAGACAAACATAAGAAAAAAATTAATCCCAGTAATTAACAATAAAAACAGCAGAAAAAAAAAAGAAAAAGAAAAACAACACTATGAAAAAAAGTCAAAATCTAGAGTTGTTACAACATATCATCTAACATGTCCAGAATCGGGGCACCTGGGTGGCTCAGTGGGGTAAGCCTCTGCCTTCAGCTCAGGTCATGATCTCAAAAGTCCTGAGATTGAGCCCCACATTGGGCTCTCTGCTCCATAGGGAGCCTGCTTCCCCCTTCCCCTGTGCCTATCTCTCTGCCTACTTGTGATCTCTACCATCAAATAAATAAATAAAATCTTTTAAAAAACGTGTCTAGAATCAAAGAAAAAAAATTATGAAGCATATGAAAAACAAGAAAGTGTGACCTATACTCAGGGAGAAAAAAAACAGTTGATAGATATAGTATCCCCAAATGTTGGATTTACAAAGATTTTAAAACAGCTATTATAAAAATGTCCAAAGAACTCAAGGAAACCATGTTTGTTTGTTTGTTTGTTTGTTTGTTTGTTTTTAAAATATTTTATTTATTTAATTGTCGGAGAGAGAGTGAGAAAGAGCATGAGTATGGGGAGAGGCAGGCAGAGCAGGCAGAGGGAGAAGCAGGCTCCCTGCTGAGCAAGGAGCCTGATGTGGGACTCGATCCTGGGACCTGGGATCATGACCTGAGCTGAAGGCAGCCGATTAACCAACTGAGCCATCCAGGCATCCCTCAAGGAAACCATGTTTAAAAGATAAAGAAAGTATTATGGTGATCCAAAAAATAAGGACTCTCAATAAAGACACAGAAATTATTTTTTTAAAAGAACCATACAAAAACCTGGAGTTTATTATGGTTTTTAAAGATTTTATATATTTACTTGACAGAGAGACAGAGAGAGAGAGAGCATGCGCACAAGCACAAGCTGGGGGGGGCAGCAGGCAGAGGGAGAAGCAGGCTCCTGGCTGAGCAAGGAGCCCAATGCAGGGCTCGATCCCAGGACTCTAGAACCATGACTTGAGTGGAAGGCAGATGCTTAATTGACTGAGCAGCCCAAGTGCCCCAAAATTAAGATGAAAATTAAATTTTTAAAATTAAAATAACTGAAATGGGGGAAAAAAATTTCCCAGAGGGACTCAATAGCAGATCAGAGATGACAGAAGAAAGAATTAGTGAACATGAATATGTCCAATAGAAATGTTCCAATCTGAAGAACAGAGAGAAAAAGGATGGAAGAAAATAAACAAACCATCAAACACCTGTGGGACAACATAAAACATAACAACATACATGTAACAGGAATCCTAGAAGGAAAGGAGAGGGAAGAAAAGGCAAAAAAAGAATGTGAGGAAATAATAGCCAGAAACTTAAGAAAAACATGAATCCATAGCTCCAAGAAAATCAATTCCAAGAAAGAGAAACAGAAAGAGATCCACACTTAGTCATACTAATAATCAAATTATTGAATGTCAGAGACAGAGAAAAGTCTTAAAAGTAGCAAGAGAAAAAATTACCTATCACCTACATCAAAAACCATGCAGGTCAGAGGTAGGGGAATAATGTATTCAAAGGACTGAAATTTAAAATAACTGTCAAACAAGGGGCACCTGGGTGGCTCAGCTGGTTAAATATCCAACTCTTGGTTTTGGCTCAGGGTTGGAAGATAAGAGTCCCACATCAGGTGTCCATGCTCAGCAGGGAGTCTACTTGAGATTCTCCCTCTCCCTCTGCCCCTCCCTCCCCTCTCTCTCAAATAAATAAGTAAATCCTTTCAATCAAGAATTCTACATCCAGTAAAACTATCCTTCAGAAGAGAATGCAAAATAAATATTTTCAATAAACAAAGAGAGAGAGAAATGGCAAGCAGATGTGCCTTTAGTAAAGGAAGTCCACCAGGCTGAAAATAAGTGACACTAGATGATAACCTGAGTTGACAGGAAAGAAATGAAAAAATTAGAGACCAGATTTAATAAATATGTGAGTAAATATAAATGAGTACATAAACATTTTTTCTCATCTTTAAATGACATAAGATCATGTAACACTGCATTTTCAGTTTATAACATATATAGTTGTGATATATATATAATATATATTACAGAAAAGATAAATAAATGGGGAGGAAAAGGAGTATGGCTGTTGACCATTGGGTAGCAGAGAAGTTTAACTGGGGTGACGCAGACTTGAACTGGCAAGCAAAAAGCAAACAATTGGGTCCAGTGAAACCTGTTTGGAAATCTCCTTCTGGGGAGCCATGTGCAGGCATGCTGTTAAAACTGGCTGGCAAACAACTGGGCTCCTGCAGGTTAGTTGAGCACCATCAAAGCACAAAGAGACGAAAGCGTATCAGAACCAGGAAGAAAACCCAAGCCCGTTATCCTGCAGTGTCCCTCCAGCAGCAAGGTTTCTCTACTAACAAAAATTAACATCTAGCTAGCTGGCACAGTTTAAAGGGTCCAGCTCGAAGACCCATGAGACAGGGCAATGAAGGGTGGATCTGGAGCTAAGGTGCACTTCTTCATCTGTCTAACAAGACTCCGAGTGTTTGGGGTCTAGGATCCTACGAGTAGGCTCCACCCCTTTGAATCCCAGAAATCCAGCTGAGAGCAGGACACAATAAGTAGCAAATAAAGAGTTTAAATTACAAATCTGTTTATATATATATTTTTTATTTTTAAAAAGATTTTATTTATTTATTTGACAGAGAGAGATCACAAGTAGGCAGAGAGGTAGACAGAGAGATAGAGAGAGAGAAGCAGGCTCCCCGCTGAGCAGAGAGCCTGAAGTGGGACTCGATCCCAGGACCCTGGGACCATGACCTGAGCCGAAGGCAGAGGCTTAACCCACTGAACCACCCAGGCATCCCTAAATCTGTTTATATATTATAGCATATTAACAAATATTATTTTGGGGACAGTATAGATGTTTCAAACTTTGTCATTTAAAATATTCATATTTTAAAGCAAGGGCACCTAGGTGGCTCAGTTGGTTAAAGTCTGCCTTTGGTTCAAGTCATGATCCCAGGGTCCTAGGATCAAGCTGAGCAGGGAGTCTGCTTCTCCCTCTATGCCTGCTGCTCCCCCTGCTTGTGCTCTCTTGGTCAAATAAATAAATAAAATCTTTAAAAAATAAATAAAATATTGGGGTGCCTGGGTGGCTCAGTGGGTTAAGCCTCTGCCTTTAACTCAGGTCATAATCTCAGGGTCCTGGGATTGAGCCCCATATCGGGCTCTCTGCTCAGTGGGAAGCCTGCTTCCCCCTCTCTCTGCCTGCCTCTCTGCCTACTTGTCATGTCTCTCTTTGTCAAATAAGTAAATAAAATCTTTAAAAATAAATAAATAGCTCTCTGCTCAGCAGGGAGCCTGCTTCCTCCTCTCTCTCTGCCTGCCTCTCTGCCTGTTTGTGATCTCTGTCTGTCAAATAAATAAATAAAATCTTAAACAAAAAATTAAATAAATAATAAAATATGTATAATCTTTGATGACCTTTCCTCCCTAAAGGAACAAAGAAAGTTCTGAAAATCTGTTTTCCAGGGCACCTGGGTTGCACAGTTGGTTGAGCAACTGACTCTTGGTTTCAACTTGTGTTGTGATCTCAGGTTTCTGGGATCAAGCCCCACATCGGGCTCTGTGCTCAGCAGAGTCTATTTAGGATTCTTTCTCTCTCTCTCTCCCTGGTCCCATCCCCTGCTCACATTATCTCTCTCTCTAAAATAATAAATAAAGTCTTTGAAAATCTGTTCTCAGGCAAGTAAAACATATCTTTGACACTGTACCAACGAATGAATATAAGCAGGGAAAATCCAAACTGCTGAGACCTGTTCATGTTTTATTTGCTGTATTATCTTCTTTATGAAGTTCAAGGTATTTTATAGTAAATTAAATTAACTTCTACAACAATCTTGAGCAATATATTGGAATAAATTGTAAAAAAGATATCTATTTAGATTCTCACCTTTTGCTTGAAGATATAACTCAATTCTAGAACTCTAGACTTAAACTCACTGGATTAGTGGCTTTTTTTTTAGTGACTACCTTTTTAAAGATGGTTATCTTTCAGTCAACATCATAGATCCTTTTATTTCATTTTGCAAACCCTACTCCAAAAAACTCCCCAAGTTTCAAATGCACAAAAGATAACACATTTTGGCAAAGGTTTTGATTTTTAGTAAGTTGAGTATCTTTTCTAACTACAAACTCTTTAGTAGGCTAGTACCAATTATTATCTATACTTAACAGCCAAAATTTTTTAATTGATCCATCTATGGGTTATACCAAGAGCATCTTTGGACAGAATGATGTATCTTAAGGATACAAAGACTTGTAATTAGTACTTCTCTCCATTTATTTCTAGAAAAGAAATATTACGGTACACAGGTTATAAACTGAATATCAGGGGCGCCTGGGTGGCTCAGTGGGTTAAAGCCTCTGCCTTCGGCTCAGGTCATGATCCCAGGGTTCTGGGATCAAGCCCCGCATCGGGCTCTCTGCTCATCGGGGAGCCTGCTTCCTCCTCTCTCTCTCTGCCTGCCTCTCCGCCTACTTGTGATTTCTGTCTGTCAAATAAATGAATAAAATCTTTAAAAAAAAAATAAAAAATAAATAAATAAACTGAATATCATGCAAGTAGGACATAGATATTTATCCATGCACATATCACTGAAACAGTAAAATTTCAGTATCCTTTTCAGCCTGTGCTTTTTTAAGGCCACTGAAAGAAATGGCATCACAAACAAGGTTTTCCATTCTAAAGTAAGAGACTGGACAATAAGATTAATCTGCCAGTAATTTTTTCAACAAGTATTTGTGTTTGGGGATCATGAATGCCAGGTACTATGCTACTGTGGCTACTAAAAATCAGATAAACCAATGAAAGAAGTTTTTGAAGATTCTGCTGCTCACCTGAGCTCCTTCTGGGGGTGGGAGACGACAGCCAAATATGGGTGGGACAGGAGAGCCACATTCTTGACAGAAGCGAGCAAAGGGGTCAGATGGGCGGGGGGCCAGGCAGTGGGCACATCTGTAATAAAATAGGTTCCTCATTGGCCATGTTCTGATGGGTTCACATTAAGAAGTTAGACGAAAATCTCCAAGTGTTCAAACATTTTAGAAAAACAAAAACAGGAGTGCCTGGGTGGCTCAGTGGGTTAAGGCGTCTGCTTTGGCTCAAGTCATGATCCCAGGATCCTGGGATCAAGCCCCGCATTAGGCTCTCTGCTCCACCGGGAGCCTGCTTCCCCTGCGCGCTCTCTCTCTCTGCCTACCTGTGATCTCTGTCAAATAAATAAATTATTAAAAAAAAAAAACGAAAACAAAAACAAAGAGCAGATCACTCTCAAAGTCTACGGAACAAGGTCAAGACAGGGGATGCTTCTCCGGTCATTCTATTACAAAGTGGCCTTCCACCTGGACCCACTGGTACCCTTCACTTGGTCTGGCTTACCTTACTTCCTGACTGTGGCAGAAGTTTATCAGCAGCCTTGATCCCACTTCTGAGTCATCCTATCACATTGGATTTGGCATGTGTGACAGTGAGCCTCGAGAATTCCAGCAAAGTCTACATTAAGTGCAATTTTCTGACTTCCCACCTGACCTCTGAGCTCAGCCTAAGTGACAGGTCTTGCCTGGCATGCTGGAAAACCACTCCTTGACCAAAGAAGATATACAAATGGCCAAGAAACATGTGAAAAACATTCTCAAGATCACTTGTCATTAGGAATGCAAAGCAAAAACCCCAATGAAAATCCATTTATATCTATTAGGATGACTATTAGAAAAACAGAAAATAGTAAGTATTGGTGGAGAAAGTGACTCCCTTGTGCATTTCTGGTGGAAGATAAAATGAGGCAGCTGTTGTGGGAAACAGTTTGGCAGTTCCTCAAAGTGTTGGACAAGAATTACCATAAAATCAAAATTCCAGTCCTAGGTAAATACTCCAAAGAACTGAAATCAGGGTCTCAGATACTTGGACACCAGTGTTCACAGCAGCGTTATTTACAATAGTTAAATATGGTAACAACTCAAGTGTCCATCACCAGACGAGCAGAGAAACAAATGGTGGTGTATACATAATGGAATATTTTTCATCTTTAATATGGAATGAGATTCTGATACATACTACAACATGGGAACTTTGAAAATGTTATGCTAAGTGAAATAAGTCAAACACAAAAGGACAAATACTGTCTGATTCTACTATATAAAGAAACTAGAACAGGCAAATTCATACAAACAGAAAGGAGAACAGAGGTCACCAAGGGCTGCAAGGATTAGGTAAAGGAGTTGTTGTTTAATGGGAACTGAGTTCCATTTGGAATGACAAAAAAATTCTGGAAATGGATGGCTGGTGATGGTTGCACAACACTGTGGATGTACTTAATGCTAGAGAACTGTACACTTAAAAATTGTTAAAATGGTAGATTTTATTTATTTACCACAATAAAAGTATAAAGGGCCTCAAAAATAATTATTATATCAAATAAAAGTAATAATGTAATAATGTATATGTATAATATGTTTAAATATAATAATGTATTATGGGGTTCATAGTATTTGTAGATGTGAAATGAGTGACCACAATGGCACTAAGGCTACTGTTACTGAGCTCCTAGAAGTATAGGATATAAGGTTCTTGTGCTTTATACAAGGTGGCATAATCCTATTTGAGGATAGGCTATGATGAGTCAAATATGTTTTAGAAACCCTGAAGCAACCACCAAAAACAAAGTTACAGCTAATAAGCTAACAAAGCATATAAAATAAAATGGAATCATGAAACGTACCCAATTAATCCAACAGATGGCAGAAAAAAAGAAAAGGCAACAAAGAACAGATAAGATGAATAGAAAACAAAAAGCATGATGGTTGATTTAAATTCAAACATATCAATCATCAGAATATATCTCTTAACACCCCCAATTAAAATGTTTTTAAAGCAACTAGATGCTGTTTAAAACAAAAACAAAAACAAAAACAAACTTAAAGAGGGACGCCTGGGTGGCTCAGTTGGTTAAGCAGCTGCCTTCGGCTCAGGTCATGATCCCAGCGTCCTGGGAGGGAGTACCGCTTCGGGCTCCTTGCTTGACAAGGAGCCTGCTTCTCCCTCTTCCTCTGCCTACTACTCTGTCTGCCTGTGCGCTCACACTCGCTCTCTCTCTCTCTAACAAATAAATTTTAAAAAATTAAAGAAAAACAAATAGGTTAAACGTAAAAAAATGAAAACAGTTAGACCATGCAAATACTAACTGGAAGAAAGCAGGAGTAGCTATGTTAATATCAAACAAAATAGATTTTTTTTTTCAGACAAAATAGATTTCTAAACAAAGGGTATCACCAAGGTTAAAGAAGGGGTCAACTCAGCAATAGGACATAAGAATCCACAAGGTTTATACATGATAATAGAACTTAAAAGTACATGAAGCAAAATCTGTAGAAAGCAAGGATAAGTAGACAAATTCATAATTATAGTCACATAGATTTCTCAATCACTCATTAAGTTACAGAGTTAAACAATACTATCAACCAACTTAACCTCATTGACATTTACAGAATACTCACCCTAGCAAAATGCACATTCTTTTCAAATATACATGAACACTCGCCAATCAAATCATATATGTTCTCTGATCAAAAAAGGAATTAAATTTGAAATAAAGATCAGAGGATATAAAGAAAACCCCCCAATATTTAGAAATTTAATAAAATACTTTCAAAATAACCCATGGGTCAAAAAAGAAACAAGGACAGTTAGAGTTTACACTGAATTAAAATGAAAACACAACAGGGGCACCTAGCTCAGTCAGTAGAGTGTGTGGCTCTTGATCTCAGGGTCATGAGTTCAAGCCCTACACTGGGCATGGAGTCTACTTAAAAAAAAATTTTAAAGTAAAAATGAAATGAAATGAAAAGACAACATACCAACATTTGGGGCTAACACAGTACTCAGGGGGAAATGCAGAGTTCTAAATGTCTATATTCGAAAGAAGAAAGGCTTCAAATAAATGACTTCATCTTCCACATTAAAGAAATTAGAAAAAGAAGAGGAGGGGTGTTTGGATGGTGCAGTTGGTTGAGCAAATGGCTCGTGGTTTCAGCTCAGGTGCTGATCTCAGGGTCAGGAGATCGAGCCCTGTGTCCAGCTCCACACTCAGTGTACAGTCTGCTTCAGATTCTCTCTCCCTCTGCCCCCTGCTCCTTTTCTCTCTAACAAATAAATAAATCTTAAAAAAAAAAAAAAAAGGAAACCAAAGTTTCACTAAAAAAAGAAATAGATAAACCTAAAAAGATTTATATTTATTAAACAAATTTTATTTATTTATTTTTAAAAAGATTTTTATTTATTTATTTGACAGACAGAGATCACAAGCAGGCAGAGAGGCAGGCAGAGAGAGAGATAAGGAAGCAGGCTTCCCGTGGAACAGAGAGCCCAATGTGGGACTCGATCCCAGGACCCCGGGCTCATGACCTGAGCCGAAGGCAGAGGCTTTAACCCACTGAGCCACCCAGGTGCCCCTATTAAACAAATTTAATATGTAGTTTAAAATCTTCCTTAAAACTCTGGGCCCCAGTGCCTTTACTAGTATACCCTACCAAACACCTATGAAAAAATAATACCAATTCTATACAAACTCAGAAAATGAAAGGAAAGAGAATACTTCCCAACTCATTTAGTATCATCCTAATACTAAAATCAGACAAAGATCTTCACTGTAAGGTGTGAAAATTACAGACAATATCCTTCATGCACACATACACAAAAGTTATTTATATTTTAGCAAATGAAATTAAATATGACATAAAATAAATAATATTTCAAGTGAGACTTATCTCAGAAATGCATGGGTGATTTAAAACTTAAAAATCAGGGGCACCTGGGTGGCTCAGGTGGTTAAGCATCTGCCTTCAACTCAGGTCATGATCTCAGGGTCCTAGGATTGAGCCCTGCATTGGGCTCTCTGCTCAGTGGGGAGCTTGCTTCTCCCTCTCCCTCTGCCTGCTGCTCTGCCTACTTGTGTGTTCCCTGCCCACCCCCATCAAATAAATAAATAAAATATATATATTTTTTTAACTTGAAAATCAGGGGTGCCTGGGTGGCTCAGTCAGTTAAGCATCTGCCTCTGGCTCAGGTCATGATCCCAGCATTCTGGGATCAAGCCCCGAATCAGGCTTCATGCTCAGCAGGGAGTCTGCTTTTCCCTCTTTCTCTGCCCTTTCCCCAGCTCAGCTTTTCCCTCTCACTCTCTCTCTCTCTTTCTATTTCAGATAGATAAATAAAATCTTTTTTTAAAAAGAAACTCTCAGCAAGCTAGTAATAAAAAGTTTCCTCAATCTGAAAGGTCAACAAAGGAATCTCTAGCCAGTATCATATTTAATGATAAAAAATGGAATGTTGTCTCCCTATGTTCAGGAATAAGGCAAGAATGTCCACTCTCATCACTTCTATTCTAAATTTACTGGAAGTTCTGGCCAAGACAACAAGTCAAGAAAGAAAGAAAGAAAAGGTATGTGCATATATGTTCCAGCTGCAGAGGGCAGACAGTTTCGGCTTGCAGAGTTCCTTAGGGAGGGAAGAATATATGCATAGAGAATGTTGCCATCTAGGTGGCTTTAGGGTCCTGAGGAGTAGAGAAGGATGGCACTGGGGAGGTCTGGAAGTCTCTAATTTGTGTAGAGCTCCCCGTAGATAAATAACCGATTCCCCAGCTTCTATCCCCCAGGATGTAACAGCTGAATTAATATGTAATTGATTGCACTGTGACTAAGGCAGGTGAACCCCCACCCAATACCATTTCTTACCCTCTAATCCTACCTCGTCTTTAACAAAGCTAAATTGCTAATTCTAAGGATAATTTCTAGTTTATCACGCGTTTTAAAACTTTTAAATAAGGGACGCCTGGGTGGCTCAGTTGGTTAAGCAGCTGCCTTCGGCTCGGGTCATGATCCCGGCGTCCTGGGATCGAGTCCCGCATCGGGCTCCTTGCTCCGCGGGGAGCCTGCTTCTCCCTCTGACTCTGCCTTCCACTCTGTCTGCCTGTGCTCGATCTCGCTCGCTTTCTCTCTGACA